>NC_088334.1:30115000-30715000 GCF_036884655.1 Musa acuminata AAA Group | reverse complement strand
AAATCCGAGATTCAACAATCTCCCCCTTTTTGATGATGACAATCAATTGATAATGGAGTTAACCTTAACTCCCCCTATCTATATGCTATACTTGAGATAAGTCATTCTTGAATTCAAAACCTTTGAATTCAAGAGACATATTGATAAGTTAAAATCATTTAAACTTATCAATACTCCCATCATGATGTTTCTCTCTGAAGATGATGTCAAGGCTTGACATTCATTTTCAAATTTTACATAACAGGTTTGAATGATGGTAATAGTAGCAATTCATCATATTGTAAGATATCAACATGTAAAACTGCAAAGTAAGATTTTGATATCATTACATGATACAAACAAGGCATAATGCAAATTATAGCAATCATAGCATCAATTCATATATCTCTTGGTAATGCAAGCATGGCATTAATACTCATATATTTCTCCCCCTTTGTCATCAACAAAAAGCATGGTAATTGTGATAGCAGGAGAACAATAAGCGAATTTTGAGCATAAGTGTGATAGTTGTTCATGCCTTTACATGTTATTTTTCAAGCATATAAAGGAAAGCATGATACATAGATTGCTTTGAATACTTCTTCCTTTTTATTTGTTATAATATTTTTGCATGAAGGAGGAAGGCTATTTGTGAAGTTAAAATCGATGAGAGATTAAATCATGAAGTTAAAATCGATGAGAGATTGAATCATGCTTCATTTTTACAGGTATCAAGATATGTATGTGAAACAAATCTTTGCAAGTAAAAACACTATCATCCATATTTCAAGATGGAATTCATAAGCAGGAATCATTTCATCAAATCCATTTCAGAAATATATTTTTCATAAGTGTATGAGAAAATCCGATTGTTATGATACCAATTGTTAAGCGAATCCGAAAATGAAATTAACATTTTCATGCATTCGGACAAGACTATGCTATTGATTTTCAAATACAATCATGAAGACAAAACATGCTTATTGTTATGGAAATTTTTGTATTCAACACATAATTTCCAATATGTTATTTAGGCATGTAATGGCAATCAAGTGATTTGATCATTCAATAAAGTCCGAAAGATAATTTTAACTAGTTTATGTGTTCGGACACATCAACATTCCTAATTCTCTTCTTATGAAATCAAATTGTTCTTCACTTAGAGGTTTTGTAAAAATATCAGCTAGTTGATGTTTAGTATCAATGAACTCTATGATTACATTATGATTAGTAACATGATCTCGTATAAAGTGATGTCTAATATCAATATGTTTTGTTCTTGAGTGTTGTATAGGATTCTTCGTTAAGCATATTGCACTTGTGTTATCACATTTAATGGGAATATTTTTAAGATGAATTTTATAATCTTCTAAGGTGTTTTTAATCCATACAACTTGTGCACAACATGCGCTTGCTACAATATATTCAGCTTCGGTTGTTGATAGTGCAACCGAGTTTTGTTTCTTAGATGACTAGGAAACAAGGGCATGTCCTAAAAATTGACATGTTCCTGATGTGCTTTTTCTATCTAGTTTATAGCTAGCAAAGTCCGCATCAGCATAAGCAATTAACTCAAGATTCTTGGATTTTGGGTACCATAATCCTAGATTTGTGGTACCATTAAGATATCTAAGTATTCTTTTAACTGCTTTGAGATGAGATATCTTAGGGTTTGATTGAAATCTGGCACAAAGTCCTACACTGAACATGATATCTGGTCTAGTTGTAGTGAGGTAAAGTAAACTTCCTATCATACCCCTATAAGTTTTTTGATCGAAGCTTTCTCCACTTTCATCGATTTCTAACTTAGTGGAGGTGCTCATAGGAGTGTTAATAGCTTTTGAGTTATTCATATTAAACTTTTTTAGCAAATTCATAGCATATTTAGTTTGACTAATAAAGATGTCATTGCTTAGTTGTTTGATTTGTAAGCCTAAGAAGAATGTTAATTCTCCCATTAAACTCATTTCGAATTCAAGACTCATAGTTTTAGCAAAAGATTCACAAAGAGATTCATTCGTAGAACCAAAGATAATATCATCAACATAAATTTGAACAATGAGAAAATCATTTTCAAAATTCTTGATGAACAATGTAGTATCAACCTTGCCTTTTGTGAAATTATTTTCGATAAGAAAAGAACTAAGTCTCTCATACCAAGCCCTCGGAGCTTGTTTTAAACCATAGAGAGCTTTAAGTTAATCTAAACACATGATTAGGGAGGCTATTATTTTCAAATCCAGGAGGTTGTTCAATATAGACTTCTTCGGAAATAAAGCCATTAAGAAAAGCACTTTTAACATCTATTTGAAACAACTTAAAATTATTACTACTAGCGTAGGCAAGGAGCATTCTTATGGCTTCTAATCGAGCCACAGGAGCAAAGGTTTCTTCGTAATCGATACCTTCTTCTTGGTTGAAACCTTTGGCCACTAATCTAGCCTTGTTTCTAACCACGATACCATATTCATCTTGCTTGTTTCTAAAAACTCATTTAGTACCAATAACTAAATGGTCATTTGGCCTAGGAACAAGCTTTCACACCTTATTTCTCTCAAATTGATTTAATTCATCTTGCATTGCGATAATCCATGAATCATCTTTCATGGCTTCGTCAACACATTTGGGTTCAATTTGGGAGAGAAAAGTGGTGTTGGAACAAAAATTTTTAAGAGAAGAACGTGTTTGAACCCCCTTTGATGTGTCTCCTAAGATTAGCTCCTTATGATGAGCATCTACATACTTCCAATCCTTGGGTAAGGATGTTTCGGAAGTGGATGCATCCAAGTTGCTAGTTGGAGACGAGGTTTCATTTAAATTCAAGGAATCAAAATTAACATCATTATCAAAATCGTTTTTCCTGATTTCGGAAATCTCATTGAAGACAACATGAATGGATTCTTCAATAATTAAAGTTCTTTTATTGAAGATACAAAAAGCTTTAGAAACCGAAGAATAACCAAGAAAGATTCCTTCATCGGATTTAGCATCAAATTTTCCTAAGTTATCTTTTTCATTCAAGATAAAACACTTACACCCAAAGACTTTAAAATATGAAACATTGGGTTTTTTGTTGTTCCATAACTCATAGGGAGTTTTGGTGAGTAAGGGCCTTACTAGAGCTCTATTCAAAATATAGCATGCAGTATTTACAGCTTCGGCCCAAAAATATTTGAGTAGGCTATGTTCATTCAACATGGTTCTTGCCATTTCTTGTAAATTTTGATTTTTCTTTCTACTACTCCATTTTTTTGAGGATTTCTAGGAGTAGAGTAATTATGGTTGTATCCATTGAGTTCACAAAATTCTTGGAAATCATGGTTTTGAAATTCACCACCGTGATCACTTCTAATTGACGAAATCATAGAACCCTTCTCATTCTGAACAAGTTTACAAAACTTGGTAAAATATCTAAAGCATTCATTTTTCTGTTTTAAGAAGTAAGTCCATGTGTATCTGCTATAGTCATCCACAATGACGAAGGCGTATTTGCTACCTCCTAGGCTTGATGTAGAGATTGGTCCGAACAAGTCCATATGGATCAATTGTAAGGGCCTTTTATGAAGGTGGTTGGATTTTGGTGAGGACTTCTCACAAATCCGATTCCACTTCTTTTAGGAACGTGACCATGGTTTGCAAGGATCATGTTCAAGGACTTGCTACCAACCTCGAATTTCTTCAAGGTGTCCTTAAGTAGCAAGTTTTCCTTTTGGAGAGTTTCTAGATCATGGCATTTTATGCATGAACCTAAACTATCATGATATTCAGTTTTTAACTTATCAAAATTACAAGTAAGACTATCATGCTCCTTTTTTAGCAATTTGTATTTTCTACTAATAATCTTGCATTCATCAAATAAGTTATGGAAGGCATTTAATAATTCATCAAATAATAAATCTGCATCTATTAAATTCGTTACCTCCTCTCCGATGGCCATTAAGGCGTAATGAGCAACTTGCTCGGTGTTGGACTCCTCTTCTTCGAACGCGCTCGAGTTATCCCATGTTGCTTTGAGCGCATTCTTCTTTGATGTTCTCTTTTTGACTTGGGGACAATCACTCTTGTAGTGTCCCGGCTTTTTGCACTCATAGCAAATAACTTGGTCCTTCTTGGGTTCAAGTTTATTTTTTGTGTCATTCTTAAACTTGTTTCTTTTAATGAATTTTTTAAATTTTCTTGTTAGAAGTGCCAAGTCATCGTCACAGTCCTCATCACTTGAGTTTTCTCTCAAGTGGTCTTCTGAAGTTCTAAGTGTCATATCCTTCCTGTTCTTTGGAAGGATGTCTTCTTGCTCTTCATGAGCTTTGCAAATCATCTCGTAGGTCGTTAATGACCCGATTAGTTCTTCAAGAGGGAAGTTGTTTAGATTTTTCGCCTCTTGAATAGCAGTGACTTTAGGATCCCAACTCTTAGGAAGGGATCTTAGAATCTTATTTACGAGCTCAAAATCTGAAAAATATTTTCCGAGTCCTTTTAGATCGTTGACGACATCTGTGAAACGGGTAAACATGTCGCCAATATTCTCACTCGGTTTCATCCGGAAAAGTTTGAAAGAATGTAACAAAAGATTGATTTTTGACTCTTTCACTCTACTTGTGCCTTCGTGAGTCACTTTGAGTGTGTGCCAAATATCAAATGCTGTTTCACAAACTGAAACATGGTTGAACTCATTTTTATCAAGCGCATAAAATAAGACATTCATAGCCTTTGCATTAAGAGCGAAAGCCTTCTTCTCCAATTCATTCCAATCGATCATTGGAAGAGAAGACTTCGAAAATCCATTTTCGATAAGATTCCAAAGTTCAAAATCCATAGAAATAAGAAAGATCCTCATTCGGGTCTTCCAATAGGTGTAGTCCGTCCCATTGAACATGGGTGGACGTGTAATAGAATGGCCCTCTTGGTTTTCGGTGTATGCCATCTCTCTTGGGTTTTAATCCGTTTGAGAGTTAACCCCGCTCTGATACCAATTGTTAGGATCAAGAGAACTAAGAGGGGGGGGGTGAATTAGTACAGCGGAAAACCTTCTACGATAAAAATCGCGTTCGTTTGATAAAAGTAATTTCGGTAGGAAAGCCGATTCGTAAATCACTTTAACTTTTGATTAAGCGAGATGCAGCAAAGATATAAGTGCAGTTTGCAGTTATGGTTCAAATCAGATAGTAGGCGCAAACTGAAATATGATATTCATACGAAGAAACTGATTTATGTCTAAATGCTGATTCGTAAATCACTTGACTAAGCGAGATGTAGTTAAAGCAAGGATATAAAGGCAGCTTGCTGTTATGATAGAAATCAAAACGTAAATGCAAACTGAAATATGATGATCGTACAATAAAACTGATTTACGTCTAAACGCTGATTCGGAAAGTGCAAAGCTTGAAACCAGATCGTATATGCGTAGAAAGCAGTAAGCTTTTTAGGAGATTTGCAGTAAGGATAAGATGCTCAAAGTAAATGCAAACCGAGATTTAGAGTGGTTCGGTCAATCTTGACCTACATCCACTTTTGGCTTCCTCCACCGACGAGGTCACCGACGTCCACTAGAGGCCTTCCTTCAATAGGCGAAGGCCAACCACCCTTTTACAGTTTCACTCCTTTTGACGGGCTTATGAGACAACCCTTACAGAATTTTCTCTCCTCTCTTTAAAGATCAAAACTTGGAAGAAAAGAGGGAGAAGAACTTTTGGCTTTTACAACAATTTTGAGCTCTAAAAATCACATAATAAGATCAGAATTTCGGTGTGTTTGAGTGCCCTTTCAGTGCTGAAAGGGTGGGGTATTTATAGGCCCCAACCCAGTTTGAATTCCGAGCTCAAAACTGTCAATTCCCGGAATTCCGGGATCTGGCGGTTGCACCGTGTTAGTGCTAGTCATAGGTGCCCAACAAGCCAATCACGTGAGTGATGGCACGTGTGACTTGATACAGAATCTTTTTGCTTATTATATTTTGGCATATATCACTTTATAACTATTGCATAAATGCATATATATATTGTGATATCCTTGGATTTGTACAATGGGAATCGGATCGTGATGAGATCACGATAATGAGATCGATTCACCTTTAAACACATATCCTAAATAATCCCGGTCATAGGTTACTCGAGAGGGACATCGTGATAACCGGATAGACTGGTGTGCTGTATACCCGTCCATATGATGGATGCAGCTGGTCTCATAGCTGCTCGTGTAGGGACACTAGGGATACAGTACAGGTGCTCATTGGAGAATGAGTTCACTGATTGATCCGCTTACGGAATGCTGGATGGTTGATGATGCCTTATTGTCAGACAACGATTCCGTAGTCCTAGTGGTGTATCTGGTTCTTAGACTTGAGACACCAAGGATGTCCTATATGAGTGCTCCACTCTTTGATACCAGACTTATAGGTTTGGCTGTTCCCAGATCTAGTACAGCTGGTCATTGGGAGTGGTAGTCGACCTTACGAGGGCTATTGAGTGTCGATAGAGGATCATCCACTCTCGGTATCATGAGAGGAATATCCCATGTGTTCTTGCTCAGACAAATCCCTGGCCAGGGTCATTCGGGTTGAGAGAGAAAGAGTTCTCCGGGAGAATCCGATTAGAGCGAGACTCGAGTAGAAACCGTATGGGTCTGACAGCACCATGCTCGATATACGGTCTCTGGGATATTAGATGGATGAGGGACTATAGGTACATGGTAACTGAGGACAGACAGGTCCAATGGATTGGATTCCCCTGTATCGTCTGGGGACTACGGCGTAGTGGCCTAGTACTTCCGTAGTCGATGAGTCGAGTGAATTATTACAGAGATAATAATTCACTGAGTTAGAAGGAGTTCTGACAGGTATGACTCACGGCCAGCTCGATATTGGGCCTAGAGGGTCACACACATATGGTAGGCATTGCGATGAGTAGAGGTTCGGATATGAGATATCCGACGGAGCCCTTGTCTTATTGGATGCAGATCCAATACCCACTAGGGAAAGGACCCATTAGGGTTTTGACACGGGATCTCTATAAATAGGAGGGATTCACAGCCTCATAGGCTAGAGTCTTTGCTTGCCCTTCCTATTCTCCTCTCCCTCTCCACTTCAGAGTAGGCCTGGAGTTTTGAGGAGCGTCGTCGCAACCCTGCTGTGTGGATCACCGCTAGAGAGGAGGACGCTTGACCTCCTTCACCCTCTCCTAAGGATCTGCAAGGAAACAGGGATATACGATCTCCCTAGGTAACACAATCTCTATACGCAGTTTTGTGTTTTTGCGGATTTTGCGCACCAATCTTCGCACGACGATGAACATCTTTTTGGGAATTGGGGATTTTTGTTTTCTTGTTCTTCCGCTGCGCATATGATGTCGCCCCCTTATGATTTCCCAACAGTGGTATCAGAGCCAGGTTGTTCGTGCGAATGATTGGTTTTTGAACTGCGTGTGTTGTGTTTAGGAAGAATATTGACGTCAAAATCGTTGACGCAAAAGCAAGGAAGGGCAGCAACAGTTGCTGCCCTCGATCTGCATGCCTGCAGCCAGCCGCAGCCGCAGCCAGGCAACACAGCGCCGGCGCATGCGCAAGCGCTGTGCCTGCAGCAGCCGGCCGGCGGTCTACTTGCAGCAGGTTTGCGGCCGGCGGGGCTGGCAGCCCGCTCGGTAGAAGCGCCTGCGGCCACTGAGCCCGCGGGCAGAGGCGCCGCGGGGCAGCAGCGCGGGCTGAGGCACCGCAGGGCAGCGGCGCCTGTGGCCGCTGCTCCCACGGGCAAAAACCCCGCAGGGGCGGCCGCCAGCGAGACAGCACCACCTGCGGGCGCTGACTCGCGGGCAGAACCGCCCGCGAAGGCGGCGGCGCCCGCGGGGGCGCCCACCTGCAGCGGCAGCGACCCCAGCGGGCGTGCCACCTGCAGGCGAGGGCAGTGCCCTCGCCCTCGCCGCACAGGCCGCCGCCGGCAGGGTGGCGACGGCTGCAGCAGCGAAAAGGGGAAAGGGTATTAGGGTTTTCTGCGCAAAAGACAGTTTTGCCCCTCGGAATTTGAGAAATTCCAGTTTCTGTCTTTTGTCCAAATTACGAAAATACCCTTAGGAATTGAGAAATTCCCTATATATCCCTGATTTCAGAAAATATTAATTAATTAAAAGGTTTAGTTGATTATTATTTTTATTATTATTTAGTAGTCCTACATGATGATGATTATTTATACATGTGATGTATGATGAGTGGACGGATGATCATGGACCGTGTGATGTGTGTACTTGTGATTATTATTATTGAGGTCTGCGAACCTCCATTATATTTCTCGTTTATTGTCGGGCCTGCGTGTCTATGATTAAGTTGTAATCACATGAGGAGGCGCAGCGGGAGCGTGGAAGCCATAGCGGGACCCACGAGACGGACGATCGTGATGCATGGAGATGCATCAAGATGTCGACGGAACCGACGAGGACGAGATGGACGATCACAAGGCATGGAGATGCACCGTTGCACACATAGATCTTGATGTGAGTGATTAGGCCTACTGGCTCGGGCGTAATCATATTAGGTTGTGGTCCATGATCATCTGGTGTGATTGCTTATACACATACTAGATATGTATATATATTTGCATGCGATGTAGATATATATTAAATATGTATATGTGTGACATGTCATATTAGGAGACCAAATCATAGAAACATCTCTCGATAATATTAAGTCGGTAAACGTGAGGCAATTAGATTGACCCACATGGCCTTCCATCGTTATGAGTAGGAACCGAATCCCGGTGTAGGTTGAGTTGGTCGAGTCCCTCGAGACTCACCTATATCGCGATTCGCTATCTTGCTTACGACATAGAGATGTCACCGGTGACCTGAGGGCATGATATGCTTGGTCGAGTCCCTCGAGGGTATATCATCAAATCAGACTCATCTTGTAACGAAGGTGTTGACTTAACCGAGCATCATGGTTGGTCGAGTCCCTCGAGGCCATGGTGATTCGGAGGCCGAACAGGACGGGAATCACAAGGAGTTGTGATCGGCAAGAGTTGTCTACCTTTTAGGCTTAGTGTGATTGGTCGAGTCCCTCGAGGTTACACTAAGACGCTGATTGGATCCTGATCCCCACTAGAAGTCTGTCGGAGACTTCCGTTTCACGTGCTGAGGGTGTCGCGTGACTCGTTAGTAAAATAGTGGGAGCATATTAAGATAGAAGTCCATATCTTGATAGTTTATTTCTTGCAAAATCTGCATGTTATTCATTTTTGCTACATCTTTATTTTCAGAAAATGTCGCTTTCAAATCCCTTACGTGGCATACTTGATGTCAACCGCCTCACTGGTCCAAATTATACGGATTGGCTCCGTAACTTGAGAATTGTTCTCACAGCGGAGAAAATCGTGTACGTCCTTGATACAGTGATGCCTACGCCCGAAGAAGGGGCAAGCGAGGATGAGATCGCTCGCTACGTGAAGTACATTGATGACTCCACTCTTGCTCAGTGCTATATGTTGGGCTCTATGACTCCAGAGTTACAGAGACAACATGAAAAGATGGATGCCAGATCCATTCTCCTATATGTCCGCAAATTGTTTGAGGAACAGGGAAGGACTCAACGATATGAGATATCCAAGAGCCTTTTCCGCGCTAGGATGACTGAGGGGACACCGGTTCAGAACCATGTCCTAAAGATGATTGAGTGGATAGAGAAACTCACAGGTCTAGGAATGGTCCTAGAGGATAACTTGTGTGTGGACATTGTGCTTCAGTCTCTACCAGATTCCTTTTCACAGTTCATAATGAACTTTAATATGAACAAGCTTGAGGTAACTCTCCTAGAGCTCCTCAATATGTTGAGGGAGGCAGAGAGTACTATTAAGAAAGAGAAGCCAGTTCTCTACACTGGTGAGACCAGAAAGAAAAGGAAAGCAGAAAGGTCCCTTAAGAAGGGAAAGGGCAAGGGCAAACAAGGTAAAGCAAAGGTTGCTAAGAAAGACCCAACAAAGGACAAAGGCCAGTGCTTCCACTGTGGTAAAGATGGGCACTGGAAGAGAAACTGCAAAGAGTACCTTGCAGAAAGGGCGAAACAAAAGCTTGATGAAGCTTCAGGTACATTCATGATCAGTCTCCATTTGTCAGACTCTTATGATAACACATGGGTATTAGATACCGGTAGTGCTTATCATATATGTAATTCGTTGCAGGTTCTGGCAAGGCCTAGGAGACTAGAGAGAGGCGAGATGGACCTCAAGATGGGTAATGGAGCAAAAGTTGCTGTATTAGCTGTTGGCGAGGTCGCCCTACATCTGCCTAGTGGAGCTTTTATTGCATTAGATGCATGTTATTTTGTTCCTTCTATTATCAAAAACATTATCTCCATTTCATGTTTAACAGTTAGTGGATATAAATTTGTTTTTGAGAACAATGGTTGTTTGATATTATTAGATGATAAGATCATCACGAAAGGAACATTGCATAATGGTTTATTTATGTTAGACACCACTCCACATATCATGAATATAAATGTGTCCAAAAGGAAACGAGATGAGTTGAACAGTGCATACCTGTGGCATTGTAGGCTAGGTCACATCCATGAAAGAAGGATTCAAAAGTTGCTAAATGATGGATATCTAGATCCATTCGACTATGTGTCATATGCAACTTGTGAGCCTTGCATTCGTGGAAAACTGACCAACTCTCCATTTAGTGGAACTGGAGAGAGAGCCACTGAGTTGTTGGAACTCATACATAGTGATGTATGTGGACCCATGTCAACTCATGCCATTGGAGGTTACTCCTACTTCATTACATTTACTGATGATTTCTCAAGGTATGGATATGTGTACTTAATGAAGTACAAGTCCGAGGCCTTTGAGAAATTCAGAGAGTATAAGAATGAGGTGGAGAACCAGACTGGAAAGAGTATCAAAACTCTTCGATCAGATCGAGGAGGTGAGTACTTAAGTACAGAGTTTACTCACTTCCTCAAGGACCATGGGATATTATCCCAATGGACACCTCCTTATACACCTCAGCTCAATGGTGTCTCTGAAAGGAGAAATCGTACATTATTAGATATGGTACGGTCCATGATGAGTTTCGCTGACCTACCCATCTCATTCTGGGGATATGCCCTAGAAACCGCAGCTTACCTTCTGAACAGAGTTCCAACTAAGTCGGTGGTGTCTACACCATATGAGATATGGAAAGGGAAGAAGCCTGATCTTAAAGTAGTTAAGATTTGGGGCTGCTCTGCCCATGTTAAAAGACACAACCCCGATAAGTTAGAATCAAGGACAGGGCGATGTAAATTTGTGGGATACCCCAAGGAAACTTGTGGGTATTACTTCTATCATCTCGAGGACCAAAAGGTCTTTGTAGCTAAGAGAGCAGTGTTCCTTGAGAAGGAACACATTCTTGACGGAGACAGTGGGAGAATGATAGAATTGAGCGAGGTTGGAGAACCAAGCTCAAGCACCACTCTACAGCCCGAGTCTGTTCAGGTATCTAATACACAAGTTTCAACTTTACGCAGGTCTGATAGAGTATCCCATCCTCCTGAGAGATATGTGGGACATATTAGAGCAGAGGATGTAGAGGATATTGATCCTCAGACCTACGAGGAGGCTATTATGAGTATAGACTCCGGGAAGTGGAAAGAAGCCATGAATTCTGAGATGGATTCTATGTACTCCAATAAGGTTTGGAACCTAGTTGATACACCCGAAGGTATTGTACCCATCGGTTGCAAGTGGATCTTTAAGAAAAAGATCGGAGTAGATGGAAAGGTAGAGACCTATAAAGCAAGGCTAGTGGCTAAGGGGTATCGTCAAAGGCAAGGTGTTGACTACGATAAAACTTTCTCACCCGTAGCAATGCTAAAATCCATCAGAATTCTATTGGCTATTGCAGCACACTATGATTATGAGATCTGGCAGATGGATGTGAAAACCGCATTCCTCAACGGGAACCTGGAGGAGGAGGTGTATATGATGCAACCTGAGGGATTCGTGTCCAAGAACTGCCCAGATAAGGTGTGTAGGTTGCTTAGATCCATTTATGGATTAAAGCAAGCTTCCCGAAGTTGGAACATAAGATTTGATGAGGCAATCAGATCTTATGACTTCGTTAAGAACGAAGATGAGCCTTGTGTATACAGAAAGGTAAGTGGGAGCGCTATTAGCTTTTTGGTGTTATATGTGGATGACATCCTCATCATTGGGAACGACATAGGAATGCTATCCACAGTAAAGGCTTGGTTATCTAGACACTTCTCCATGAAGGACTTAGGGGAAGCATCTTATATCTTGGGGATTAGAATCTATAGAGATAGATCCAAAAGGATGCTTGGCTTGTCCCAGTCCAGGTACATAGAAACTATTGTCAAAAGGTTTGGCATGGAAAATTCCAAAAGAGGTCTCATACCGATGAGACATGGGATATCGCTTTCTACGAGTATGTCCCCAAAGACTCCAGAAGAAAGGGCGAACATGGATATGATACCTTATGCCTCAGCAATAGGGTCTATCATGTATGCCATGCTATGTACTAGGCCTGATATAGCGCATGCTCTGAGTGTCACGAGCAGGTATCAGGCGGATCCAGGCTTGGAGCACTGGAAAGCAGTAAAGTGTATCCTTAAGTACTTGAGAAGGACTAAGGATCTTTTACTAGTATATGGAGGTAATAGCCTTAAGGTTGAAGGCTACACTGACTCAAGTTTTCAGTCTGATGTCGATGATAGCAAGTCGAATTCAGGGTATGTGTACACCTTGAATGGAGGAGCAGTGTGCTGGAAGAGTTCCAAGCAAGATACCACTGCTGACTCGACCACAGAGGCGGAGTACATTGCTGCATCAGATGCAGCAAAGGAGGGAGTCTGGGTGAAGAAGTTCATCACAGATTTGGGAGTCGATACAGATAGCGACAAGTCGACTTCCTTATATTGCGACAACTATGGGGTGATTACTCAAATAAGGGAACCCGGGTCTCATTAGAAGTGTTCTGAGGAGGTTCCAGCTTATAAGAGAGATCGTAACCCGAGGAGATGTAGTAGTGGAAAGAGTTCCATCCGAAGATAACATTGCAGATCCACTGACAAAGCCGTTGTCTCATATTGTCTTTGAGCATCACAGGAGTCTGATGGGGATCAGACACATAGGTGATTGGCTTTAGGTCAAGTGGGAGATTGCTAGTCATAGGTGCCCAACAAGCCAATCACGTGAGTGATGGCACGTGTGACTTGATACAGAATCTTTTTGCTTATTATATTTTGGCATATATCACTTTATAACTATTGCATAAATGCATATATATATTGTGATGTCCTTGGATTTGTGCAATGGGAATCGGATCGTGATGAGATCACGATAATGAGATCGATTCACCTTTAAACACATATCCTAAATAATCCCGGTCATAGGTTACTCGAGAGGGACATCGTGATAACCGGATAGACTGGTGTGCTGTATACCCGTCCATATAATGGATGCAGCTGGTCTCATAGCTGCTCGTGTAGGGACACTAGGGATACAGTACAGGTGCTCATTGGAGAATGAGTTCACTGATTGATCCGCTTACGGAATGCTGGATGGTTGATGATGCCTTATTGTCAGACAACGATTCCGTAGTCCTAGTGGTGTATCTGGTTCTTAGACTTGAGACACCAAGGATGTCCTGTATGAGTGCTCCACTCTTTGATACCAGACTTATAGGTTTGGCTGTTCCCAGATCTAGTACAGCTGGTCATTGGGAGTGGTAGTCGACCTTACGAGGGCTATTGAGTGTCGATAGAGGATCATCCACTCTCGGTATCATGAGAGGAATATCCCATGTGTTCTTGCTCAAACAAATCCCTGGCCAGGGTCATTCGGGTTGAGAGAGAAAGAGTTCTCCGGGAGAATCCGATTAGAGCGAGACTCGAGTAGAAACCGTATGGGTCTGACAGCACCATGCTCGATATACGGTCTCTGGGATATTAGATGGATGAGGGACTATAGGTACATGGTAACTGAGGACAGACAGGTCCAATGGATTGGATTCCCCTGTATCGTCTGGGGACTACGGCGTAGTGGCCTAGTACTTCCGTAGTCGATGAGTCGAGTGAATTATTACAGAGATAATAATTCACTGAGTTAGAAGGAGTTCTGACAGGTATGACTCACGGCCAGCTCGATATTGGGCCTAGAGGGTCACACACATATGGTAGGCATTGCGATGAGTAGAGGTTCGGATATGAGATATCCGACGGAGCCCTTGTCTTATTGGATGCAGATCCAATACCCACTAGGGAAAGGACCCATTAGGGTTTTGACACGGGATCTCTATAAATAGGAGGGATTCACAGCCTCATAGGCTAGAGTCTTTGCTTGCCCTTCCTATTCTCCTCTCCCTCTCCACCTCAGAGTAGGCCTGGAGTTTTGAGGAGCGTCGTCGCAACCCTGCTGTGTGGATCACCGCTAGAGAGGAGGACGCTTGACCTCCTTCACCCTCTCCTAAGGATCTGCAAGGAAACAGGGATATACGATCTCCCTAGGTAACACAATCTCTATACGCAGTTTTGTGTTTTTGCGGATTTTGCGCACCAATCTTCGCACGACGATGAACATCTTTTTGGGAATCGGGGATTTTTGTTTTCTTGTTCTTCCGCTGCGCATATGATGTCGCCCCCTTATGATTTCCCAACAGTTAGGACTCTAGCTTGGAGAGTCCTAATTGAGAGGGACATTCATGTAAAACTGTTAGGACTCTAGCTAGGAGAGTCCTAATTGTCTTAGGATTTATCATAGTTAGCACTAATGATTAAGTTGAAAATGGGAGGTGATCCTATTAGCTTAATCTTGGGGCAATTGGGCCCTTGAAAAACCCAAATTGGGCCGAATGGATCAACCCATTCGGACCCTGGTTGCTGTGGGAGGTGCAACCGCCCAAGCCAGGAGGTAGCACCGCCTGGGCTAAGTCTCCCACGGAGACTGGGCGGTGCAACTGCCCTAGCCAGGAGGTGCAACCGCCTGGGCTCAGTCTCCGAGCGAGACTGGGCGGTGCAACCTCTCCTGACAAGAGGTGGCACCGCCTGAGCTCAAGTTTCGAGCTTTGTCAGGCGGTGCAACAGCCCTAGTCAGGAGGTGCAACCGCCTTAGCTCGGTCTTCGAGCTCTGGCAGAGAGGTGCAACCGCCCCTGACAAAAGTGGCACCGCCCAGAGGCTCAGTCTTCGAGCTCTGCTAGGAGGTGCAACCGCCCCAGTCAGGAGGTGCAACCGCCTGATCCCGGAATTCCGGGAATTGATAGTTTTTAGCTCCAAATTTGAACTGGGTTGGGGCCTATAAATACCCCACCCATTCAGCACTGAAAGGTAGTAACTTACACTCGAAATCTTGATATCTTTCTGTGATTCTTAGAGCTCAAAACTGTTGTAAAGACCAAAAGTTCTCCTCCTTCTGTTCTTCAAAGTTTGAGTTGTAAAGAGAGGAGAGAAAACTTCTGTAAGGGTTGTCTCCTAAGCCCGTCAAAAGGAGTGAATCTGTAAAAGGGTGGTTGGCCTTCGCCTATTGAAGGAAGGCCTCTAGTTGACGTCGGTGACCTCATTGGTGGAGGAAGCCAAAAGTGGAGTAGGTCAAGATTGACCGAACCACTCTAAATCTCGGTTTGCATTTCCTTTGAGCATTTTACCTTCACTGCAAACTTCTCAATAGCTTACCGCCTTCTGCGATTTTACGAACAAGTTTCTAAGTTCAGAACTTTCTGAATCTATGTTTAGACGTAAATCGTTTTTCTGTACGATCATCATATTTCAGTTTACGTTTACGTTTTGATTTCAATCATAACTATTTACTGCCTTCTGCGATCTTACGAACAAGTTTCTAAGTTCAGAACTTTCCAAATCTGCGTTTAGACGTAAATCGGTTTTTATCGTACGAACGTCGCATTTCAGTTTGCGCCTGTATTCTGCTTTCCATCATAAACTGCAAACTGCCTTCGTAGATCTACTTTAACATCTTCTCGCTTAATCTCAAGTTAAAGTAATCTTAGAATCGGCTTTCACATCGAAATCGTTTTTATCGAACGAACGCAGCTTTCGTTTTAATCGCTGAAAAATTTCCGCTACACTAATTCACCCCCCCCCCCCTCTTAGTGCTCTTGATCCTAACAATTGGTATCAGAGCTCGGTTAACTCTCAAACAGATTAAAACCCAATAGAGATGGCTTACGCCGGAAACCAAGAGGGTCATTCTATTACACGTCCACTCATGTTCAATGGGACGGACTACACCTATTGGAAGACCCGAATGAGGATCTTTCTTATTTCTATGGATTTTGAACTTTGGAATCTTATCGAGAATGGTTTTTCGAAGTCTTCTCTTCCAATGATCGATTGGAATGATTTGGAGAAGAAGGCTTTCGCTCTTAATGCAAAGGCTATGAATGCCTTATTTTGTGCACTTGATAAAAACGAGTTTAATCGTGTTTCGATTTGTGAAACCGCATTTGATATTTGGCACACACTCGAAGTGACTCATGAAGGTACAACTAGAGTGAAAGAGTCAAAAATCAATCTTTTGTTACACTCTTTCAAACTTTTCCGGATGAAACCGAGTGAGACTATTGGCGACATGTTTACCCGTTTCACGGATGTCGTCAATGGTCTAAAAGGACTCGAAAAAATTTTTTCGGATTTTGAGCTCGTAAATAAGATTCTAAGATCCCTTCTTAAGAGTTGGGATCCTAAAGTCACTGCTATTCAAGAGGCGAAAGATCTAAACAACTTCCCTCTTGAAGAATTAATTGGGTCATTAATGACCTACGAGATGACTTGCAAAGCTCATGAAGAGCAAGAAGACATCCTTCCAAAGAACAAGAAGGATATGGCACTTAGAACTTTGGAAGACCACTTGAAAGAAAACTCAAGTGATGAGGACTGTGACGATGACTTGGCACTTCTAACAAGAAAATTTAAAAAATTCATTAAAAGAAACAAGATTAAGAATGACACTAAAAATAAACTTGAACCCAAGAAGGACCAAGTTATTTGCTATGAGTGCAAAAAGCCGGGACACTACAAGAGTGATTGTCCCCAAGCCAAAAAGAGAACAACAAAGAAGAAGGCGCTCAAAGCAACATGGGATGATTCAAGCGCGTCCGAAGAAGAGGAGTCCAACACCGAGCAAGTTGCTCATTATGCCTTAATGGCCATCGGAGAGGAGGTAACAAATTTATTAGATGCAGATTTATTATTTGATGAATTATTAAATGCCTTCCATAACTTATTTGATGAATGCAAGATTATTAGTAGAAAATATAAATTGCTAAAAAAGGAGCATGATAGTCTTACTTGTGATTTTGATAAGTTAAAAACTGAATATCATGATAGTTTAGATCCATGCATCAAATGCCATGATCTAGAAACTCTCCAAAAAGAAAACTTGCTACTTAAGGACACCTTAAAGAAATTTGAGGTTGGTAGCAAGTCACTGAACATGATCCTTGCAAACAAGGGTCACGTTCCCAAAAGAAGTGGAATTGGATTTGTGAGAAGTCCTCACCAAAATCCAACCACCTTCATAAAAGGCCCCATCTTACATGTTCGACACCAAAGCAAATGCAACTTTTGTTGCAAACTTGGACACAAGATGCATTATTGTCCATTCAAGAAAATTAGTCCGAATAAATTAATTTGGGTCCCTAAAGGAACAATGATAAATTCTATGCAACATGATAGACAATGTAGATCTATTTGTGAGGCACCCAAAAGCAAATGGGTACCTAAAAATTATCCCATCCTGTAAAAAATTAAAAACATAAAAATTTTAGGCTAGAGCAAGAAATAATATTCTGCTCCTTGATTCTCGATATTCATAACCCAAAAAGGAACTCGCAATGCTCTCTAGCCTAAATTACAGACGGAGATTATAAATTTAAAATCACAAATGCGACTTAGATACAACCTTATTTGACTTTTCAGAATTAGAAATGTATGATTCCCAAATTCACATATCCCCTGGATTTTCGAACCCATCAATTTCATCCATTCATAACCTTCGAATCTAACTCTGTATCATGAAGTGACTAAGTCTGTCATGAACTTGCAAGACTTACCAACTTGAAGAAACTATCACAAACATGCATACAACATTGAGAGTATGCACGTTAAAAATCTATCTTGATCGTACAAAAGTCCTTGTCTTAAAATAAAAATTCTTACGTAATTACATAAGTAAAGTTGATTGCTCTGAATGAAAATTCTCCTCAAGACAGAAAAACTCTCAGATCAGGTCACACTGATCAGAACAAGTGCTCACCGCCTGCAGGCGGTGGCACCGCCCCAGCTGGAGGTAGCAACTCCAGCTGTCATGTGTTGCAAGCGGTTGCACCGCACCAGCCAGAGGTGCAACCGCCCGCAACTCTGCCCCTTTTTAACCCAAGCTAGGGCCGGCGGTGAAACCAACCCCAACTCACTCCCTTCCCTCCTCTGCTCTTCCAAGCCTCCTCCATCCCCATTTCTCCCATCTCAGCATCCCAAATACCCCTCATTTCGAAGCAAAGCATCAATAATCCTTCCCTCTCTTGAAGATCTCACTAAGGTACTCTCTAAGAAGCCCTTAAACTCTGTTTTTTGACTCATTTACTCTTGCTCATCACTATTGTTCTAAACAGCAGTAGTTATGGGATCTAGAAGATCCTCAAGGGACAAAGGAAAGAGGAGATTAGTAGAAGATTTTGATCTTACCCTTTTCGATTCAAAATACCATGCTGAAAAATTTTCCTCTTTCGAACTTAGGAGTGTCAATAAGGGAAAATACGTAGACTTAAATGAACTAAGAGACTTAGAGACAATCCAATGGTTTGCAAACTTAGATCTACTTCCAATTTTGCAAATTAACAAACCCATCTATCCAAGACTTGTTAGATTATTTTACAACAACATACAAGTAGATGAAGAAGAAAGAATGTCCATCTATCTTTTAGGACAACACATCTCAATTACGGATAGATTCATTTGCGACATGATAGGCATTCCCATGAAAAGTAGAGGACTTTACTTTAGAGGATCATGGGATGATGAAACTGTTGGAACAACATACGTTGAAGCCCTAGGAACAATTTTTGCCAATCCCAACTTAGCATTTGTTCCTAAAAGTTGTGAACATCTACTACCTCTAAACACTAAGGTACTTCATCATATCCTAACTAGCATCATTCTCCCTAAACAATACCATCATGATGAAGTAAGCCAATTAGAATTAGGAACTATGTATTTGATCATGAAAGGACATGACATCTGTCTTGGTTATCTTATCCAGCAAAACATGTTAGAACTATCTAAGAAAGACATGATGCTCCCATATAGTGGTATAATAACTAGAATAATGAAAGCCTACGATATTCTAATACCACCGGAAGAAGAAGTAATAAAAGTAGATAGATTTAGCATAATTAATAAAAATCTACTTCACCGATTAAGATGTTTTTATAGAAACGGTAACTGGGTTAGAATGCCAAGAAGAACTGATCCCCGTCAACCTGAACCAGAATCGAAAACACTAGTATTTAGGGATACCCAATCTCCTCTGATCTGTCCCTTTGAGGAAACACATCCATTTGAGCAAACTCATACATCATCTGTCGAAGATATTGGGATTCGGATGGACCGATTCGAACAAAGACAAGAACGGGTTGAGCAACGACAAGATCAAATCCTATCTGAGCTGTAGCAAATTCATCGTCAATTTGACTCCTTGTTTAGGCACTTTAATTTTTCACCTCATGAATGAGCTTGTATGAACACAATCATCTATTGTTATTGTAAACTCCTTATGTTACTCACCATGATGTGCTTTGACTTGATCCTTGATATGGTCACCTGATATATTTTGAGCATATGTAGAGTTATAAATATTTATCGTGGTAAATATATGCCCTGTGCCTTGTGGTAAATATAAACTAAATGGTGATCTCGGATTTTATATTGAAACTAAAAGTTTTGAAAACCTTGTGCTTTGATTTCCATGATAAATATAGTTTGAAAAAGTGATATACCCATGCAGTTGATAAGTCATTGTCATTGATACTAAACATCAACTAGCCGATATTTTTACAAAACCTCTAAGTGAAGAACAATTTGATTTTATAAGAAGAGAATTAGGAATGTTGATGTGTCCGAATACTTAAACTAGTTAAAATTACTTTTCGGACTTTTATTGAATGATCAAATCACTTGATTGCCATGTGTTGAAATTTTTTGATTTTTGTAGCATAATCTGGTCCGAATGCATGAAAGAATTCATCTCATTTTCGGACTCGCTTAACAGCTGGAATGACAAAAATCAAACACACTCTTATGAAAAATATTTTTTCGAAATAGATTTGATAAAATGACTTTCCTCCTTCATGCACAAAGAATTATATGCTTATATGCTTGATAACTTGCTTATATTGTTCTCCTGGTATCACATCATGCCTTCCTTTATATGCTTGATAACTTGCTTATATTGTTCTCCTGGTATCACATCTACCATGCTTTTTGTTGATGACAAAGGGGGAGAAATATATGAATTGATTTGATGCTATAAACACTAATGCTATGATTATGCCATGCTTGCATCATCAAGAGATATATGAAAAGATGCCATATATAGAAATGCAACACTTGCTAAAATATAAGAAATGTGTGCATCATGTAATGATATCAAAATCTTACTTCACAGCTTTACATGTTGATATCTTACAATATGATGAATTGCTACTATTACCATCATTCAAACTTGTAATGTAAAATTTGAAAATGAATGTCAAGCCTTGACATCATCTTCAAAGAGATACATCATGATAGGAATCATGATGGGAATATGTCTCTTGAATTTATAAGGTTTTAAATTCAAGAATGACTTATCTCAAGTATGGCATATAGACAGGGGGAGTTAAGGTTAACTCCATTATCAATTGATTGTCATCATCAAAAAGGGGGAGATTGTTGAATCTCGGATTTTGATGATGAAGTCAATTGTCATTTGATGTCTAACTATGTGTTGAGATAAGTGTGTAGGATTAACTACGATGAAAGTAAGACATGCAGCAGGAGTTACGCCGGAGTCATGACAATGATCACGTTGGGAGTTCGAGAGCTCGACGGAAGTTCGGACAATCGTCGGAGGTTCTGCGGGAACAAATCCGAGAAGTCCAGAAGCTTGCCAAAGAAGCTCGTCGGAACTTGCCAATTGGATCGTCGCAAGTCCAGGAGTTTGCCCGAAGTCCGCAAGAGCATCACCAAGGGTTCATCGGATGATCGATGGAAGTTCGCCGAAAACTCGCCGGAAGAAGCGATTGACGCACCAGAGCAAGCTGCAGAAATTGTCTTAGGATTTATCGTAGTTAGCACTAATGATTAAGTTGAAAATGGGAGGTGATCCCATTAGCTTGATCTTGGGGCAATTGGGCCCCTGAAAAACCTAAATTGGGCCGAATGGATCAACCCATCCGGACCCTTGTTGTTGTGGGAGGTGCAACCGCCCAAGCCAGGAGGTAGCACCATCTGGGCTAAGTCTCCCAGGGAGACTGGGCGGTGCAACCGCCCCAGCCAGGAGTTGCAACAGCCTGGACTCAGTCTCCGAGCGACACTGGGCGGTGCAACCTCTCCTAACAAGAGGTGGCACCGCCTGAGCTCAAGTTTCGAGCTCTGCCAGGCGGTGCAACCGCCCCGGTCAGGAGGTGCAACCGCCTGAGCTCGGTCTTTGAGCTCTGGCAGAGAGGTGCAACCGCCACTAACAGAGGTGGCACCGCCCAGAGGCTCAGTCTTTGAGCTCTGCCAGGCGGTGCAACCGCCCCAGTCAGGAGGTGCAACCGCATGATCCCGGAATTCCGGGAATTGATAGTTTTTAGCTCCAAATTTGAACTGGGTTGGGGCCTATAAATACCCCACCCATTCAGCACTGAAAGGTAGTAACTTACACTCGAAATCTTGATATCTTTCTGTGATTCTTAGAGCTCAAAACTGTTGTAAAGACCAAAAGTTCTCCTCCTTCTGTTCTTCAAAGTTTGAGTTGTAAAGAGAGGAGAGAAAACTTCTATAAGGGTTGTCTCCTAAGCCTGTCAAAAGGAGTGAATCTGTAAAAGGGTGGTTGGCCTTCGCCTATTGAAGGAAGGCCTCTAGTTGACGTCGGTGACCTCGTCGATGGAGGAAGCCAAAAGTGGAGTAGGTCAAGATTGACTGAACCACTCTAAATCTCGGTTTGCATTTCCTTTGAGCATTTTACCTTCACTGCAAACTTCTCAATAGCTTACTGCCTTCTGGGATTTTACGAACAAGTTTCTAAGTTCAGAACTTTCTGAATCTACGTTTAGACGTAAATCATTTTTCTGTACGATCATCATATTTCAGTTTACGTTTACGTTTTGATTTCAATCATAACTGTTTACTGCCTTCTACGATCTTACGAACAAGTTTCTAAGTTCAGAACTTTCCAAATCTGCGTTTAGACGTAAATCAACTTTTATCGTACGAACGTCGCATTTCAGTTTACGCCTGTATTCTGCTTTCCATCATAAACTGCAAACTGCCTTTGTAGATCTACTTTAACATCTTCTCGCTTCATCTCAAGTTAAAGTAATCTTATAATCGGCTTTCACATCGAAATCATTTTTATCGAATGAACG
Source organism: Musa acuminata AAA Group (assembly GCF_036884655.1). Taxonomy (NCBI): domain Eukaryota; kingdom Viridiplantae; phylum Streptophyta; class Magnoliopsida; order Zingiberales; family Musaceae; genus Musa; species Musa acuminata. The sequence continues at coordinate 30,692,425 of NC_088334.1, read as the reverse complement.
CAAATTTCGTTTTAATCGCTGAAAAATTTCCGCTGCACTAATTCACCCCCCCCCCCCCCCCCCCCCCCCTCTTAGTGCTCTTGATCCTAACACAACCACCCTTTTACAGTTTCACTCCTTTTGACGGGCTTATGAGACAACCCATACAGAATTTTCTCTCCTCTCTTTAAAGCTCAGAACTTGGAAGAAAAGAGGGAGAAGAACTTTTGGCCTTTACAATAATTTTGAGCTCTAAAAATCACATAACAAGATCTGGATTTCGGTGTATATTGAGTGCCCTTTCAGTGCTGAATGGGTGGGGTATTTATAGGCCCCAACCCAATTTGAATTTGGAGCTCAAAACTGTCAATTCCCGGAATTCCGGGATCTGGCGGTTGCACCTCCTGACTGGAGCGGTTGCACCGCCTAGCAGAGCTCGAAGACTGAGCCTCTGGGCGGTGCCACCTCCTGTCAGGGGCGGTTGCACCTCCTGCCAGAGCTCGAAGATCGAGCTCAGGCGGTGCCACCTCCTAACTCGGGCGGTTGCACCGCTCAGCCAGAGCTCGGAGACCGAGCCCAAGCGATGCCACCTCCTGTCAGGGGAGGTTGCACCGCCCAGTCTCGCTCGGAGACTGAGCCCAGGCGGTGCCACCTCCTGGCTGGGGCGGTTGCACCGCCCTGTCTCGCTCGGAGACTTAGCCCAGGCGGTGCCACCTCCTGGCTTGGGCGGTTCAACCGCCTAGCAGAAATCAGGGTCCGAATGGGTTGATCCATTCGGCCCAATTTGGGTTTTTCAGGGGCCCAATTGCCCCAAGATTAAGTTAATGGGATCACCTCCCATTTCCAACTTAATCATTGTGCTAACTACGATATTTCCTAAGACATTTACTGTAACTTGCTCCGGTGCGTCAATCGCTTCTTCCGGCGAGCTTCCGGCGAACTTCCATCGATCATCCGATGAACCCTCGGTGATGCTCCTGCGGACTTTCGGTAAACTCTTGGACTTGCGACGATCCACTTGGAGAGTTCCGACGAGCTTCTTTGGCAAGCTCATGGACTTCTCGGGTTTGTTCCCGCAGAACCTCCGACGATTGTCCGAACTTCCGTCGAACTCTCGAACTCCCAACGTTATCATTGTCTTGACTCCGGCGCAACTCCTGCTGCATATCTTACTTTCATCGTAGTTAATCCTGCACACTTATCTCAACATATAGATTAGATAACAAATGACAATTGGCTTCATCATCAAAATCTGAGATTCAACATAAATAAGATCGCTTGGGGGTTGATTGAAACCTAGCACAAAGTCCTACGCTAAACATGATGTCTGGTCTGGTTGCAGTGAGATATAATAAACTATCTATCATACCCCTATAAGCTTTTTGATCAAAGCTTTCTCTACCTTTGTCAATGTCTAACTTAGTGGAGGTACTCATAGGAGTATTGATAGCTTTTGAACTATCCATATTAAATCATTTTAGCAAGTCTAATATATATTTTATTTGACTAATAAAAATACCATCATTAAGTTATTTGATTTGTAAGCCTAAAAAGATTATTAGTTCCCCCATTAGGCTCATTTCAAATTCTAGACTCATACTTTTAGCAAATGATTCACATAGAGATTCATTTGTAGAACCAAAAATAATATCATCGACATAAATTTGAACAATAAGAAAGTTATTTTTAAAATTCTTAATAAACAATGTAGTATCAACCTTACCTTTAGAAAAATTATTTTGGATAAGAAATAAGCTAAGTCTCTTATACCAAGCCCTTGGGGCTTATTTCAATCCATAGAGAGCTTTAGTCAATTTAAACACGTGATTAGGAAAATTATTATTCTCAAATTTGGGAGGTTGTTCAACATATACTTCTTCAGAAATAAAGCCATTAAGAAAAGTACTTTTAACATCCATTTGAAATAATTTAAAATTATTACTACTAGCATATGCAAGGAGCATCCTTATGGCTTCTAATCGTGTCACAAGAGCGAAGGTTTTTTCATAATCAATACCTTCTTCTTGGTTGAAACCCTTGGCCACTAATCTAGCCTTGTTTCTAACCATGAAACCAAATTCATCTTGCTTGTTTCTAAAGACCCATTTAGTACCAATAACTAAATGGTCATTTGGCCTCGAAACAAGCTTTCACACCTTATTTCTATTAAATTGATTCAACTCTTCTTGCATTGCGATAACCCATGAATTATCTTTCAATGCCTCGTCAAAGCATTTAGGTTCAATTTAGGAGAGAAAAGCAGCATTTGTAAAAAAATTCTTAAGAGAAGAATGAGTTTGAACCCCTTTTGACGTGTCTCCTATGATTAGCTTCTTAGGATGAGCATATATATACTTCCATTCCTTGGGTATGGATATTTCGGAAAAAGATACATCCAAGTTGCTAGATAGAAAAAGGGTTTCATTTAAATTCAAAATATCGAAATTAAGATCATCATTAAAATCATTTTTCTTGACTCCGGAAACTTCATTAAAAACAACATGAATAGATTCTTCTATAACCAAAGTTCTCTTGTTAAAGATACGAAAGGCCTTAGAAATATAAGAATAGCCAAGGAAAATCCCTTCATCAGATTTTGCATCAAACTTTCCTAAGGCATCTTTTTCATTCAAGATAAAATATTTACACTCGAAAACTTTAAAATATGAAACATTGGGTTTTTTGTTGTTCCACAACTCATAAGGAGTTTTGACGAGTAATGGTCTTACTAGAACTCTATTCATGATATAGAATGCCGTATTTACAACATCGGCCTAAAAATATTTGGGTAAGCTATGTTCGTTTAACATGGTTCTAGTTATTTCTTGTAAGTTTCTATTTTTTCTTTCTACTACTCTATTTTTTTTTGGATTTCTTGGAGTAGAAAAATTATGGTTATATCCATTAGATTCATAAAATTCTTGAAAATTATGGTTTTGAAATTCACCACCACGATCACTTTGAATTGATGAAATCATAAAACCCTTTTCATTTTGAACAAGTTTACAAAACTTAGAAAAATACCTAAAGCAATCACTTTTGTTGGCCAAGAAGTATGTCCAAGTGTATCCATTATAATCATCCATGATGACAAAGGCATATTTGCTACCTCCTAGTTTTGATGCAATAATTGGTTCGAATAAATCCATATGGATTAATTACAATGGCCTAGAGGTGCTTATTTGGTTCTTTGGTTTGAAACTACTTTTTATTTGTTTTCCTAGTTGACATGCATTATACACATTATCTTTAACGAACTTAATGTGAGGAATTCCTATTACAAGTTCTTTAGATGAGATTTGAGAGATTAGTTTCATGCTAGCATGACCTAATATCCTATACCAATGCCAAGCATCGTCATTCAAAATCGAAAAACATATTTCATTACAAATATCATCAATGTCGATAGTCTATACATTATTTTGTTTTAGAGCAATCAAAGATATGTTTTTGTATAGCTTTTCAATAATGCAAGCATTAGATTCAAATCTAATGATGTATCCTTTATCACATAATTGACTAATGCTCAAAAGGTTATGCTTTAAGCCATCAACCAACAACACATCTTTAATAAAAAAAGTTAGATTTATTACCTATGATTCCTTTGCCAATGATTTTACCCTTGTTGTTATCTCTAAAGGTGACATATCCTTCGTCTAGGCTAGTGAGCTTGGAGAATTGAGATAGATCTCCGGTCATATACCTTGAGCATCCACTATCAAGGTACCATCTCTTACTCCTAGCTTGTGATAGTAAATGTTTCTACAAAAAAGAATGATTTTTAGGTACCCATTTGACCTTAGGTGCCTCAAAAATCGATCGGCTTAACTTATCATTTGCATAGAGTTCTTTATGGTTCCTTTAGGAACCCAAATCAAATTGTGTGAACTACATTTCTTAAATGGATATTGATAAGTAACATATCCAAATTTACAATAAAAGATACAATTGTTTTGGGGTGAAATATGAAAGGTTGGACCTTTAATAAAGATGGTTGGATTTTTATGAGTGTTACTCACAAAGCCAATTCCATCTCTTTTATGAACATGATTTTTGCTTGCAAGAATCATGTTTAAGGATTTGCTACCTATTTCAATTTTTTTCTAAGGTTTCATGTAGTTGTGAATTTTCCTTTTTAAGCATTTCTAATTCATCGCATTTTGTATAAGGAGCTAGACTATCATGTTCAATTTTTAGTCTATCAAAATCACTAACAAGAGAGACATGCTCCTTTTTTAATAATTTATATTTTTTGCTAACTAATTTACATTCATCGAATAAATCATGAAAAGCGCTTAGTAATTCATCAAAAGATAAACTTGCATCTAATGAACTGCTTACCCTCATCTCTAATAGTCATTAGCGCATAGTGAGCAACTTGCTCGGTGTTAGTTTGCTCCTCTTCTTCGGATGCACTTAAGTCATCCCACGTTGCTTTAAGAGTCTTTTTCTTCTTTGGTTGTTTCATCTTTGCTTGGGGACATTTGCTTTTGAAATGTCCCGGCTTCTTGCATTTGTAGCATATGACTTGTTCTTTCTTGGGTTCAAATTTAGTTTGTGTCATTTCTAAATTTATTCCATTTTATAAATTTTTTAAACTTTCTTGTTAAGAATGCTAAATCATCATCAAAGTCCTCATCACTTGAATTTTCTTTCAAGTGATCTTCTTGAGTTCTTAGTATCATATCCTTCTTGTTTTTTCGAAGGTTGTTCTCAAGCTCTTCATGAGCATTATAAGTCATCTCATAGGTCATTAATGACCCGATTAGTTCTTCGAGAGGAAAGTTATTTAAATCCTTGGTCTCTTGAATGGCCAGTAATTTAGGATCCCAACTCTTTAGAAGGGATCTTAAGATTTTATTAACAAGTTCAAAATTCGAAAAACTTTTATCAAGTCCTTTTAAACCATTGACGACATCCGTAAATCGGGTATACATATCTCCAATAGTCTTACTTGATTTTGTTGAATCTCGTATTTTGATGATGAAACTACTTGATATATGTTTATGATTTAATCTGCGTTTTGAGTGACGCAGGATGCTTCGATCAGGATGAGACAATTAAAGCAGGAAAATCATGTTGTGCCGGAGGAACATGTCAGAAGATTAGACGTCGGGCCGGTGGATCGGTCGACGTATTGACAGAAGGCTTCGGGTCGTGGACTCGGGCATCGGGCCAAGAAGAGTGGGTATTGTGCCAAGGATATCGGAGTTACGGAGTCAACTGGCCGATTGGGCAATAGGCTACAGGAGAGGACGATGCGCCGAAGAATCGGACGAAGCGTCGAGGGACCAATGACATGCCAGACAACTTTGTTAATTGCTTAGGATTAATTGTCTCAATCGAAGTTTTGTTTTAAGTGTGCAAGATTAACTATGATGAAAATAAGATATACAGCAGGAGTTGCGCCAGAGTCAAGACAATGATCACGTTGGGAGTTCAAGAGTTCGACGGAAGTTCGGACAGTCATCGGAGGTTCTGCGGGAACAAATCCGAGAAGTCCATGAGCTTGCCAAAAAGCTCGTCGGAACTCGCCAAGTGGATCGTCGCAAGTCCAGGAGTTTGCCGGAAGTCCGTAGGAGCATCACCGAGGGTTCATCGGATGATCGACGGAAGTTCCCCGGAAGCTCGCCGGAAGAAGCAATTGACACACCAGAGCAAGTTACAGTAAATGTCTTAGGAAATATTGTAGTTAGCACAATGATTAAGTTGGAAATGGGAGGTGATCCCATTAACTTAATCTTGGGACAATTGGACCCCTAAAAAACCCAAATTGGGCCGAATGGATCAACCCATTCGGACCCTGATTTCTGCCAGGCTGTTGAACCGCCCAAGCCAGGCGGTCGCACCGCCTGGGCTCAGTCTCCGAGCGAGACTGGGCGGTGCAACCGCCCCTGATAGGAGGTGGCACCGCTTGAGCTCGGTCTTCGAGCTCTAGCTGAGCGGTGCAAGCGCCTTAGTCAGGCGGTGGCACCGCCTGAACTCGGTCTTCGAGCTCTGGCAGGAGGTGCAACCGCCCCTGACAGGAGGTGGCACCGCCCAGAGGCTCAGTCTTCGAGCTCTGCCAGGCGGTGCAACCGCTCCAGTCAGGAGGTGCAACCGCTAGATCCCGGAATTCCGGGAATTGACAGTTTTGAGCTCCAAATTCAAACTGGGTTGGGGCCTATAAATACCCCACCCATTCAGCACTGAAAGGGCACTCAATATACACCGAAATCCTGATCTTGTTCTGTGATTTTTAGAGCTCAAAATTGTTGTAAAGGCCAAAAGTTCTTCTCCCTCTTTTCTTCCAAGTTCTGAGCTTTAAAGAGAGGAGAGAAAATTCTGTATGGGTTGTCTCCTAAGCCCGTCAAAAGAAGTGAAACTGTAAAAGGGTGGTTGGCCTTCGCCTATTGAAGGAAGGCCTCTAGTTGACGTCGGTGACCTCGTCGGTGGAGGAAGCCAAAAGTGGAGTAGGTCAAGATTGACCGAACCACTCTAAATCTCGGTTTGCATTTACTTTGAGCATATTATCTTTACTATAAACCTCCTCAAAAGCTTACTACTTTCTGCGCATATACGATTGGGTTTCAAGCTTTGCACTTTCCGAATCGGCGTTTAGACGTAAATCAATTTTATCGTACGATCATCATATTTCAGTTTGCGCTTACGTTTTGATTTCTATCATAACTGCAAACTACCTTTATATCCTTGCTTTAACTGTATCTCGCTTAATCAAGTGATTTACGAATCAGCATTTAGACGTAAATCAGTTTTTTTGTACGAATATCATATTTCAGTTTGCGCCTACTATCTGATTTGAACCATAACTACAAACTACATTTATATCTTTGCTGCATCTTGCTTAATCAAAAGTTAAAGTGATTTATGAATCATCTTTCTTATTGAAATCACTTTTATCGAACGAACGCTTTTTTTTTAATCGTAGAAGGTTTTCCACTGCACTAATTCACCCCCCCCCCCCTCTTAGTGCTCTTGATCCTAACAATTGGTATCAGAGCCCGGTATTTCTCATTTCGGATTTACATCCGAGAGAAATGGCTCTTCATGGCTTTCAAGAGGGCTTATCAGTTGTTCGTCCAACGTTGTTTAACGGATTAGACTACACTTATTGGAAAACTTGAATGAGATTTTTCTTGATTTCTATAAATTTGGATTTATGGAATATCGTTGAAAACGGTTTTCAACTTCCCTCTAAACCGATGAATGAATGGTCGGATTTGGAGAAGAAGTATTTTTCTTTAAACGCAAAGGCTATGAATGCCTTATTTTGCGCTTTAGACAAAAATGAATTCAATCGGATTTCTACATGCGAAACGGCTTTTGACATTTGGCAAACACTTGAAATCACGCACGAGGGAACTAGTAGAGTCAAAGACTCGAAAGTTAACATTTTATTGCATGATTTTGAGCTTTTTCGAATGCAACCAAGCGATACTATAGGCGACATGTACACCCGTTTCACAAATGTCGTCAATAGTTTAAGAGCTCTTGGAAAATATTTTTCGGATTTTGAACTCGTAAACAAGATTTTGCGTTCTCTTTCTAAGAAGTGGGATTCAAAAGTAACTGCAATACAAGAAGCTAAAAACCTAAACAACTTACCACTTCAAGAACTAATTGGTTCGTTGATGACATATTAAATGGTGCACAATGCACATGATGAACATGATGAACAAAATCACCTTCCAAAGAACAGGAAGGATTTGGAACTCCGAACAAATGAATACCACTTGAGCGATGACTCAAGTGATGAGGACAATGATGAACTTGAACTTCGAACACTAAATCTTAATAAGTTTATTAAACAAAAATCTAAAATAAATAATAAACTTGAACGAAAGAAGAGGCCAAAGAAGAAGAACATAAAGTGGGATGAATCGAGCTCCTCCGAAGACGAGGAGAAAATCAAGAAAGGCGAGGTGGCAAACTACGCCTTAACCGCTTTCAATGATGATGTAATCGAAATCCCCCTAATTTATTTTGAAATTACTTGATGCTTTCATGATGTATTTTCTTTTTTAGTTTAGAATTAATTTTCTTAAAAATTACATGTTTCAAAAAAAAAAATGATCATGCTAAGTAATTTCGAAAATGATAATATTGCATATTTTATGATAAACAAATAAAATGATCTTGATTGAAAATATGAAATCATGGTTAAGAAGTAATAATGTGTATTACGTTAATTTCCATTGTTATTTCTCGATTTTGATTAAAAAAAATCATGTTTGATTTGAAGAAATGCATAATGATGAAATTAAATATTTTGATTAACAATTTTATGCATGAGATTTTAAGCTATACATGATGATAAGCATGTGTTATTTTCATGAGTGTATTTGAAAAACTATGGCAAAAATGTGCTCGAATGCATGAACTTGTTAAGATTATTTTCTGGACTTTCTTGATTCAATGTTCAAATCACTTAATTGCCATGATGATTTTACACTATTACATGCCTTAATAACATGTTGGAAATTATGTGTTATGAATACAAAATTTTTTATGATCATGAGCATGTTTTATCTTCATGATTGAACTTGAAAATCTATAGCAAAACCTTGTTCGAATGCATGAAAGTGTTAAATTTCATTTTCGGATTTTCTTGATCATAATAATTCATTTTTGAGAATCTATTGATCTTGATGGTTTTATGATGAAATTCATTTTTCGATCCTAAACGTTAATGTATGTTTAACATAAATGAAAAAGCATGCTAATATGAAATCAATCACTTAAAATAAAATACTTAAAAAAGGGGAAAATATATTATCAATGAAATCATGAATCTACTTATGTTACGAATTTTGTGAACCATAAAAATGATTTTTGGTGATTTGAATTTGAATGAGTTTTATCCAAAATCATGATCTTGGTTCCGTGATATTTACAAATTAAAATTTATTATGAATCAAGATTTTTTCATTAATCGTTCTCCTAAGATTTTCTTTTGATTAATTATGGAGTAGGTTTTTCAAAAAGAAATCATGTCTTTTGGTATTCACATGTTCTAATCTTTCATGATATGATTTTTATGCAATTCCTTGTATTCATGAAATGTTTATCTCATCACCTAATAATTCTTCTTGATATTCCTTGTGTGATGATAAGAATACATGAAATATTCATTAATTTGTTTTGATGTATACAAATAAGAAGTTTCGATCATGTATGGTAGAATGTAATTTGACAAATTTAGTACCATCATGTTGCAAAATAAATGATGATTAGGAATCATGCATTAATGATAATTGTATATTTTATGATTTGGCATGATGCATGCAATGATGAAATATTCATGAATTTGAAATGATGTATGCAATACTTATGACAATGATGTACATGATGTATTGGATATGATATGTATCATGAATGCTTTAAATGATGAATGTTTGGTATCATGATCAACATGTTGATAAATGCTTAAAAATTTTAATGTTTGAGTATCATGTATGATATACCCATTAATGATGATTGATTTATTTTTCGGTATCGTGCATGAAAAATAAGGTTTTTGAAATTGTGTATGTTTTAATTTGAATATATAATGATGCACAAATAAAATTGATACTTACCTTTGTCATAATCTGAAAATTGAAAAAAGGGTCTTCCCTTCTTTTTCACAATGACAAAGGGGGAGCAAGAATTTCTAGCGTGGACATCATGAAAAGAGGCAAACTAGCTAGCTTACACAATTCAATATGAAAGCAAAAATTACACTCCTCTAAAGAGAAGATGCAAATGTAACACTTGCCAAATTGTTTGCTTGCCTCATGTAAAACATTATCTCTTGCTAGTTTGGCATTTTGTTAGCTTGCACTTTGCAAAGAAAGCAAAAATGATACTTCTCAAAAGAGAAGAAAGAGCTTGTTATCTTGAACATCACAAGCTTGCCAAACAAAAATTGTAAAAGTGCTATCTTGCCTATCTCAAGAAGCAAAACTTGCAACTTGCACATTGCAATAGGAAGCAAGAATCATAAGCTTACACAAGAAAGCTATCTTGCATTTGCTTTCGAAATTTTTGCTAGCTTGTATGTAGTAAAACTTGCATATCGTAAAAATTGCTAGCTTGTAGTATAAAGAGAAGCAAATAGTTGCTATCTCAAGAAAATTAAACATGCTAAACTTACACCTTGCAATGGAAGCAAAATTGCGAGCTCAAACATTGCAAAGGAAGCAAAAATTTGCTAGCTTGCAACTTGCATATTTCAAGAAGCAAGAGTTGCCTTCTTGAACATCTCTAAATTGCTAGCTTGCAAGTTCTAAAATGTTGTAACATTGCTAGCTTGCATGTTCTAAAAGTGCTATCTTGTATGCTGTAAAACTTGCATATCTAAAACTTGATAGCTTGAATGTTCTAAGCATGATGTAACATTTGCTAAATTTTCTAGCTTCAAAACTACATAATGATAAAACTTGATATTATGTTTTTCATGCAATAAGTTAAACTAATATTCCAAACACAAGAATAGTTGGACTTCTCCTTTTTGTTAATGACAAATGGGGAGAAGTATTATGTTATGCATAAGTTTATGCATAAGTTCATGCTGACGTGTTGCAAGTATTCATGATGAATATTGCAATAACTTGAATTCAGTTTGAATCCAAGATTCTATCAATATGGCATATTGATAGGGGGAGTTTGTTTAAACTTCGGGAGTTAAGTTTAACTCCATCATCAAGTAGTTGTCATCATCAAAAAGGGGGAGATTGTTGAATCTCGTATTTTGATGATGAAACTACTTGATATATATTTATGATTTAATCTGCGTTTTGAGTGACGTAGGATGCTTCGATCAGGATGAGACAATTAAAGTAGGAAAATCATGTTGTACCGGAGGAACATGTCAGAAGATTGGACGTCGGGCCAGTGGATCGGTCGACGTATCGGCAGAAGGCTTCAGGCCGTGGACTCGGGCATTGGGCCAAGAAGAGCGGGTATTGTGCTAAGGATATCGGAGTTGCGGAGGCAACTGGCCGATTGGGCAATAGGCTGCAGGAAAGGACGATGCACCGAAGAATCGAACGAAGCGTCGAGGGACCAATGACATGCCGGACAACTTGGTTAATTGCTTAGGATTAATTGTCTCAATCGAAGTTTTGTTTTAAGTGTGCAGGATTAACTACGATGAAAATAAGATATGCAGCAGGAGTTGCGCCGGAGTCAAGACAATGATCACGTTGGGAGTTCGAGAGTTCGACGAAAGTACGGACAGTCGTTGGAGGTTCTGCGGGAACAAATCCGAGAAGTCCATGAGCTTGCCAAAGAAGCTCGTCGGAACTATCCAAGTGGATCGTCGTAAGTCCAAGAGTTTGCCGGAAGTCCGCAGGAGCATCACCGAGGGTTCATCGGATGATCGACGGAAGTTCGCCGGAAGCTCATCGGAAGAAGCGATTGACGCACCAGAGCAAGTTGCAGTAAATGTCTTAGGAAATATCATAGTTAGCACAATGATTAAGTTGGAAATGGGAGGTAATCCCATTAACTTAATCTTGGGGCAATTGGGCCCTTCAAAAAACCCAAATTGGGCCGAATGGATCAACCCATTCGGACCTTGATTTCTACCAGGCGGTTGAACCGCCCAAGCCAGGCAGTGGCACCGCCTGGGCTCAGTCTCTGAGCGCGACTAGGCGGTGCAACCGCCCCTGACAGGAGGTGGCACCGCCTGAGCTGGGTCTTCGAGCTCTGGCTGAGCGGTGCAACCGCCTCAGTCAGGCGGTGGCACCGCCTGAACTCGGTCTTCGAGCTCTGGCAGGAGGTGCAACCGCCCCTGACAGGAGGTGGCACCGCCCAGAGGCTTAGCCTTCGAGCTCTACCAGGTGGTGCAACCGCCTCAGTCAGGCGATGCAACCGCCAGATCCCGGAATTCCGGGAATTGACAGTTTTGAGCTCCAAATTCAAACTGGGTTGGGACTTATAAATACTCCACCCTTTCAGCACTGAAAGGGCACCCAAAAACCACCAAAATTCTGATTTTACTTTGTGATTTTTAGAGCTCAAAAGTGTTGTATGAGTTGAAAGTTCTTCTTCCTCTTTTCTTCCAAGTTCTAATCTGTTAAGAGAGGAAAGGAAATTCTGTAAGGGTTGTCTCCTAAGCCCGTCAAAAGGAGTGAAACTATAAAAGGGTGGTTGGCCTTCGCCTATTGAAGGAAGGCCTCTAGTTGACGTCGGTGACCTCGTCGATGGAGGAAGCCAAAAGTAGAGTAGGTCAAGATTGACCAAACCACTCTAAATCTCGGTTTGCATTTACTTTGAGCATATTATCTTTACTGTAAACCTCCTCAAAAGCTTACTAATTTCTGTGCATATACGATTGGGTTTCAAGCTTTGCACTTTCCGAATCGGCGTTTAGACATAAATCAGTTTTATCGTACGATCATCATATTTCAGTTTGCACTTACGTTTTGATTTCTATCATAACTGCAAACTACCTTTATATCCTTGCTTTAACTGCATCTCGATTAATCAAGTGATTTACGAATCAGCATTTAGACGTAAATCAGTTTTTTCGTACGAATATCATAGTTCAGTTTACGCCTACTATCTGATTTGAGCCATAACTGCAAACTGCATTTATATCTTTGTTGCATCTCGCTTAATCAAAAGTTAAAGTGATTTACGAATCGGCTTTCTTACTGAAATCACTTTTATCGAACGAACATTTTTTTTTAATCGTAGAAGGTTTTCCGCTGCACTAATTCACCCCCCCCCCCCCCCCCCCTCTTAGTGCTCTTGATCCTAACAGGTTTCATCCGAAACAACTCATAAGTATGCTCTAAAAGATTAATTTTTGACTCCACCTTACTAGTGCTTTCGTGAGTCACTTCGAGTGTGTGCTAAATATCAAAAACTGTTTCATAAATAGACACACGATTAAACTCGTTTTTATCTAAATCATAAAACAAGGCACTCATAGCCTTGGCGTTTAATGTGAAAGTCTTCTTCTCCAACTCATTCCAATCGTTCATTGGAAGAGAAGACACTTGAAAACTATTTTCAATAATGTTCCACAGCTCGAAATCCATAGAAATTAGAAAAATCCTCATTCTAGTCTTCCAATATGTGTAATTCGCTCCATTGAACATGGGCGAACGTGTAATTGAGTGATCCTCTTGGTTACCGGCAAATATCATCTCTCTTGGGTTTTAAATCAAATGAGACTGACGGAGCTTTGATACCAATTGTTAGGATCAAGAGTGTCAATAAGAGGGGGGGTGAATTAGTGCAGTGGAAAAATTACCGCTTTTAAAGGTCTTCGTTTCGATTAAAATCGATTCCGACGAAAATTGTTTCTTAAATATTTTAACTTAAAAGTGTCTGGGAGTGTAGAGAAGGTAATAAGAAGGTAAAGTAGCTTGCAATAAATATAAATTGCTCAAAATAAAATGCAAACCAGAATTTAGAGTAGTTCGGTCGTTATGATCTACATCCACTTTCGGGTTCCTCCTCCATCGAGGTCACCGGCGTCTACTAATGGCCTTCCTTCAATAGATGAAGACCAACCACCTTTTACAGTGCTTTCTCCTTTTCACGGGTTTAGGAGATAACCCTTACAAGTCTCACACCTCTCTTGAATGATCTCAACATTTAGAAAGGGGAGAGGAGGACTCTAGCACTTTTTACAACACTTTAACACTTAAAAATTTAGGATTATGCCAACGCTTTATGCCCTTTCATGCAGAAAAGGGTGGCGTATTTATAGGCCCAATTGGCTTTAGAATTGGAGCTAAAAAGTGTCACATCCCCAGATTTCGGGGTACTGGCGATACCACCACCATTATTGGGCGGTACCACCGCCTAACACCTGACACTAGGCAGTACCACCGCCTAGTCTGAGCGATACCACCACTTGACAAAGCTCGGAGACCGAGCTCTGGTAGTACCACTACCTAACAAGGGTAGTACCACCGCTAGTAGCATTAACTACCAATGGTACCACCGCCCCGACCACCTAGGAGACTGGGTCACCCAAGCGGTGCCACCACCGGTCTGATTTCAGGTGTTGAATGGGTTATTCAATCCAACTCAATTCAGCCTTGTTAAGAGCCCAATTGGCCTCTATCTGAGTTCGTGGGATTACCTCCCAATCCTAACTCAACTAATGTACTAATTACGATTAAGGCAAGCGATTAGTCTGGTATATCGATTTCTCTCGACAATATTCTAACAAACTTCTTAGCAAGTCTTCTAGTGTGTTTTTGGCGAACTCCCAATGACCGACTATGCTAGACCTGGAACTTCCATGCCTATAAGTCTAGTATCAAAGAGTGGAGTACTCATATGGCACATCCTTGGAATCTTAAGTCTAAGGACATTGTACACTATTGGGATAACGAATTCGTTGTCTAATAATAAGGTATCATTAACCATTCAGCATTCCGTGAGCAAATCAATTAGTGAACTTATTCTCCAATGAGCACTTGTACTATAGCCCTAGTGTCCCCACACGAGCAACTATGAGACCAACTGCCTCCATCATATGGATGGGTATACAACACACTAATCTATCCGGTTATCTTGATATCCCTCTCAAGTAATCTATGACTAGGATTATTTAGGGTTTGTGTTTAAAGATGAATCAGTTTCATTATTGTAATCTCATCACGATTTGATTCCTATTACATAGATTCATGGACATCTAATACCCTAGAGACCATGTAATGGGCATGTGTTCTTGCTTAAATAAATCCCTGGCCATGGTCATTTGGATTGAGATAGAAAGAGTTTTCCGGGAGAATTCGATTAGAGCGAGACTAGAGTAGAAACCGTATGGGTTTGATAACACCATGCCCGGTACATGATTTTTGGGGTATTAGATTGATGAAGGACCATAGATATATGATAACTGAGGATAAATAGGTCCAATAGATTGGATTCTCTTGTATCATCTGGGGACTACAGCGTAGTGGCTTAGTTTGTCCGTAGTGGATGAATCGAGTGAATTATTATAAAGAAAATAATTTATTGAGCCAGAAAAAATTCTAATAGGTATGACTCACAGCTAGCTCGATATCGGGCCTAGAGGGTCACACACATATAGCAGGCACTACGATGAGTAAAGGTCCGGATATGATATATCTGTCAAAGGCCCTATCTTATTGGATATCGAATAAGCCCCTAAATTATTGGATCCTATATATAAGATCTAATAAGAGCCAATGAGAGATTATTGGATAAAGATCCACTAATCTAAGAGGTCTGGGTAGTGTTGAAAAATCTAGGGGCGAAATCACATGCGTAGCGGAAGAACATAAAACAAAAAAAACCTCAAATTTCCCAATACGTGTTCGTTGTCATGCGTAGATTGGTGCGCAAAATTCGTAAAATTAAAAACTACATGTCAGAAAGATGGTTGTGTTACCTAGGGAGATGGTATATCCCTGAATCTCTACAGATCTATAGGAGTGAATGAAGGAGGTCAAGCATCCTCCTCTCTAGCAGTGATCCACACAGCATGGCTACAATGATGCTCCTCAAATCTCCATGTCTGCTATCTGAGGAGGAGAAAGGGAGAGGAGAATATGAGGTGACAGCTTAGAAGCCCCAACCTATGGGACTTTAGTTCCCTCCTATTTATAGAAGCCCGCAATTAACCCTGATGGATCCTGCCCTATTGGGTACTAGATCTCTATCTAATTATCCATGCCTCTTAGATTATGAAGTCTCTACCTAATAATCTCTTATTAGCTCTTATTGGATTTCATCCATGGGATCCAATAATTCAGGAGCTTATTGGATATCCAATAAGATATGGGCTCCAACGGATATCTCATATCCAAATCTGTACTCGTCGTAACACCTACTATATATGTGTGACCCTCTAGGCCCAATATCGAGCTGGCCATGAGTCATACTTATCAGAACTCCTTCTGGCTTAGTGAATTATTATATCCATAATAATTCACTTGACTCATCGACTACAGATGTACTAAGCCACTACACCGTAATCCTCAATCGATACAAGGGAATCCAATCCTTTGGATCTATCTGTCCTTAGCTATTATGTACATATAGTCCCTCATGTATCTAATATCCTAAGGACCATATACTGGGCATGGTGTTGTTAGGCCCATACGGTTTCTCTTCGAATCTCACTCTAATCAGATTCTCCTAGAAAACTCTTTCTCTCTCAATCCGAATGACTTTGGCCAAGGATTTGTTTGAGCAAAACATACGGGATATTCCTCTCATGATACCGAGAGTGAATTATCCTCTATCGACACTCAATAGCCCTAGTAAGGTTGGCTGCCACTCTCAATAGCCAACTGTACTAGATCTGAAACTTCTAAACCTATAAGTTTGGTATCAAAGAGTATAGTACTTATACAGGACATCCTTGGTGTCTCAAGTCGAAGGACCAGATATATTACTGGGACTACAGAATCACTGTTTGACAATAAGGCCTCATCAACCATTGAGTATTCCGTAAGTGGATCAATCAGTGAACTCATTCTCTAATGAGCACTTGTATGGTATCCCTAGTGTCCCTACATAATGATTCCCTCTCAAGTAACCTATGATCGGGATTATTTAGGATCTGTGTTTAAAGACAAATCGATCTCATTATCGTGATCTCATCATAATCTGATTCTCATTGCACAGATACATGGACATCACAATATATATATATATGTATATATAATAATTAATATAAAGTGATAAAATATCAAATAATAATAATAAATAAAATGATTGCATATCAAGTCATACGTGTCATCACTCACGTGATTAACTTATAAGGCACCTATAACTAGTAGATAGTTGGATAAAGATCCAATACCCAATATAATAGAATCCATTAGGGTTAAGTAGATAGGGGACCTATATAAATAGGAGAGAATCAAAGACCTATAGCCCAATGGCTTTTTGGTTGCCACCTCCTATTCTCCTCTCATCTTCTCCTCCTTAGATAGTAGGTGTGAAGATTTAGGCAGCGACTTAAGAAGCGTAGTTGTAGCTCTATTATATGGATCATCGCTAGAGAGGAGGGTGCTTAACCTCTTTCATCCTCTCCTAGAAAATCTACAAGAATTCAGGGATATACGATCTCCCTAGGTAAAACACTATCTCATACTTGGTTTTAAGTTTTGTGGATTTTTGCACACCAATTTTCATATGACGACGATCATCTTTTTGAAAAATTTTAGGTTTTTATTTTATATTTTTTCACTACGCATGTGATATCACCCTTAGATTTCCCTATAGTGTTGCACCCCTTTTTGTATCCGAGCAATGAAAATCAATACCGTCAACCATGAAAAAGTCCTCTTGTTGCACCCCTTATCTATTTGGATGTAGGTACTACCAAGTTTACATGATAATTACTATAAGAAAGTTCATTCTTTAATAAAGGTGCTCAACTTTGTATCCAAATAGACAAACTAAGTGAATTGGATGGGAGATGCACACACATCCAAGGTCACATGACACTTTGGCCCAGTTTGTGAGGTGATATGTCCTTTGCAACACCTCAAAATCGACCAATCAAAAATTAGGGTTGTATATACCATTAGCCATTCTGTTGCGACTATGGGAGAGCATCTCTATGGACTTCTTGGAAGAATTATTTATAACAAGAAAGAAATTCAAATACATCTAATACGAATCATTCAATATATTGAAGCAGATGGAAACAATTAATGCTAACTCAAGTTACCTCCATATAGAGATGTATAAAGTTATGAACATAAAAAAATTTAAAGTTATTTGAGCCTTCGACACTAGATGATAAGTCGAATGAGATACTACCCTTGGATGAAAACACCATTATTGATAGGGTCACTACCACAAGTTGAGGCATCAAAATTACTTTTTGAGTCAAATGCAAAGGGCAAAAGTCGAGCAGCAAGGTGCTTCTCAAAAGAAGCAACTAAAACGAGTTTCCTAATATGAGAAACCCAGTTTTAATTGGGGTTGAATCATCTAATTGGGGGAGCCATGATTAGAGATTGTCTTACATAGCTAAAGTTCAACTCAAATCAAGTTCTGATCGAAGTCTAATTCAGCTGCAGAGTAAAAGTCCAATTCGAATCCAATCTAGTCGAAGCCAACACAAACTTAATATCAAGCTTTGGATCATGTTGCAGCCAGATCAACATCGCCTCCAATTGCAGCAGCACCAAACCGAGTCTACTTGGATTAGGAGACCCAATTCGAGTCCCACTCGAATTAGAAGGCTGTGCAGCTAACCTAAAGAACCAGCCTTCCTTAATTCAATTCCTACACAGATTGGAAGAAGACCTGCGCCCCGACTAGGGGGGCCACTAAGGGGTGCCTACCCTAGCCAAGTTGGGAGTCCTAACGTAGTTAGGACTCGACCCGACCCTAGCTAATAAGGTGGGAGTCCTAACCTAATTAAGACTCTACCCTCTAAAGCTACATAACGAACGGTGCGGCAGCACCTTAAGGCATCAATCTAGCAGACAGTAGCAAGATCAGCCTCACAACATCGCCAACCAGGAGATTGGGAGAGTTCCTTTAACTAGCCCTAGCTTTTACAACATCTTCTTCTTCCTCTTCTTTGGCAGCAACCGAACTCTTCTTCTTCAGCGAGCTTTCAACCGATTAGAGCTCTACTTCTAGACGAGAGAGAGGAGAAAAGTGAGACAGACGACAAGTTGCTGCCTCCTCAAGCTATGAGTTGCAACAAGAAGATCATGCTTTTGTTGTTCGAGAAGTTTTTTATTTAGTCCCTTGTTTAAGAAATTATTATTTTAAAACAAAGTACATTGATTTTTTTTTTTAGATTTTGTAATTCTATTGTGATCTTTGTATTTCCTTCCTGAAACATAAATCCGCTCGGAGGAAGGACCATAATGGTCGAGTCCTTCTCTCATACAGATCAAACAGTATAGCATTTAACGGGTATATTATCTCATTAAATTAACAGTTATAAGAATGATGCAATATAACGTGGTCTTCTCAATTATATTTGTATTCAAAACTTGTTAAACAAATAAACCCCGAGAATCGTCTTTTGCAAGATAACCTTCTACTCTCAAATTAATGTAGGATAAGTTCTTATTTACCTTATAAACATTTTTCCTAACTAAGTTCTTAATATTCAATGTAATAGGTTTGAAAAAGGGGATAGATTTGATGAATTTCACTGAGTCAAACATATGACTAAATTTAATCTCATCACCCTTTCTTTTTTTTTTTTTTTATTTGAGGTCCGTGTGTTAGTTATTTTGCTCGTAGGATTTCAATTTCGTGAATCTGCACCTATTTATTATTTTTTTCTGACTTTTCTAGTGTACTATAATATTCCACCAATTACCATAATTACATGCCGAGGTTTTCTTCATTGTTTGTAATGGTTAAAACTATTCGTTCTCAAGAGCTGATCTATGCAAATCCTGACGCCCTGCTTAATGTAAAGCCCACATACTGTTCTTTTTTCTCTGAACTAGCTGGTTTCGACCTTGTTTAGTAAAGCATGATGATATATTATATATGATACTCGTTTCAGAAGTTCATTTAACCGAGCATTCAGTATATATATATATATATATATATATATATATATATATATATATATATATATATATATATATATATATATATATATATATATATATCATGCATATTTTAAATGATACCAATTAGTGATACTTAAATCAAAGATGTTAACCATTAACGCGAATCTTGGCTCCATAAGACAGATGATCCAGGTAACCCTAATCACCATTCAATTTGAATCGGAATCGAACTGAGTTGAAATCGAAACCAAATTAGCTCGGTGGTTCGTTGGTTTCAAACTGAATGAACCAATTAAGAATGATAAAAAATAAATATATGATATATAAAAGGCATGTGATATAGTGGATAAGTGTGTAGTTTTAAACCTAGTAAAGTAGGTTTGAATCTTAATAGCATAATTTTTTATTAAAATTTTATAGTTTTATATTTTTTATATCAAATATTTTACAGTTATACAACTATTTTTAAAATTTAAAAATAAATTATAAAATTTTATATTATTTTAAATTAAAATAATAGAAAAATAATGATTCAAATCGAAGTCAAAACCGATAATTCTATTTCTAATTATAAAACTGATCGATTCGTTTTCGATTCTTGATTTTAGGTAATCGAAATCGATGATTTCGAAATCGGTCTAGAGCCAAGCACCCCTATATCTTCTCTTCTGTCATCAATGAAAAGGAGCAGATTTTGGACTCTCCACGTTGTCGAGCAGAAACGTCTAATTTAGTGCTTGATGGCCGCCACCTCTGTGTCCTTGTCGGTGACATTGTGAGCCCAGGATGCGAGTTCGTGATCGCCAAGGTGGATAGCCCATCATCAAGGAATCGGGTAGGAAGAGGGTTTTAAGGACCGTATTCGAGGTCAAGTTCCTTCCCAGGCTGCAACAGCAGAAAAGAGGACAGCTCTGAGACTCATATTGGATGCTTACCATGGCAGAGCTTCCTTTTTGAGTTATTTGCATTAGATCCCTTGCAATAAGATTGTTGTCAAAAACTACAACATGTAAACGACTGGTGGTTAACCATTAAGTTAATAACTATCATTATTTGGTTCGTGCTTACCGACTATCTACACAGCAGTCATTTCATCGACAAGGCAAGTACAGCTGCAGATGCTGCTTTTTTTGCGTCTGGCTGCCTGTCTTCGAGACAAGAAGTACGTAGAAAACATTAACATCACATCGCCCAAGTAACACTTCTTCCTGGATATCCATCTCGATGTAATATCGATATGAAATTTGGCATTCAAACGGATAGAAACATCAATCTCATGAAGCTGCCGCATTTCCTGAAAATAATGGTGAATAGTACTCGCGTGGACTCTGCAAAAGCAACCAATAATCTCTCTCCCTTTTTCTCATCAGACCTCAGCCTTCTGTATGATGCAACGCCAGCGATCACGAGTTATTCAACCCGTGTCAACTAGCACATGAATTTGTCATACAGGAGCACAAAACTTAATACCAAATGCCAGCAGGATAGAAGCACCAAAGAATACATTGCACGACCAAGGTGGCAGTAACATCCAAGCTCGTAGGACCGTCCTTATGTGTATGTACATTGTAGGAAAAGCAGAATATTCACAAAGAATAGTTTCACTTCAACAGCTCCAAAAGCTCCCATTCAGAAGCTCTGCTGATTTATAGTGCAACTCTGGCAGAATTTATACCACTTCCAAGTCCTCTGAGGCTGCAGTGGCGGCTTATTTTTGCTAAAAGTGAGCTTGAAGTGTCGCCTACCTCTGATTTGCAAAGGGGGCAGAGTGCATTGATCTTAAGCCATTTATCTATGCACTCTTTGTGAAAGAAGTGGGAACAAGGGAGCTCCCGAAGCTCATCATTGTCGACGTACTTTGCCAAGCAAATGCAACAGGCCTGCAAATGCAATACATTAGCATAACAGAATTATAATACAGCCCACTTAATATGCTCAACTGTTTAAAACCAAAGTCATGCACAAGATTACTAAGATTCTCCTGAGGACGCAGGTAACTGTAGGTGCATCAACAGCCAAACTATTCTCAGTGACTTCTGCATACCTCCACCATTTTTACTTTCAATAATTAATTTAAACCACTATTTCAAGCTAGTTGGATCAGTGTCCTTTTGGCAGAATGAAGAATGGATGCTGAAGAGAAACATAAAGAAAATATTGGGAGAACAGTGGGGGAAATGCTGAAAAAAGGCGGAAAGCCTGGTGGTCATGATTTCTCTTATATAGATTCCCATTCCTTTCCCCTTCTATTATATCAATCTGAAGCCAACAATGTTTCCAACCATGAACATTAGGAGAACTGATCAAATACGAACGAACTAGCATCTTATTAATGGATTTGTATCTGAACTCTTTAAAAAAATGCCTTTTGGCTGCTAAAGGAAGAAATCATTCATATCTTCCTGAAAGATGGGGAACTCAAACAAGACTCAGCCATGTCATGACCCAAGCTGACCCGATAGAACAACTATATCAATGACTTCAGACGTAGATCCACATGATAAAAAATGCATTATCCTAAGTGATAGTAGACTCACCTTAGTCACACAAATCGACATAATGATTCTCATATAGGAATAAATTGAAATATTACAATCTCCTTCATTTAAGGTTTGACGTCCTTGTTAATGCTCAAACATAGATTAGAATCAAGTGCCAAAGCTGGATTTGGAATCAAGCCTTAGTACGCAAGTGAAGTCCAACACTTTATTGGCTCCATAATGTGATGTGTCTCTCACCCCATCCACAGGCAGTACTTTCATAGTGGATCTTTGCACCATACCCAATACTAGGCCCACTCTTATACCATTTTGTTTAATAGGTCTAGAACAAATGGCCCGTAATGCTTACACAGAAGCTGATGATAGTAGGCCTAAAACTACCTAAAACTAATAACTTGGGTATTACAAGATCAACTACCTAAAACTAATAACTTCCATAATCAACTCATTTCCACTGCTCATGATGAAATGATTATATCCTTCAACATTCAGTTTTAATCAAGATCAAGAGCACAAGAATTCAGTATGCTTTCACCTCATCACTATGTTCAAATTGAACCATCGACCATATTTCAAGATTGCCTTTGCAACTCGTTCTTGCTTGTCATTGTAAATGGTGAGCTAAATTGTTGATCATATTGGTACAAAATGATGCCATAGATGCAATACTTTGATTTCCTTTTGAGTAGTTATGTCAATTGTTGCTTGTCTTCGAGTGGTAGATTGATATAATTTTCTTCACATAACGGATCATTTTGTTGCCATCTTAGTTGTTAGAGCATTCTTTATTTTCTACCTGATCAGAATGTTCATCCGAATGCACAAGAGGAAACATAAGAGCCAAAACTGATAGGTCAAAGTTTCGTAGCACTCGATCCTTCTATTTTCTAAGACAATAAATCCCACCAAGAATCATCTTTTTGAAAGAGTTCAAGGAGTAAATTGCTATGGGCATTGATCCACTAATCTAGATACTTAGCTTCTGTATGTGACATCAAACTCTTGTTTTACAAGAGAACATAACACCTAAAACAAGATCTGTATCCACATGAAATATGTACAGAAACATGTGATGATGACTCTGATACCAAGTTTTATGCAGGCACAAGAAAACCCACATATAACCAGTGGTTCAGTACATAAAGCAAATGGCTAGTTTTGCAGAGTTTGCAACACTTAGAAGAATTAATAAGAGACTAAAGACGGATAAAGAGAAGAGAGAAAAATAGAAGAAAAATTTGACAAAGCAAAGAATGTTCAACAAGCAAGTGGATTTCTTTTCATTAATATCACATGCACATAACTCTTTTGTTCAACCACCCTTCCCTTTTATATTAGGTAAGCTATGAGCTTGTCCAGATCATCTAAGTCTCATAAATATTAAAAAAATAAATTTAAACAAGAACCAAAATGATCCCTTACCTATTGAACTCCTACCAAAGTCAAAATAGGTTCACCATCACCTTTTAGGACTGGAAAGATAAAAGGATGGTAGTCTTCCAAATTTCTCCTGAAGCCTAGGAAAATAATCATCGACCCAACACAAATTAAATTGATCTTAGACCTGACAAAACCCTAATTAACTTCATGTCAAAGCACACACAACAGTGAAGTAGATAAAAGGTATCATCATGATATTGTCCAATATTAGCAGTACTGCCAGTATGGAGTGCCAGATCGATATAACCTCATTGCTGCATAAGAAGTTGTTTCCACCAGAATAAAAATAATATTCTACCAGATGCTAATTTATGGTGATAATTGATAGTCATGAGTCTATATTAAGTTGTCTGACAAAGGTCATCATACATCTTATTCTCTATATGATACACATGAAACAGTATGGCAAAATTACTCTTTCGACCGGAGCTGAAAGCTATAGCAGGACTTGGTATTACTGATTAACTTTGATGGTATCTACTGAAGATTCATATGTAATTCATGTCAAAATCAGATAAAACTCTAAGAAATTCCATCTTCTATTTAGTTGTGCATGAATCAAAGATATAATCCAACAAGAGAAGATAGTCTTCAAACAAGCCTTCAAAAAATATTATAACTATTATCCCTTCTTTATTCCACAAAATAATTTTGAATAATGAAAGGAAAGTTTTTTGCTTGCCATCAGAAAAATTTATAACTATATATCTGGCTATAATTGACCTTCCTTAACTAAATAGGTGGGTGGAAATATCAAACACTTGGTGCCAGGCTTCTCAGAAGAACATGTAAGAGGAGATACCATATCACATTGTCTTACTAGCAAAACTTGCATTCAATATAAACATCACAAGCAATCACTTTAAAATGCTACAAGCCAGCAGTGATCATCCTAATGTCAATGAAGTGCAAATTGATGAGGCAATTGATGAGGAAATGGACTCACAGAATCTTCTGCAGAAATTATTCGTTCCTCGGATCCAGAACTCAAAATCCCAAACGTGAAAAGGTATTCTTGATTGTTACCAATATCTGCTCTTCTCTTTGACCTGAACTTGTAGGTTGGAAGTGAATTAACCACTTCAGAGTTGGCCCCTCTTGTTGGGCGCAAATCCTCTCTGATGCCCAAGACAGAGATTATACAAGGAAAACAGCAGCAGACAGTTGCGAACCGGATAAATGGGATAGCGTAACCAATACAGCTTAATGCAAGGAACACTATACATAACCTTGATACAAACAAACTAATTCAGATGGATTAAGATAAACAAAGTGGAAAAACACGAAGTAATCATACATATATACCTGTACAAATTGGGAGCACTGTATTCAGAGGAGTGCTCACTAAAGATCCATACATTGCCAACAACAAACCACACCGCAAAGAAGCAATCCAAAGCCATCTTGAAATGGTCAACAAATCCATTAAACCTGTCAAAGTAAATAACCTCTTGAAACAAGAGTTGCATAGAAAATCAGATAATATATGGTCCAGAATTTCCAACATTATATAATATTTCATTGGAAGTTGTCAAATCCTGTAAACTTCAGTTATTGTTTAAGTCAAGTGCTATAAGAAGTGTAATACCATAAGTAGTTACCTTGACGCAATATTTTTGTAGAACCTAAATATATTAAACATGTAACTATTTTAACGAAGATCAGCTTAATAAAAGCTCGTGAAGAGTAACAAAATTCAAAGCCATGCAGGCATATGTTCCAGACAAGAATAACAGTATTTTCCAGACAAGATCTTTGTTGTTTGTAGTAGTTTTTCCTTGGGAAATGGCAATAACACATCAAAAAATGATCCAGGTACTGCAGCATCCAAAAGTCAGTTCATCTTGATATTTCAAATTGATGTCAAAATCATTAGTACCATCTCAAAGCATACTCTTTATTTTAAGAAAATCCTTATGCCTATATGAATTAATTAAAAATATACAATTAAAAAAAGGAACAGATCAAAAAGTACACATAATAAAGTTAGTGCAGAATAATAATCCAAGGATCCCAACTATAGGAGGTCAACTACATGGAAGTTAAACCAAGGGTGATTAGATCCCTTTTAAATGCTTCTAACGAAAAGGTACTCCTTGCACCAGAACAGAAACTAATTCATTAGTAGATCTGTTGTATACATATTCAGATAGCCACAGATGGACCTTTTGTTTTTATCTTTATTTAGAATTACCACTAATTGTATACAAATGTAAATATTCATTATCCATCTTTTCTAGCAATCTCATATATCTCTAACAACATCATCTCAGCAATATTAATTCTAGATGGGAATTTTTATTTAACATTCTAATTCTAGATTGCCATTTAATCTAAGTTACATGTAGTAATCACACAACATCTGAAATGCCCCTCCCCTCTTTAACCATTTCCTATTCCTTTTATCTAAAAGATCCAACATAGGAAAAACTTATTACTCTTGAAAACTGTGTGTCCATTTATTTTGATGATATTTGTTATCTTTCCTTGGTGATACAATGGTTGTACATCATGCAGTTCATTTTATGAGCTTAGTTGTGCATAAATTGTGCATAAAAACCCTAGTCTCTAAAGGTCCACATAACTTGTGCATAAAATCCCTACTCTCTAAAGGTCCACATAACTTGTGCATAAATTCATCCAAACCTATGCAGGTGGTATTCTGTAGTAAGGCAATCCATGTTCTCAAAAAATGTGAACTATTTATGGATATAACTGATGCTTCTTTTTTTTTCAATAAACATACCATACATGAGTAATTCATTAAGCTGGGTTAAGCCAAAGCGATCATGCCCATAATAAGTCTGTTCACTACTGCACAGCAAAGTGTACCTTGGACCAACAATCATTGAGTTCTGTCTATATTGTAAGATGGAAGCAAAGCTAGATCTTTCTTCTTCCAAAGCTTGAGGTGACATGGTGATGTATGATATAGATTCGGGAAGGCTGACTTGAGACGGGCCCAGGTGAAAATGTTCCACTTCATGCTGAGAGAAGTGATTATTACGATGAATAAAACGCCAATAAAGATGAGGGAGAGTAGCACCACATCCAATAACATAACCAATCACCCAGGCAAATAATGGAGATTGTGGGTGTTCATGTCTTGATGAAGATAGAATAGTTACAGCTGCTATGATTTGAACCACATTGAGAAGAAGCTCCAATGAAATCCAAAAACCAGAATTTAGAGAGCTTCTATGAGAAGGACGGACAGAACTACCACCTCCTCTTATTAAAGAAGCATTTCTAGAGTTAGAAGCAGGCATTGACATTGAAGATTGAAATGTAGGAGCTCGTATCCTTGTTGAAGGCCTATTGTCATAATGCAGACCATCTGAGTCATCATGTTCATCATCCTGAGATGATGATGAGGAAGCAACGTTACCCCATGACATATGTATGACATGACCATCATTCTTGACCTCTTGCTCCATATGCAGATTATTTTTATCAGTTTGACTTCACCTTCATTTCGAGAAAAAGAAAGATATCAATTTCCACCAGCAAAAGTTACTGAAAATACTAGCAGCATTATAACACTTCACAAATCCTTGCTTGATATGGCTAAAGAATTAATTATGGGCAGTTAAAAACAAATGGCTAAACCCCACTTTGGGGAAAAGAAGAGTTGACTTCAAGCACTAGGAAAAAATCCTCAGCGCTTGTATTAACAACTATTGAGAATCAATGGCATGCTCCTTAACATTTTGTGGCCCTAAAGGGGCATTTAGAAGAGAAAAACATGTTCCATTTTGATCATTGTGCTAGTTTCCTTCGCCGACCTTCCTACTACATGAAATCAACTGTTGATCAATTTACCTTTCATTTTGAAGTATTGAACACACCTACAAATTTGAGTTTTATGTTACTTCTAGTGCTCCCAAAAACGATAGAACCAGAAGCATCTCATCAGATTGAATTTCGTGACAGTTTCTCAGTCCTAATCTGTAAAACAAAATGCTTTATCAATTCATTGTAGAATATTAACCCTTTTATATTTTCATGGAGTTTTAACTAAAAAATTCACAGCATAACCATTTGATATATTCATATCTGATAATCAACAAATTCCGTTTACAAAATTTCAGGTCTTTTTTTCAATTTCAATCATTCGCTAATTTCCGAAGGTGCAAATTCCATTTTTTATGGGCCTAGAGATTCTTTCACAAAACAACACATCTGACTCTAATTATCAATCTTATAAAAGTCGCACTAGTTGGATAAGGCACGAGTACTCATTGTGTCGATGTTGTCATACAAAGATGAGATAGTAAGAGCTCAAAACCATTAAATTGGGAGATAGTAATAAACAGGTGGTTCTACTGCTTTGACAAGTAGCACAGAACCTTCAAGAAGTCTGACAAAATTACAAGCTGATATAAAGAATAGAAAGGGGAGTCGAAAAGCCAAACACTGAAGGTTCAAAAGACCAAGCAGCAAAAAATGCTTGGCACGACAATTCTTCGTGCTCATGAGGCAAGCAATGGAGTCCACACAAGCAGAGACGGAGAGAATAAAACGCACGAACAGAATTAGGGCCAGAGGAACAGCAAACTCAAGTTACACGCCAAAAAAGGAGTCTATTAGTCAAAAGGATTCCCTAGTCCAAGCAAACATTCAGAGGTCATCGGCATCAGCTTCCTGGCCTCGCCCTATGGTTTCCATCAATCCAGAAACCCTAGTGCACACCAAGGAGGCTAGCCAGTCGATTCACTGCGATTATATCCAAAAGAAATCCGATCGGGATTCGTCAGTATACAGACATCGAAACTCCACCTTGATTGGCGTATCTGGAAGACTACAAAGCTCATACCCACCGCAGGAGGAAGGTTTATTTTGTTACACCTAGAATGAACTGATTATTAAGCATGAGGGAGAAACTAACCAAAGAAGGAGCTTATCATCACCACCACCACCTGAAAGAAGACTAAGATGGATCCTCTGCCATTAGCGAAGAATCTGGGTAGAATCTAGACGAATTCTTCTTCGCCGGTTTCTTCCTTTCGCTGCCGACACAGGTCAGATCTGAGTCACGTGACGATCCTATTAGGACGACGTGAAGGTCGCTCAGCTGTCTATAACCAGTGCGGGTCCATTCATGCTCTCCAACTCGTCTTTACAGTGCCTCGGCGTTCATTGTTTACGAGTGGAGAATGCAGCTGCACTCGATTCACGCGATACAGCAAATCACCCACCCCAAGGGGTGTATGGGTCCCTCAACCGCTGTCGGCTACGACATCATGTAATATATATAAATATCTACAGGATAATTGTTATCTTATTATATTATATATTTCACATACCATTATAAGTATTTCGATAAATTTTGAGGGATTATTATTATTCATATTTTTTTATTATTTAACATCCTATTTTAATTTTTTTATTTCTAAATTATTTTTTTATAAATGAATGGAAATATCCTCCTCACCTTCATTTTCTTTTTTCTACCTCTTCTTCCTCCTCCGAAGGAATATGTTGAGGGGGCACAAATAAGATGAGATAACATCAACGGTAAGTGATAGCGATCAAAGGGTTGTTGGAAGAAAAAAAGATAAAATTAGTAATCCTAGGATTGTAAATAATAAAATAATATTTTATTATTTTTTAAGGGATTATCAATAGTAAGAGATTGTCAATAGGAAAAAAATTATGAATAATAAGCTTCTATTGAAATATAAATTTAATTGGATGATTTTCTAAAACAACTCTTTGATATTATCTTTTTCATGTAAAGGATTGTAAAAAAAAATACTTGGTAGAATGATAGAATTTCATTATCTATGGTATTTATAAGTCCTTGTTGTGAATAAATCTAAATAATATATTTCTTGATTTTACAAGATGCATTTTACTATGTCAATATTTTGTTTACATCATATAAGGTATATTTACATCGTATAAAATCCCATCATATAATCCTTTACATGAAAATCTTCATGAATCATTTATTCAATTTATCTTGACAATTATATTATCATTTTCAACACTCCACCTCAAGTTGGCACATGAATATCCAACATGCTCAACTTGTATATTAGGGATGATCTCAATATTATTCAACCCTATTTGGTCAAATACAACCCAAGCTCAAGAAATAATAGCTCTCTCATCTCAATTTAGGTCATAATAGGATTCAGATTATGATATCTCTCAATTAGGATCTTAACGGTACTAACCCTCTCAATTAGGATCTTAGTGCAGTGAAAAAAATACGTATGTTTGAAAATCTTCGTACGATAAAAATTCGATTCCGACGAAAATCGTTTCGTAAAAATATTAACTTAAAAGAGTATGAGAGCGTAGTGAAAGCAATAAGAAGGTAAAGTAGTTTACAATAAAGGTAAATTACTCAAAACGAAATACAAACCAATTTATAGTGGTTCGGTCGTTGTGACCTACATCCACTCCACTGATTCCTCTTCTGTCGAGGCTATCGACATCCACTAACGATCTTCCTTCAATGGCGAAGATCAACCACCATTACAACTCAATTCTCCTTTGACAGGTTCAGGAGAGAACCTTTATAACCCCCTTCACTCCTCTCTTAAACAAGACTAACACTTAAGTTTTTAGAGGAGTTCACATAAAATTACAATAGCGTTTTCTTTTCTTTTTAGCTCTTAGTTGTATGTATGTTAACCAATAATGAGAGGGGTATTTATAGGCCTTAAGTTGATTCAAACTTGGAGTCTAAAAGTGTCTCACCCCGGGTCCTAGCGGTACCACCGCCTTGTCACGAACGGTCGTCGCGCACCCGCAACAACTCCATTCAACGAACCATTTGTCGCTCTAATCTACGTGTAAAACTGCTTGGCAGCATATTTTAGCTTGGTTTTAAGTTCTTTTGCTTGTAAAAATGTAAGTTCGAATAAGTTTCAACGCTACAGTGCGTCCGCTCACCGAACCGAGAAAAACAGCCCCAAAACAGCTATGTTTTCGCATGCCACGGGCTGATTTCTGTAGCCCACTGCTGCACGCGAAACATTAGCCATCTCAACACCCTGGAACCCCCCAGGTGGCATAGGGCTGGATGGGGCTTCGATATAGTGTCAAGCGTTGAACAATCTTTCGCAAGTTCGCACGTTACCTTGATGGGAACTTGTTGTCACGCCCGGCACCTAGTGAGCAGCTGTTTATGGACTTGCAGCTATTCGTTCAACCTTCTAAAGTTCTTGTTTTCCCCCTCTCCCTCTTTTCTCTTATGCACGCAAGGTGCTCACTGAATTAGTTGTAAAGCTTCCCCTTTTCTCGAGACGTCGGGACTTGTCCATCGCTCGTTCTTCGAACTAATCAACTTTCTCTTTTTACAGGTCCTTCGGGACCTACGAGAGGTTGCAAGTGGGCTGATCTTTGCGGATGTAAATCGCAAGAGTGAAGCACGACTTAGGCTATGCAAGCTAAGTTCATGTCTTTGCCACAAGGGTGCCTCGCGACTTAGGCAACGCAAGCTAAGTTTGTGTCTTTGCTGCAAAGGTGCCTTCCGCCTTAGGCAATTCCAGCTAAGGCCGTGACATTGTGGTATCAGAGTGGGCAAGCATTTCAAGTGAGTAGCGAAGGAACTTTACAACTTCGCCATGGCAAAGCATCATGGTGAATCAAGCAATACGGGGCAAGCCGGACCCTTGCCCCAAGCAGCCGTAGGTGGGCTGCAAGTGCACACTTGCTCTCATACTGTTGGAGTCGCTCATGAGGAGCGCGGTAGCAAACATGATGATCGAGAAGTTGGCTACTCTCCATGAGCGGAGGAGTTTCAATCTAGAGCGTCGATTGGGAAAAAGAGTCATAAGGAGAGACTCACAATGGCGGAAACCCGCTTGGATGTTCTTGAAGCGAGCTTGGAGGAACTCTACCATGGCCAACGAAGGCTTGTTGGGGTAGAGAGCTCACAAGAAGAAGTGGAGTCCTGGATCGACAAGGTCGAGGCCTGTTGGGAAATCTTGGGGGCGACATCATATGCGCAGCAGAAGAACAAGAAAACAAAATCCCCGATTCCCAAAGAGATGTTCGTCGTCGTGCGAAGATTGGTGCGCAAAATCCGCGAAACTTAAAACTGCGTATAGAGTAGATTGTGTTACCTAGGGAGATCGTATATCCCTGTTTCCTTGCAGATCCTTAGGAGAGGGTGAAGGAGGTCAAGCGTCCTCCTCTCTAGCAGTGATCCACACAACAGGGTTGCGACGACGCTTCTCAGAACTCCAGGCCTGCTCTGAGGTGGAGAGGGAGAGGAGAATAGGAAAGGCAAGCAAAGACTCTATCCTATGAGGCTCTGAATCCCTCCTATTTATAGAGGTCCCCTATCAAAACCTAATGGGTCCTCCCCTAGTGGGTATTGAATCTGCATCCAATAAGACAAGGGCTCCGTCGGATATCTCATATCCGAACCTCTACTCATCGCAATGCCTACCATATGTGTGTGACCCTCTAGGCCCAATATCGAGCTGGCCGTGAGTCATACCCGTCAGAACTCCTTCTAACTCAGTGAATTATTATCTCTGTAATAATTCACTTGACTCATCGACTATGGACGTACTAGGCCACTACGCCGTAGTCCCCAGACGATACAGGGGAATCCAATCCATTGGACCTGTCTGTCCTCAGTTACCGTGTACCTATAGTCCCTCATCCATCTAATATCCCAGAGACCGTATATCGAGCATGGTGTTGTCAGACCCATACGGTTTCTACTCGAGTCTCGCTCTAATCGGATTCTCTTGGAGAACTCTTTCTCTCTCAACCCGAATGACCCTAGCCAGGGATTTGTCTGAGCAAGAACACATGGGATATTCCTCTTATGACGCCGAGAGTGGATGATCCTCTATCGACACTCAATAGCCCTCGTAAGGTCGACTACCACTCCCAATGACCAGCTGTACTAGATCTGGGACAGCCAAACCTATAAGTCTGGTATCAAAAAGTGGAGCACTCATATAGGACATCCTTGGTGTCTCAAGTCTAAGGACCAGATACACCACTAGGACTACGGAATCGCTGTCTGACAATAAGGCATCATCAATCATCCAGCATTCCGTAAGCGGATCAATTAGTGAACTCATTCTCCAATGAGCAC
Source organism: Musa acuminata AAA Group (assembly GCF_036884655.1). Classification (NCBI taxonomy): domain Eukaryota; kingdom Viridiplantae; phylum Streptophyta; class Magnoliopsida; order Zingiberales; family Musaceae; genus Musa; species Musa acuminata. The sequence goes on along the minus strand of NC_088334.1, from coordinate 30,659,945 downwards.
CTATATTGTATCCCTAGTGTCCCTACACTAGCAGCTATGAGACCAACTGCATCCATCATATGGACGGGTATACAGCACACCAGTCTGTCCGGTTATCACGATGTCCCTCTCGAGTAACCTATGACCGGGATTATTTAGGATATGTGTTTAAAGGTGAATCGATCTCATTATCGTGATCTCATCACGATCTGATTCCCATTGCACAAATCCAAGGACATCACAATATATATATGCATTTATACAATAGTTATAAAGTGATAAACGCCAAAATATAATAAGCAAAAAGATTTTTTATCAAGTCACACGTGCCATCACTCATGCGATTGGCTTGCTGGGCACCTATGACTAGCAATCTCCCACTTGACCTAAAGCCAATCACCTATGTGTCTGATCCCCATCAGACCCCTGTAACGCTCAAAAACAATTTGAGACAATGGCTTTGTCAGTGGATCTGTAATGTTATCTTTGGATGGAACTCTTTCCACTGCTACATCTCCTCGGGTTACGATCTCTCTGATAAGCTGGAACCTCCTCAGAACAGTTCTGATGAGACCCGGGTTCCCTTATTTGAGTAATCGCCCCATAGTTGTCGCAATATAAGGAAGTCGAATTCTCGCTATCCGGAACGACTCCCAAATCTGTAATGAACTTCTTCAACCAGACTCCCTCCTTTGTTGCATCTGATGCAGCAATGTACTCTGCTTCTGTGGTCGAGTCAGCAGTAGTATCTTGCTTGGAACTCTTCCAGTACACTACTCCTCCATTTAAGGTGTACACATATCCTGAATTCGACTTGCTATCATCGACATCAGACTGAAAACTTGAGTCTGTGTAGCCTTCAACCTTAAGGCTACTACCTCCATATACTAGTAAAAGATCCTTAGTCCTTCTCAAGTACTTAAGGATACACTTTACTGCTTTCCAGTGCTCCAAACCTGGATCCGCCTGATACCTGCTCGTGACACTCAGAGCATGCGCTATATCAGGCCTAGTATATAGCATGGCATACATGATAGACCCTATTACTGAGGCATAATGTATCATATTCATGTTCGCCCTTTCTTTTGGAGTCTTTGGGGACATACTCGTAGAAAGCGATATCCCATGTCTCATTGGTATGAGACCTCTCTTGAAATTTTCCATACCAAACCTTTTGACAATGGTTTCTATGTACCTAGACTGGGACAAGCTAAGCATCCTCTTGGATCTATCTCTATAGATTCTAATCCCCAAGATATAGGATGCTTCCCCTAAGTCCTTCATGGAGAAGTGTCTAGATAACCAAGCCTTTACTGTGGATAGCATTCCTACGTCGTTCCCAATGATGAGGATGTCATCCACATATAACACCAAAAAGGTGATAGCGCTTCCACTTACCTTTCTGTACACACAAGGCTCATCTTCGTTCTTAACGAAGTCATAAGATCTGATTACCTCATCAAATCTTATGTTCCAACTTCGGGAAGCTTGCTTTAGTCCATAAATGGATCTAAGCAACCTACACACCTTATCTGGGCAGTTCTTGGACACAAATCCCTCGGGTTGCATCATATACACATCCTCCTCGAGGTTCCCATTGAGGAATACAGTTTTCACATCCATCTGCTAGATCTCATAATCATAGTGTGCTGCAATAGCCAATAGAATTCTGATGGATTTTAGCATTGCTACGGGTGATAAGGTTTCGTCGTAGTCAACACCTTGCCTTTGACGATACCCCTTAGCCACTAGCCTTGCTTTATAGGTCTCTACCTTTCCATCTACTCCGATCTTTTTCTTAAAGATCCACTTGCAACCGATGGGTACAATACCTTCGGCCACTTCCAGGAGTCTATACTCATAATAGCCTCCTCGTAGGTCTGAGGATCAATATCCTAAATATCCTCTCCTCTAATATGTCCCACATATCTCTCAAGAGGATGAGATACTCTATCAGACCTGCGTAAAGTTGAAACTTATGTATTAGGTACCTGAACAGACTCGAGCTGTAGAGTGGTGCTTGAGCTTGGTTCTCCAACCTCGCTCAACTCTCTCATTCTCCCACTGTCTCCACCAAGAATGTGTTCCTTCTCAAGGAACACTACTCTCTTAGCTACAAAGACCTTTTGGTCCTCGAGATGATAGAAATAATACCCATAAGTTTCCTTGGGGTATCCCACAAATTTGCATCGCTCTGTCCTTGATTCTAACTTATCGGGGTTGTGTCTTTTAACGTGGGTAGAGCAGCCCCAAATTTTAACAACCTTAAGATCAGTCTTCTTCCCTTTCCATATCTCATATGGTGTAGACACTACCGACTTAGTTGGAACTCTGTTCAGAAGGTAAGCTGCGATCTCTAGGGCATATCCTTAGAATAAGATGGGTAGATCAGCGAAACTCATCATGGACCGTACCATATCTAATAGCGTACGATTTCTCCTTTCAGAGACACCATTGAGCTGAGGTGTATAAGGAGGTATCCATTGGGATAATATCCCATGGTCCTTGAGGAACTGAGTAAGCTCTGTACTTAAGTACTCACCTCCTCGATCTGATCGAAGAGTTTTGATACTCTTTCCAGTCTGGTTCTCCACCTCATTCTTATACTCTCTGAATTTCTCAAAGGCCTCAGACTTGTACTTCATTAAGTACACATATCCATACCTTGAGAAATCATCAGTAAATGTAATGAAGTAGGAGTAACCTCCAATGGCATGAGTTGACATGGGTCCACATACATCACTATGTATGAGTTCCAACAACTCAGTGGCTCTCTCTCCAGTTCCACTAAATGGAGAGTTGGTCAGTTTTTCACAAAGGCAAGGCTCGCAAGTTGCATATGACACATAGTCGAATGGATCTAGATATCCATCATTTAGTAACTTTTGAATTATTCCCTCATGGATATGACCTAGCCTACAATGCCATAGGTATGCACTGTTCATCTCATCTCATTTCCTCTTACACACTTACATTCATGATATGTGGAGTAGTGTCTTGCATAAACAAACCTTTATGCAATATTCCTCTCGTCAATCTCCCCTCGGCTTTGCTAGATTTACAATAAATTGTAGATGTAATAAGCAATACTTGTATCCAATACCAATGCACTATCACAAAAATCTGCCAATTGGAGATTGATCATGAATGTACCTGAAGCTTCTCCAAGCTTCTATTTCGCCCTTTCTGCAAGGTACTCTTTGTAGTTCCTCTTCCAGTGCCCATCTTTATCATAGTGGAAGCACTGGCCTTTGTCCTTTGCTGGGTCTTTCTTAGCAACCTTTGCTTTACCTGGTTTGCCCTTGCCCTTTCCCTTCTTAAGGGATCTTTCTGCTTTCCTTTTCTTTCTGGTCTCACCAGTGTAGAGAACTGGCTTCTCTTTCTTAATAGTACTCTCTACCTCCCTCAACATATTGAGGAGCTCTGGGAGAGACACCTCAAGCTTGTTCATATTAAAATTCATTATGAACTATGAAAAAAAATCTGGTAGGGACTGAAGCACAATGTTAGTTATCCTCTAGGACCATTCCTAGACCTGTGAGTTTCTCTATCCACTCAATCATATTTAGGACATGGTTCTGAACCGGTGTCCCCTCAGTCATCCTAGCGCGGAAGAGGCTCTTGGATATCTCATATCGCTGAGTCCTTCCCTGTTCCTCAAACAATTTGTGGACATATAGGAGAATGGATCTGGCATCCATCTTTTCATGTTGTCTCTGTAACTCAGGAGTCATAGAGCCCAACATATAGCACTGAGCAAGAGTGGAGTCATTAATGTACTTCACGTAGCGAGCGATCTCATCCTAGTTTGCCCCTTCTTCGGGCGTAGGCATCACTATATCAAGGACGTACACGATTTTCTTCGCTGTGAGAACAATTCTCAAGTTACGAAGCCAATCCGTATAATTTGGACCAGTGAGGCGGTTGACATCAAGTATGCCACGTAAGGGATTTGAAAGCGACATTTTCTGAAAATAAAGATGCAGTAGAAATGAATAACATGCATATTTTGCAAGAAATAAACTATCAAGATATGGACTTCTATCTTAATATGCTCCCACTATTTTACTAACGAGTCACGCGACACCCTCAGCACGTGACACGAAAGTCTCCGGCAGACTTCTAGTGGGGATCAGGATCCAATCAGCGTCTTAGTGTAACCTTGAGGGACTCGACCAATCACACTAAGCCTAAAAGGTAGGCAACTCTTGTCGATCACAACTCCTTGTGATTCCCGTCCTGTTCGGCCTCCGAATCACCATGGCCTCGAGGGACTCGACCAACCATGATGCTCGGTTAAGTCAACACCTTCGTTACAAGATGAGTTTGATTTGATGATATACCCTCGAGGGACTCGACCAAGCATATCATGCCCTCAGGTCACCGGTGACATCTCTATATCGTAAGCAAGATAGTGAATCGCGATATAGGTGAGTCTCGAGGGACTCGACCAACTCAACCTACACCGGGAATTGGTTCCTACTTATAACGATGGAAGGCTACGTGGGTCAATCTAATTGCCTCACGTTTACTGACTTAATATTATCGAGAGATGTTTCTATGATTTGGTCTCCTAATATGACATGTCACACATATACATATTTAATATATATCTACATCGTATGCAAATATATATACATATCTAGTATGTATATAAGCAATCACACCAGATGATCATTGACCACAACCTAATATGATTAGGCCCGAGCCAGTAGGCCTAATCACTCACATCAAGATCTATGTGTGCAACAGTGCATCTCCATGCCTTGTGATCATCCATCTCGTCCTCGTCGGTTCCGTCGACATCTTGATGCATCTTCATACATCACGATCGTCCGTCTCGTGGGTCCCGCTATCACATCCATGCTCCCGCTGTGCCTCCTTATGTGATTACAATTTAATCATAGGCACGCAGGCCCGACAATAAACGAAAAATATAATGGAGGCACGCAGACCTCAATAATAATAATCACAAGTACACACATCACACGGTCCATGATCATCCATCCACACATCATACATCACATGTATAAATAATCATCATCATGTAGGACTACTGGATAATAATAAAAATAATAATCAACTAAACCTTTTAATTAATTAATATTTTCTGAAATCAGGGACATGTAGGGAATTTCTCAATTCCTAAGGGTATTTTTATAATTTAGATAAAAGATAGAAAATGGAATTTCTCAAATTCACAAGGGCAAAACTATCTTTTTGCCTAAAACCCAAATTCCCTCTTACTACTGCCGCCGCCGCCACCCTACTGGCGGCGGCCTATGCAGCGGGGCGAGGGCACTGCCCTCGTCTGCAGGCGGCACGCCCGTTGGCGGCGCTGCCGCTGCAGGTGGGCGCCCCCGCGGGCTGTTCTGCCGGTGGGGCAACGCCCATAGGCGGTGCTGTCCCGCCGGGTGGCCGCCCCTGTGGGGGGGGGGGGGGGGTTTCGTGCGCGGGAGCAGCAGTGGCAAGCGCCGCTGCCCTGTGGCGCCTCACCCCGTGGGAGAAGCGGCCACAGGCGCCTCTACCCGCGGGCTGCCAGCCCCGTCGGATGCAAGCCTGCTGCAAGTAGGCCGCCGGTCGGTTGCTGCAGACGCAGCCCTTGTGCTGCCCGCCTTCGGCTGCGCTGCACGCACACAGATCGAGGGCAGCAACTGTTGCTGCCCTTCCTTGTTTTTGCGTCAACGATTTTGACGTCAAAATTCTTTCTAAACACAACACACGCAGTTCAAAACCAATCATTCGCACGAACAACCTGACTCTGATACCACTGTTGGGAAATCTTGGGGGCAACACCATATACGGAGCGGAAGAACAAGAAAACAAAATCCCCGATTCCCAAAGAGATGTTCGTCGTCATGCGAAGATTGGTGCGCAAAATCCGCGAAACTTAAAACTGCGTATAGAGTAGATTGTGTTACCTTGGGAGATCGTATATCCCTGTTTCCTTGCAGATCCTTAGGAGAGGGTGAAGGAGGTCAAGCGTCCTCCTCTCTAGCGGTGATCCACAAAGCAGGGTTGTGACGACGCTCCTCAAAACTCCAGGCCTGCTCTGAGGTGGAGAGGGAGAGGAGAATAGGAAAGACAAGCAAAGACTCTAGCCTATGAGGCTCTGAATCCCTTCTATTTATAGAGGTCCCCTATCAAAACCTAATGGGTCCTCCCCTAGTGGGTATTGGATCTGCATCCAATAAGACAAGGGCTCCGTCGGATATCTCATATTCGAACCTCTACTCATCGCAATGCCTACCATATGTGTGTGACCCTCTAGGCCCAATATCGAGCAGGCCGTGAGTCATGCCCGTTAGAACTCCTTCTAACTCAGTGAATTATTATCTCTGTAATAATTCACTTGACTCATCGACTACGGACGTACTAGGCCACTACGCCGTAGTCCCCAAACGATACAGGGGAATCCAATCCATTGGACCTGTCTGTCCTCAGTTACCGTGTACCTATAGTCCCTCATCCATCTAATATCCCAGAGACCGTATATCGAGCATGGTGTTGTCAGACCCATACGGTTTCTACTCGAGTCTCGCTCTAATCGGATTCTCTCGGAGAACTCTTTCTCTCTCAACCCGAATGACCCTAGCCAGGGATTTGTCTGAGCAAGAACACATGGGATATTCCTCTTATGACGCCGAGAGTGGATGATCCTCTATTGACACTCAATAGCCCTCGTAAGGTCGACTACCACTCCCAATGACCAGCTGTACTAGATCTCGGACAGCCAAACCTATAAGTCTGGTATCAAAGAGTGGAGCACTCATATAGGACATCTTTGGTGTCTCAAGTCTAAGGACCAGATACACCACTAGGACTACGGAATCGCTGTCTGACAATAAGGCATCATCAACCATCCAGCATTCCGTAAGCGGATCAATCAGTGAACTCATTCTCCAATGAGCACCTATACTGTATCCCTAGTGTCCCTACACTAGCAGCTATGAGACCAACTGCATCTATCATATGGACGGGTATACAGCACACCAGTCTGTCCGGTTATCACGATGTCCCTCTCGAGTAACCTATGACTGGGATTATTTAGGATATGTGTTTAAAGGTGAATCAATCTCATTATCGTGATCTCATCACGATCCGATTCACATTGCACAAATCCAAGGACATCACAATATATATATGCATTTATGCAATAGTTATAAAGTGATATACGCCAAAATATAATAAGCAAAAATATTTGGTATCAAGTCACACGTGCCATCACTCACGCGATTGGCTTGCTGGGCACCTATGACTAACAAGGCCCTAGTCGACCGACTATCAGATGACACCAAAGACTCCGTGCAACATCTGCAGGAAGTTATGGCGGAACTCACTTCGAGGGTGACCATGCTCACAAGAGCACTAAATGCGGGAGGAAGCAACACCCGCTTTGCGCAGCCACAGAACTTGAGGGCACCCGAGTCTCATGGTTATGGAGGGGCCAGAGATGCCGAAGAGCTCGAGAATTTCCTGTTCAACATGGAACAATACTTTCGAGCTACGAGACCTGATTCTGAAGAAACTAAAGTTTCTATAGCAACAATGTATCTGAACGGAGATGCAAAACTTTGGTAGCGAACCCGTTGGGAGGAGATCCAACAAGGTCGGTGTCGAGTTGACATATGGGAGGACCTGAAGTGGGAGTTGAGAACTTAGTTCCTATCGGAGAACATAGAGTTTATCACAAGAAGGAAGCTAAGACAACTCCGCCAAAATACTTCCATCCGAGACTACGTGAAGCAATTTTCTGTACTAATGCTGGACATCCAAAACATGTCCGAGAAGGATAAGCTGTTCAGCTTCCTTGATAGTTTGAAGCAATGGGCTCAACAAGAACTACATCGAAGGAATATCACCGATATGATCGGGGCAATTGCAGCCACAGAAAGGCTCATCGACTTTGTTTCCTCTGAAGATCCGAGAAGAAGGAAACAACCTTCAAGCAATCGCCCTCCAAAATATTCTCGAGGGAAGGAGCTCGGGGGTGAACAAAAGAAGAGGAGTTCCCACAAAGGGCCAAGCCCGAAAGGCAAAGCCTCGAAACATAGCAGATGCTTCTTGTGTAGAGGGCCGCGCATGGTGAGGGAGTGCCCACAAAAATAGGCACTCAATGCTTTGACAACTTTCATCCCCTGAAATTGGATAAGGGAAAGGCTGTCGTACTTAGTTCGAGTAGTTCTGAATCCAGCAGCGACGATGAGGAGTCGCAAGGACCCCGAATAGGAGCGATGCGTTTATTGAACGCTATGCGGGGTCAAGTGAGGGAGAACGCGAAGACAAGGCTAAAAAAACCAGGAAGTGGCGAGCTGATGTACGTAGACATTAAGCTCAATGGCCAAACAACCCGTGCAATGGTGGACACGGGCGCTACCCAGAATTTTATTATCGATCGAGAAGTAAAGCGACTTAGGCTGATCTTGGAGAAGAGCCCGAGTCGAATGAAGGCGGTGAACTCGAAGGCCAGGTGAATCTCCGGGTTGGCAAAGGGAGTTCCCATCAAGATCAAAATATGGAGTGGGAGCACAAACATGATGGCGGTGCCATTAGATGACTTCCAAGTGATTCTTGGAATGGAATTTATGCACGTGGCGAAGTTCGTGCTAATGTTGTTCCTTAACTCCCTATATGTGATGGGAGGAGACGACCCTTGTGTGGTTCCCATCTCTTGGAGAGGAACCAGGAAACCCCAACATATATCGACATTACAACTGAAGAAAGAGGTACGAAAAGGTGAACTAACATTCGTGGCTGCTATGAAGCTAGAGCCACTCGACGAGAAGGCCACCCATGAACCTGCTATGGTGATGAACATCCTGAAGGAGTTCACAGATGTTATACCACCCGAGTTGTCGAAGACTCTGCCACCACACAGAGGTGTGGATCATCACATCGAGTTGGAGCCAGGAGTGAAGCCTCCAGCGAGACCACCCTACCGCATGCCCCTGCCAGAGTTGACAGAACTCATAAAGCAGTTGGGTGAACTACTAAGCGGTGGTCTTATCTGTAGCTTTAAAGCACCATTCGGAGCTTCCATTCTCTTCTAGAAGAAATAAGATGGGAGCTTCCGACTATATGTCAATTACCAAGCCCTCAACAAAGTGACAGTGAAGAACAAGTATCCCATCTCACTCATCATGAACTTGTTCGACCAATTAGGCAAAGCCAAGTATTTCCTAAAACTCGACCTTTGGTCGGGGTATTGGCATGTGCGCATTGTTGAAGGCGACGAAGCAAAGACTACCTATGTGACCAGGTATGAAGCGTTTGAGTTCTTGGTGATGCCTTTTGGCCTAACCAACTCTCTAGCCACGTTTTGCACCCTCATGAACCAGCTATTCAAGGAGTATTTGGATAAGTTCATGGTCGTCTACTTGTTCGATATCATCGTCTACAGTCAAACGCTTGAGGAACATGTCAAGCACCTTCGGACAATTTTCAGGGTTCTCAGGGAGAACACTTTGTTCGTAAAGAGGGAGAAATGCTACTTTGCTCAAACGAAGATATTATTCTTGGGGCATCGAATCGGTCATGGCACCATTCTAATAGACAATTCGAAGGTGCAAGCGGTTGCGGAATGACGAACTCCAAAGAAGGTGCCAAAGTTGAGATCCTTCCTTGGCTTCGTCAACTACTATCGATGCTTCATAGCAGGGTATTCGAAGCGTGCAACTCCACTGACAGAGTTGCTGAAGAAGGAATAGCCTTGGGGGTGGTCTGATAAATATGAAATTGCATTCCAAGATCTGAAGGCTACTGTGTTGGGAGAATCAGTGCTCAAATTGCCAGACTATAGGGAGCCCTTCGAAGTCCATACAGATGCTTTAGACTTCGCTATTAGGGGAGTACTCATGCAGGAGGGTCATCTGGTGGCCTACTAGAGCCGCAAACTCAACGAGACCGAGTGGCGATATCCGGTGCATGAGAAAGAGATGACAGCGGTGATCTACTGTCTATGAGTTTAGCGACACTACCTTCTTGGATCACGATTTGTACTAAGTATAGACAACATCGCTTTGAGCTATTTCCAAACTCAGAAGAAACTCTCCCCAAAGCAGGCATGATGGTAGGACTTCCTGGTTGAGTTTGATATGACAATGGAGTATAAGCCCGGAAAGGCAAATGTCGTGACCGATGCATTGAGTCGGAAAGTAGAGCATATGAATGCCGTACAATTGGAGGGCAAAGGCCAAGCAAGTCAATTGCACTCCAACTTCCTTTCTAGAGTCAAGGATGGATTGTATAGTGATCCCCAAGTAGAAGCCCTGATATAGCTCATTAAAGAAGGCAAGGCATGATGGTTTTGGGTCCAAGAGGGACTTGTTTACACCAAAGGGAATAGAGTCTATATTCCTCGAGTAGACAATCTGAGATATGAACTCTTAAGAGAGTGTCATGATTCCCTTTGGGCTAGACACCCAAGCATTCATAGGACCTTGGCTCTCGTGGAGAGGGCCTTCTATTGGCCGAAAATGGGGACTAACATGGAGGAATATGTTCGAACGTGCCTCACTTGCCAACAAGACAAGGTGGAGCAACGAAAACCGGTGGGACTTTTGGAGCCGTTGCCCATACCAGAAAGATCGTGGGAGAGCATTTCCTTAGACTTCATATCAAGCTTGCTCGTAGTAGGGAGACTCGGATCGATACTCATGGTGGTCGATCGATTTTCTAAGTATGCAACTTTCATTGCTGCTCCCCCATACTGTTCAGCAAAAGAGGTGGCCAAGTTGATGATGAAGGATGTGATGAAGTATTAGGGAGTCCCGCATAATATCATAAATGATCGAGACGCTCGATTCTTGGGATGATTCTGGATCGAGCTATTCAAATTGTTGGGGTCGAAGTTATACTTCTCCGCAAGCCTCCACCCCCAAACGGATGGTCAGACTGTAAAGATAAACTCACTCCTAGAGTAATATCTTCGGCACTACGTGAATGCCAACCAACAAGATTGGGTGAAGTTGTTGGATATTGCCCAATTCTCCTACAACTTGCAGCGGAGCTCTGCGTCCAACAAGAGCCCCTTTGAGATCATTACAGAGTAACAACCGTTAACTCCTCACACCATGGTAATTGGGTATACTATAAGTAGTCCGTCAGCATACCACTTTGCAAGGGAGTGGCACCGGAATGCAGATATTGCACGGGCTTACTTAGAGAAGGCGGCAAAAAGAATGAAGAAGTGGTCAGACTTGGGAAGGCAACCGCAAGAGTTCAAGATCGACGATTTGGTGTTGGTCAAGCTCCAACTAGCATCACTTTAATTCTTTAGGAATAAAGTACATAAATGATTAGTGCACAAGTATGAAGAACCCTTCCCAATTATCAGCAGGGTGGGCAACGTCTCCTACAAGTTACAGTTGCCAGCGTGGTTCAAAATTTACAATGTTCTTCACGCTAGCAATTTGAAAGCCTACCACTCGGATCCACAAGATGCTTCCCGAAGTGTTCCAACTCAGCTACCCCCCACCACAGCCTCCTACGAGAAGCGAGTTGAAACCATTTTAGCGGACCGCAAGATAAAGCTACCCATTGGAGCTGAGCAAACAGAGTACTTGGTAAAGTGGCGAAAGATTCCCCGAACTGAAGCCAGTTGAAAGCCTGAAGACACCCTATGACATGAAGAAGCAATCATCAACAACTATCAACAAGCGTCGATGAGGGCATCGACAGTTTGAGTGGGGGAGAATGTCACGAACAGTCATCGCGCACCCACAACAACTCCGTTCAACGAACCGTTCGTCACTCTAGTCTATATGTACAACTGCTTGGCAGCATGTTGTAGCTTGGTTTTAAGTCATTTTGCTTGTAAAAATGTAAGTTCAAACAAGTTGTAGTGCAACAATGCGATCGCTCACTGAACCGAGCAAAATAGCCCCAAAACAGCTCCGTTTTCGCGTGCCATGGGCTGATTTCTGCAGCCCGCTGTTGCACGCGAAACATCACCTATCTCAACACCCTAGAACCCCCCCTAGGTGGCAAAGGGCTGGATGGGGCTTTGGTATAGTGTCGCGCGTTGAACAATCTTTCGCAAGTTCACACGTTACCTTGACGGGAACTTGTTGTGGCGCCCGGCACTCGGTGAGTAGCTGTTTGTGGACTTGCAGCTATTCGTTTAACCTTCTAAAGTCCTTAATTTCCCCCTCTGCCTCTTTTCTCTTGTGCACACAAGGTGCTCGCTGAATTGCTTGTAAAGCTTTCCCTTTTTGCGAGATGTTGGGACTTGTCCGTCGCTCGTTCTTCGAACTAATCAACTTTCTCTTTTTACAAGTCTTTCGGGACCTGCGAGAGGTTGCAAGTGGGCTGATCTTTGCGGATGTAAATCGTAAGGGCGAAGCGCGACTTAGGCAATGTAAGCTAAGTTCGCGTCTTTGCCATAAGGGTGCCTCGCGACTTAGGCAACGCAATCTAGGTTCGTGAATTTGCCGAAAAAGTGCCTTACGCCTTAGGCAATTCCAGCTAAGTTCGTGATAGCCTGCAGCATTGACACTGGGTGGTATTATCGCCCAATCTGGTGGCACCATCACTTAGAAGACTATGTCTAGGCGGTACCACTGCCCAGACTGGTAGTACCATCGATTGACACTACCATTCGGTGGTACCACTGGCTGACATAGTCTCGGAGACTATGCCGTGACGATGCCACCTGTTAGGTCACTATTTGGTCTTTTCACTTGGCCCAAACACAGCCCAAACTTGGGCCCAATTGACCCCTAATTAAGTTGGCCCAATTCCAATCTAATTATGTGCTAACTACGAATTTTAAGATATTTACTAAGCTAAATAAGTCCATAAGTCTAGGTTTCTTTCGACGAGCTTCCGACGATCTCTCGGCAATATTCCAATGGACTCCCGGCAAGCTTTTGGACTTCACGATGATCTTCTTGGTGAGTTCCGACGAGCTTCTTTAGCGAGCTCCTAGACTTCTTGGTCAATTCCGACAGAACTTCCGACGAATGTCCAGACTTTCGATGAACTCTCGAACTCCCAACGAAATCTCATTCTTGACTCCGAGACTTCATTTGGTTTTATGCCTTGATCACTATCGTAGTTAATCCTGCAAACTTAAAGCCTACTTTGATCTAGACAATTATTACCAAGATAATCAAATATTGTCTGACATGTCATTGGTTCATTGACGCCTCGTTTGATTCTTCAACGTATCATCCTCTCTTGTGACCTATTGTCCAATAGGCCAGTTGACCTCCACAACTCTGATTTCCTTGGCATAATTTCCATTCTTCTTGGCCCAATGCCCGATCCCATGGCCTGAGGCCTTTTGTCGATACATCGATCGATCCTCTAGCTCGACATATAATCTTCTGACATGTTCTACTCCAGCCCAGCATGATTAATCCTGCTTTAATTATCTCTCCTTGATCGAAACTTCCTACGTCACTCAAAACGTAGATCAAATCATAAACAGTATCAATTAGGTTCATCATCAAAATTCGAGATTCAACAATAGGATCTTAATGGTATTAAGAAGGGGGGGCGGGTGTGTGTAAATTAGTGCAATAGTATTTTTAATCGATTTTAAAACTCGATTGATTAAGTTAAAGTTGTAAGTAAAAAGAATAAAGCTATGTAAAATTGGTAACAAGTAAAGGGCAAGCAAAGAGATGTAAATTAATTTATAGTTGTTTAATCTTCTCAGTCTATGTCTATTCTCGATTCTTCTTTCCTCGATGCTATTAGTTTTCACTATAAATCTTCTTTCTAACATGCGAAGATTAACTATCATTGTTATCTCTCTCTCCTTTTTCAGGCTTAGGAGATAACATTCACACTCTTTTTATAAGAGATCTCTCACCTCCTACAACTTTGAATTTTAACTAAACTTAAAAGGAAGAGGAGACTCAAACTATGCTTAAAATGAGATCTTACAACACTTTATTAGCTCGAAAATGGCTGCTCAACCAACCAAGCTTGAGTGAGGTATTTATAAGCTCTAAAAAGCTTCAAGAATATAGTAAAAAAATTAAATCCTCAAAATTCAGTGTATGGGTGGTACTATTATAACATCCCCCATTTTTAAAAATTTAATAAATGCTTGTTTATAAATATGAAAATTATTTAATAATTATTTTATATTAAATAATATTATATTAAAAGTTTATGGCTAGAGACATAAGAGTATATATTAGAAGTTTGATATGATTTATGAAAGATTCAGATTTAAGTTAAAGAAAAAAAAAATAGTGGACATGTGTCACTAGCTAACCTAATGGTGCCACCTATGTTTATTCTATGGATGACAACTAAGCCTCTTTTATGCATGCTTACCACCTTGCAACCCTTATATTAGCTAAATCTAATATATTAGAGGAGAAATAAAAGGATGAAAACTTAAGAAGTTGCAGCCAATGTTGGTTTTGTTAGGATCAAGAGCACTAAGAGGGGGGGGAGGGGGTGAATTAGCGTAGTGGAAAACTTTCGACGATTAAAACTGTGTTCGTACGTTGAATTCCGATTCCGACGTAAAAGTCATTTCGTGCAGATAATAACTTTGAAAGCTTATGGAAACATATTTGAAGTAAAGTAAGGAAGGTAGTTTGCAGTTAAGATAGAAATCAGAATGTAAGCGCAAACTGAAATATGATGTTCGTACAATAAAATCGATTTCTGTCTTAACGCCGATTCGGAAAATACTTAACTAAGAAACACATTTGTAAATGAGCAAAAGGCAGTAAGCTACTAAGGAGGTTTGTAGTAAAGATAAGATTCTCAAAGTAAATGCAAACCAGAGAAGACGCGAGTTTATAGTGGTTCGGTCAATCGTGACCTACATCCACTCCTCTGATTCCTCTTCCATCGAGGCCACCGGCATCCACTAACGATCTTCCTTTACTAGGCAAAGATCAATCTCCTTCTTACACCCCTCTTCTCCTTTTACTGGGTTTAGGAGACAATCCTTACAAGTACTCACTCTCCTCTCTTAAACAGAATTCTAACACTTAAGCTAGAGGAGGGAAATTCTAGAGATTGTAGCAACGTTTTCTCTCTTTTAATCTCTCTGTGCTTGTATGTTTTACCCAGGGATGGGAGGGGTATTTATAAGCTCCAAACCAGTTTGAATTCCGAGCTCAAAACTGTCATCTCCCAGAATTCCGGGGTCTAGCGGTTGCACCGCCTAACTGGGGCGGTTGCACCGCCTGGCAGAGCTCAGAGATTGAGCCTTTGGGCGGTGCCACCGCTTATCAGGGACGGTTGCACCGCTTGGTAGAGCTCAGAGATTGAGCCTCTGGGCAGTGCCACCGCTTAACAGGGGCGGTTGCACTGCCCAGTCTCACTCGGAGACTGAGCCTTGGCGGTGCCACCGCTTGTCAGGGGCAGTTACACCGCCCAGTCTCGCTCGGAGACTGAGCCCAGGCGGTGCCACCGCCTGCCTGGGGTGGTTGCACCGCCCAGCTTTCCTAGGAGACCCTCTCCTGGGCGGTGCCACCATCGACCCTTGCGGTGCCACCGCCTAGTAGGAATTCTGGTCCGAATGGGTTAATCCATTCAGCCCAATTTAGGTCTGTCAAGGGCCCAATTGCCCCCAGATTAAGTTATTGGGATCACCTCCCATTCCTAACTTAATCTACATGCTAACTATGACAATTCTTAAGACATTTACTACAGCTTGCTCCGATGCATCAATCGCTTCTTCCAGCGAGCTTCCGGCGAACTTCCGGTGAACATCCGACGAACCTCCGGCGATGCTCCGACGGACTTCCGGCAAACTCCTGGACTTGCGACGATCCACTTGGCGAGTTCCGACGAGCTTCTTTTGGCAAGCTCTTGGACTTCTTGGATTTGTTCCCACAGAACCTCCGACGACCATCCGGACTTCCGTCGAGCTCTCGAACTCCCAACGTGATCATAGTCTTGACTCCGGCGCAACTCCTACTGCATGTCTTTCTTTCATCGTAGTTAATCTTGCACACTTAAAATAAAACTTCGATCGAGACAATTAATCATAAGCAATTAACTAAGTTGTCCGGTATGTCATTGGTCCCTCGACGCTTCGTCCGATTCTTCAGTGCATTGTCCTCTCCTACGGCCTATTGCCCAATCGGCTAGTTGACTCTGCAACTCCGATATCCTTGGCACAATACCCGATCTTCTTGGCCCGATGCCCAAATCCACGGCCCAAAGCCTTATGTCGATACGTCGACCGATCCATCAGCCCGACGTCCAATCTTCTGACATGTTCCTTCGGCACAACATGATTTTTCCTACTTTAATTGTCCAATCCTGATCGAAGCATCTTGCGTCACTCAAAACGTAGATTAAAACATAAACACATATCAAGTGGTTTCATCATCAAAATACGAGATTCAATAGGTTTGAGATGAAGAAGAGGAAGAAGAAGAAGAAGAAGAAGAAGAAGAAAAAGAAGAAGAAAAGCTTTACTTTGGCTTGAGGTTTTGCATCAATTTTACATTTTTAGGACTCAATTTTGTTTAAGACAAGTGTTCTAACCCCATCCTATAGAAATCTTAATCTCTATTTTTATTTTAATTCTTCTTAATTTGAAATATTTTAGCTGAGAACCAAACCTTTCTTTCGTTTTGATACAAAGCCATGAATCTGTAATTTTTCGAAAATCTGACCCCTATGCACTTTTTCGGACATAACTTTTAACAAGAAACTCTGATTTAGGCAAAGCCTAATCCATTTGAAAGTAAACTCAAAGATCTTTATTTTGATACTGATATTGAATGATTTGGAGTTTAAATGCCTACTATGACTTCTATGTCAATTAACCCTACAGATTCTGCAAAACAGGGACTGTAATTTCTGACCTCTTGTTGCTTAACTGATTTTGTTGATACGAGCCTCTAATTTATTCCTCGTTTATTATTGAGCTTGTATGCTTATAATTAAGTTGTAATTACACGAGGGGGCGCAACGGGAGAGTGGAGGCGATAGCGGGACCCAGAGGCCGAGACGGACGATCATAATGCATAGAGATGTGCCGAGATGCTAATGGAACCAACGAAGATTAGATGGACGATCACAAGGCATGGAGATGCATCACTGCACACATAGATCATGAGGTGAGTGATTGGGCCCACTAGCTCGAGTCTGATCACATTAGGCTGAGGTCCATGATCATCTAATGTTATTCATCATGTGATGTGTGATTTCTTATACACCTACTAGATATATATATATATATATATATATATATATATATATATATATATATTTGTATGCGATGTAGATATATATTAAATATATATGTGTGTGACACGTTATAGGAGACAAAATCAAAATCCCCTCCCTCGATAATATTAAGTCCGTAAACGTGAGGCAATTAGATTGACCCACGTGGCCTTCCATCATTATAGGTAGGAGCCGATTCTCAACATAGGTTAAGTTTGTCGAGTCCCTTGAGGCTCACCTATATCATGATTCGTTATCTTGTTTACGACATAGAGATGTCATCGATAACCTAAGGATATGGTATGCTTGGTCGAGTCCCCCGAGGGTATATTATCGAATCAAACTCATCTTCTAACGATGGTGTTGACTTAACCGAACATCATGGTGTTAGGACTCTAATTAGGAGAGTCCTAATTGAGAGGGGCGTTCATGTAAAACCTACCTAAGCCGACCCCTATTAAAGAGATGAAGAGGCCGGCTAGGGTTTGGAGGTTATTTCTTAGAGAAGAATTCAGAGTTAGTAAAGGAATAGAAGTTTTGAGTATGAGTCCTATTAGGAGTCTTGAGTATGAGTCTTAATTGAGTAGGAGTCCTATTAGGAGTTAGGGTTTAGAAACCCTATAAATAGCCATGTATTTATCCTCTTTTAATAAGCAATAGATGAATCTTTTCTGCAGCTTTTGAGCAGTAACTTGGAGGGAGGAACTCCTATAGAGTTCTAAGGAGGTCGATCCCCTAAAGAGATCAACCCTAAGTTTAGAATCTACAAGGGTTCTAACACATGGTTGATTGAGTCCCTTGAGGCCATGGTGGTTCAGAGGCCGAACAGGATGGGAATCACAAGGAGTTGTGATCGGCAAGAGTTGCCTACTTTTTGGGCTTAGTGTGATTGGTCGAGTCCCTCGAGGTTAAACTAAGATGCTAATTGGATCTCGATCCTCACTAGAAGTCTACTGGAGTCTTTTGTTTCATGTGCTGAGTGTGTCACGTGACTTGCTAGAAAAATAGTGGGAGCACGTCAAGATAAAAGTCCATATCTTGATTGTTTATTTTTCTACAAATTCTACATATTATTTATTTATGCTACATCTCTTGTTTGTTAGAAATATATCACTTTCAAATCCCTTATGCGGCATACTTGATGTCAACTGCTTCACTGGTTCAAATTATACGCATTGGCTCCGCAACCTGAGAATCATTCTCACGACGAAAAAAATTATGTATGTCCTTGATACAGTGATGCCTACGCTCGAGGAAGGGGTACTCAAGGATGAGATCACTCGCTACGTAAAGTACATAGATGATTCCACTCTTACTTAGTGTTACATGTTGGGCTCCATGACTCCTGAGTTATAGAGACAACATAAAAAGATGGATGCCAGATCCATTCTCCTGCATCTCCATAAATTATTTGAGGAACAAGGAATAACTCAGCAATATGAGATATCCATGAGTATCTTCTATGCAAGGATGACTGAGGGGACACCAGTTCAGAATCATGTCTTTAAGATGATTGAGTGGATGAAGAAACTCACAAGTATAGGAATGGTCCTATAGGATAGCCTATATATAGATCTTATGCTTCAGTCCCTATCAGATTCATTTTCTTAACTTAAGGTGACCCTCGAACTCCTCAATATGTTGAGGGAGGCAGAGAGCACTATCAAGAAGGAGAAGCTAGTTCTCTATGCTGGTGAGACCAAAAAGAAAAGGAAGACAGAAGAGTCCCTTAAGAAGGGTAAGGGAAAGGGTAGACTAAGTAAAGCAAAGGTTGCTAAGAAAGACCCGGCAAAGAACAAATGCTAGTGCTTCCACTGCGACAAAGATGGACAATAGAAAATGAACTACAAAGAGTACCTTGCAGAGAGGGAAAAATAGAAGCTTGGAGAAGCTTCAAGTACATTCATGATAAGTCTCCAATTATTAGATTTTTGTGATAATGCATGGGTATTGAATACCGGTAGTACTTATCACATTTGTAATTCGTTGTAGGTTCTAGCAAAGCTTATGAGATTGACGAGAGACGAGATAAATCTAAAGATGGGCAATGGAGCAAAAGTTGCTACAATTACTATTGGCGAGGTCATTCTACATATGCTTGGTGGAGCTATTATTACATTGGATGCATACTATTTTGTTCCTTCTATTATCAAAAATATTATTTTCATTTCATGTTTGATAGTTAATGATTATAAATTAGTTTTTGAGAATAATGGTTGTTCAATATTATTAGAAAATAAAATCATCATGAAAGGAATATTACATAATGGTTTGTTTATACTAAACACTACTCCACATATTATGAATGTGAGTATAAGAGGAAACAAGATGAAATGAACAATGCATACCTATGACATTATAGGCTAGGTTATATCCACGAGGGAATGATTCAAAAGTTGCTAAAGGATGGATACCTAGATCCATTCGACTATAAGTCACATGCAACTTATGAACCTTGCCTTCGTAGAAAACTGACCAACTCTCCATTTAGTGGAACTAGAGAGAGAGCCACTAAGCTACTGGAACTCATATATAGTGATGTATGTGGTCCAATGTCAACTCATGCCATAGGTGGTTACTATTACTTCATTACTTTTACTAATGATTTCTCTAGGTATGAACATGTGTACTTGATGAAGTACAGGTCCAAGGCCTTCGAGAAATTCAGAGAGTATAAGAATGAAGTGAAGAACAAGATTGGGAAGAGTATCAAGATTCTTCGATCAGATCGAGGTGGTGAGTACTTGAGTACAACATTCATCCAGTTCCTCAAGGACCATGAGATTCTATCTCAATGGACACCTCCCTATATACCTTAGCTCAATGGTGTATCCGAGAGAAAGAATCACACACTATTAGACATTGTGCGGTCTTTGATGAGTTTCGCCAACCTTCCCATTTCATTCTAGAGATACGCCCTAGAGACTGTAGCTTACATTTTGAATAGAATTCCAACTAAGCCAATAGTATATACTCCATATGAGATATGGAAAGGGAAGAAACCTGATCTTAAGGTTGTTAAGATTTGGGGCTACCCTACCTACGTTAAAAGATACAACCATGATAAGTTAGAATCCAGGATGGAGTAGTGCAAGTTCATGAGATACCCCAAGCAAACTACTGGGTATTATTTCTATCACCCTAAGGACTAAAAGGTCTTTATAGCCAATAGAGTAGTGTTCCTTGTGAAGGAACACATTCTTGGTCGAGATAGTGGGAGTATGATAGAATTGAGTGAGGTTGAAAAACCTAGCTCAAGCACCACTCCATAGCCCGAGTCTATTCAGGTACCTAGTACACAAGTTCCAACATTACATAGGTTCAATAGAATATTCTATTCTCTTAAGAGATATGTAGTACATATTAAAGGAGAGGATATTGAGGATATTGATCCTCAGACCTATGAGAAGGCTATTACGAGCATAGACTCCGAGAAGTGACAAGAAGCCATGAATTTTGATATGGATTCCATGCACTCTAATAAGGTTTGAAACCTAATTGATGCACCCGAGGGTATTGTACCCATTGGTTGCAAGCAGATCTTCAAGAAGAAGATTAGAGTATATAAAAAGGTAGAGACCTATAAAGTAAGACTAGTGGCTAAGGGGTATCGTCAAAGACAATATGTTGACTATGATGAAACCTTCTCACCTGTAACCATGCTAAAATCCATCCGAATTCTATTGGCTATTAGGACACACTTTGATTATGAGATCTAGCAGATGGATGTGAGAACCGTATTCCTTGACGGTAACCTCGAGGAAGAGGTGCATATGATACAATATAAGGGATTCGTATCCAAGGACAGGCTAGATACGTATCCAAGGACATGCCAGATAAGATGCGTAAGTTGCTTAGGTTCATATATAGATTAAAGCAAACTTTCCAAAGTTGGAACATAATATTTAATAAGGCGATCAGATCTTATGACTTCGTTACGAATGAAGATGAGCCTTGTGTGTACAGGAAGGTAAGTGGGAGTACTATCACCTTCTTGGTGTTATATATAGATGACATCCTGATCATTAGGAATGATGTAAGAATACTCTCCATAGTAATGGCTTAGTTATCTAGACACTTCTCCATGAAGGACTTAGGGGAAGCATCATATATATTAGGGATTCAGATCTATATAAATAGATCCAAGAGGATGCTTGGCTTATCTTAGTTCAGGTATATAGACACCATTATCAAAAGGTTTAACATGAAAAATTTTAAGAGATGTCTCATACCGATGAGACATGAGATATTACTTTCTAGGAGTATGTCCCTAAGGACTCCTAAAGAAAGGGCGAACATGGATAGGATACCCTATGCCTTAGTGATAGGGTCTATCATGTATATCATGCTATGTACTAGGCCTGATATAATATATTCACTAAGTGTCACGAGCAAGTATCAAGGGATCCATGCTTGGAGCATTGGAAAGTAGTAAAGTATATCCATAAGTACTAGAGAAGGACTAAGGATTTTTTACTGGTATATAGAGGTAATAGACTCAAGGTTGAGGACTACACGAACTTGAGTTTCCAGTCCGATGTCGATGATAATAAGTCAAATTCAGAGTATGTGTATACCCTGAATGGAGGAGCAGTATACTAGAAGAGTTCCAAGCAAGATACTACTATTGACTTGACCACAGAGGCGGAGTACATTGCTATAATAGAGGCAGCAAAAGAGAGTTTGGATGAAGAAGTTCATCACAGATCTGGGAGTCGTGCCGAGCAATGAGGAGTTGATTCTCTTGTATTACGACAACTACATGATGATTGCTCAAATAAGGGAACTCGGGTCTTATCAGAAGTGTTCTGAGGAGGTTCTAGCTTATCAAAGAGATCGTGGCCTGAGGAGATGTAGTAGTGGAAAGAGTTCCATCCGAAGATAACATCATAGATCCACTAACAAAGTTGTTCTCTTAAATTATATTTAAGCGTCACAGGGCTATGATGGGGATCAAACACAAGTGATTGGCTTTAGGTCAAGCAGGAGATTGCTAGTCATAGGTGCCCTACAAGCCAATCACATGAGTGATGGCACATGTATTATGATATGTAGTTTTTTTGCTTATTATTATTATGATATTTCCTCATTTATATTGCTTATTGTATGATTATATTATGATTTCTATGGATCCGTGCAATGGGAATCGGATCGTGATGAGATCATGATAATACGACTGATTCATTTTTAAATATAGACCCTAAATAATCCTGATTATAGGTTACTCGAGAGGGACCTCGAGATAACCGGACATATTGGTGTGCTATATACCTATCCATATGATGGATGCAGTTGGTCTCATAGTTGCTCGTGTGGAAATACTATGGCTATAGTGCAAGTGCTCATTAGAGAATGAGTTTAATGATTGATCCGCTCATGGAATGTTGGATGGTTGATGATATCTCATTCTAAAACAGTGATTCCGTCATCTCAATGGTATACCTTGTCCTTAGACTTGAGACACCAAGGATATCTTGTAGAAGTACTCCACTTTTTGATACTAGACTTAGAGGTTTAGAAGTTTTAAATCTAGTACAGTTGATCATCGGGAGTGGCAGCCAATCTTACGAGGGCTATTGAGTGTCGATAGAGGATCATCCGCTTTTACTATTATTAGAGAAATATCTCATATGTTCTTGCTTAGATAAATCCTTGGCCAAAGTCATTCGGATTGAGAGAGAAAGAGTTCTCTAGGAGAATTCGATTAGAGCGAGACTCAAGGAGAAACTGTCTGGGTCTGACAACACCATGCCCGGTATACAGTCTCTATGATATTAGATGAATAAGAGAATATAGGTACATGGTAACTGAGGATAAATAGGTCCAAAGGATTGGATTCCCTTATATCATCTAGGGATTGCAGCGTAGTGGCCTAGAACATCCGTAGTCGATGAGTCAAGTGAATTATTATAGAGATAATATTCACTAAATCAAAAGGAGTTCTGAAAGGTATGACTCATGGTCAGCTCGATATTGGGCCTAGATGGTCACACACATATGGTAGGTGTTATGATGAGTAGAGGTTCGGATATGAGATATCAATCGGAGCCCATATCTTATTGGATATCTAATAAGCCCCTAAATTATTAGATTCTATGGATGAGATCCAATAAAAGCCAATGAGACATTATTGGATAGAGACACACTAATCTAAGTGGCTTCGGTAGTTGGATGGAGATCCAGTACCCAATAGGGCAGGATCCATTAGGGCTAATTTGACAAGGGACCTTTATAAATATGAGGGAACCAAAGGCCCATAGGCTAGAGGCTTCTTGGTTGTCATCTCATATTCTCTCATCTTCCATTTTCCTCCTTAGATAGTAGGTGTGTAGATTTAGGCAGTAATTTGAGGAGTGTCTTCGCAACCCCTGTCATATAAATCACCGCTAAAGAGGAGGACACTTGACCTCCTTTATCCTCTCCTACAAATTTGTAGGATTTCAGGAATATACGATCTCCCTGGGTAAAAAAATTATTTCACATATGGATTCAAGTTTTGAATTTTTTGTGCACCAATCTTCACCTGATGACAAACACTTTTTTGAAAAATTTAGTATTTTTTTTTCTGTTTTTCCGTTGTGCATGTGATGTCGCCCCTAGATTTCCCTACAAAATCTGCATTTCTCAATGGTAATATGGAGGAGGAGATGTATACGATACAACATAAGAGATTCATATACAAGAAAAGTACAGATAAGATATGTATATTACTTAAGTGCATCTATGGACTAAAGCATGCTTCTCGAAATTAAAACATAAGATTTGATGAGGCAATCATATCTTATAACTTCGTTAAGAACGTAGATAAGTCTTGTATATATAGAAAGGTAAGTGGGAGCACTATCACCTTTTTGGTGTTATATATGGATGACATCTTGATCATTGGGAATGATGTAGGAATGCTCTCTATAGTTAAGGCTTAGTTATCCAGACACTTAAAGGACTTAGGAGAAATATTCTACATTTTAGGGATTCAGATCTATAGAGATAGATCCAAGAGGATGCTTAGCTTGTCCTAGTCTAGGTACATAGACATCATTGTCAAAAGGCTTGGTATGAAAAATTTCTAGAGAGATCTTATACCGATGAGACACGAAATATCATTTTCTAGGACTATGTTCTTAATGACTCCCGAAAAAAGGGCAAACATAGATAGAATACCCTATGCCTCTACTATAGGGACTATCATATATAATATATTATATACCAAGCCTAATTTAGTACATGCTCTAAGTGTTATGAGTAGGTATCAAGCGGATCCAGGTTTGAAACATTATAAGGCAGTCAAGTATAACCTTAAGTACTTGAAAATGATTAAAGATCTTTTACTAGTGTATTGAGTGTTGGGAAATATGAGATGACATCATATGTATAGTGGAAGAATAGAAACAAAAACCCTAAATTTCTATAGAAAAATTACTCTCTTGTCGTCGTGCAAAGATTGATGCGTAAAAACTCACGAAATCAAAAACTACGCGTGTAAGAAGATTGTGTTACCTAGGAAGATCGTATATCCTTGAATTCCTACATATCTATGGGAGAGGATAAAAGAGGTCAACTATCCTCCTCTCTAGTAGTGATCCACATAATAGAGGCTACAAAGATGCTCCTCAAATAGCTGCTTAAATCTCCTCATTGCGCGCACCACACAATCTAGAAGGGACCAGCCCTTCTTACTTTCCACACGCCCAAAAAAGGGGCTGTAGGTTGAGGAGGAGAGGGAGAGAGGGGAATAGGAAGTGACAACCAAAAAAGGGGTTTAGCCTATGGCTCTTAGGTTCCCTCCTATTTGTAGAGGCCTCCTATCAACTTAACCCTAATAGATCCTACCCTATTAGGTATTAGATCTCTATCCAACTACCCAAGCTTCTTAGATTAGTGGGTCTCTACTTAATAATCTCTTTTTGTCTCTTATTAGATCTCATTCATATGATCCAATAATTTAGGGGCTTATTGGATATCAGTAAGATAGGGGCTCCAACGGATATCTCACATCTGAGCCTCTACACGTCGCAACACCTACCATATGTGTATGACCCCCTTGACCCAATATTAAGCTGGCCATAAGTCATACCTGTCAGAACTCCTTCTAGCTTAGTGAATTATTATCTCCAAAATAATTCACTCGACTCATCGACTACGGATGTACTAGGCTACTATGTCATAGTCCCTAGACGATACTATTGAATCTCGTATTTTGATGATGAAACTACTTGATATATGTTTATGATTTAATCTGCGTTTTGAGTGACGCAGGATGCTTCGATCAGGATGAGACAATTAAAGCAGGAAAATCATGTTGTGCCGGAGGAACATGTCAGAAGATTGGACGTCGGGCCGGTGGATCGGTCGACGTGTCGACAGAAGGCTTCGGGCCGTGGACTCGGGCATCGGGCCAAGAAGAGCGGGTATTTTGCCAAGGATATCGGAGTTGCGGAGCCAACTGGCCGATTGGGTAATAGGCCGCAGGAAAGGACGATGCGCCGAAGAATCGGACGAAGCGTCGAGGGACCAATGACATGCCGGACTACTTGGTTAATTGCTTAGGATTAATTGTCTCGATCGAAGTTTTGTTTTACATGTGCAGGATTAACTACGATGAAAGTTAGACAAGCAACAGGAGTTGCGCCGGAGTCAAGTTCATGATCACGTTGGGAGTTCCAGAGTTCGACGGAAGTTCGGACGGTCGTCGGAGGTTCTGCGAGAACAGATCCGAGAAGTCCAGAAGCTTGCCAAGCGAAGCTCGTCGAAACTCGCCAAGTGGATCGTCGCAAAGTCCAGGAGTTTGCCGGAAGTCCGCAGGAGCATCACCGAGGGTTCATCGGATGATCGACGGAAGTTCGCCGGATACTCGTCGGAAGAAACGATTGACGCACCGAAGCAAAGCTGCAGAAATTGTCTTAGATTTAATCATAGTTAGCATGTTGATTAAGTTGGAAAATGGGAGGTGATCCCATTGGCTTAATCTTGGGGCAATTGGGCCCCTGAAAGACTGAAATTGGGCCGAATGGAGCTAACCATTCGGACCCTGATTGCACCAGGAGGTGCAACCGCCCAGGCCAGGAGGTGGCACCGCCTGGGCTAAGTCTTCCAGCAAGACTGGGTGGTGCAACCTCCCTAGCCAGGAGGTGGCACCGCCTGAGCTCAGTCTTCGAGCTAGACTGGGCGGTGCAACCTCCCTGACAAAGAGGTGGCACCGCTTGAGCTCAGTCTTCGAGCTAGACTGGGCGGTGCAACCTCCCTAACAAAGAGGTGGCACCGCCTGAGCTCAGTCTTCGAGCTAGACTGGGCAGTGCAACATCCCTGACAGAGAGGTGGCACCGCCTGAGCTCGGTCTTTGAGCTCTGGCAGAGAGGTGCAACCGCCTCAATCAAGAGGTGGCACCGCCTAGGCTCAGTCTTCGAGCTCTGCCAGGCGGTGCAACCTCTCCAGTCAAGAGGTGCAACCGCTTGATCCCGGAATTCTGGGATTTGATCGTTTTGAGCTCCAAATTTGAATTGGGTTGGGGCCTATAAATACCCCACCCATTCAGCACTGAAAAGATACAGACCTACACCGAAATCTTGATCTTTTCTGTGATTCTAAGAGCTCAAAAGTGTTGTAAAGCCTTTAAGTCTCCTCCTTCTGTTCTTCAAGTTTTAAGTTGTAAAGTGAGGAGAGAAAGGTCTGTAAAGGTTGTCTCCTGAGCCTGTCAAAAGGAGAGAAACTGTAAAAGGGCAGTTGGCCTTCGCCTATTAAAGGAAGGCCTCTAGTTGACGTCGGTGACCTCGTCGGTGGAGGAAGCCAAAAGTGGAGTAGGTCAAGACTGACCGAACCACTCTAAATCTCTGGTTTGCGTTTATTTTGAGCACTTTATCATTACTGCAAACCTCCTTCATAACTACTGCTCTCTGCGCTTTTACGAACAAGTTCTAAGTGTTGTTCTTTCCGAATCTGCATTCAGACGTAAATCGGTGTTTTCGTACATTACAGTTTACGTTTACATTTTGATTCTGCAAAACTGTCTTCTGCGCCTTCACGAACAAGTTTCTAAGTGCTGATCTGTCCGAATCTGCTTTCAGACGTAAACTAGTGTTTTCGTACGATATTTACATTGCAGTTTACGTTTACGCCTTGATTCTGCAAAACTGTCTTCTGCGCTTTTACGAATGAGTTTCTAACTTCAGATCCCTTTAAAATTGCGTTTAGATGTAAAACTGCCTAAACTGTGTTTAGACGTTTTAGACGTAAACTGAGTTTAGACGTAAATCTGCGTTTAGACGTAAATCTGCGTTTAGACGTAAATCTGTGTTTAGACGTAAAACTACGTTTAGACACAAACTACGTTTAAACGTAAAACTGCGTTTTAGACGTAAACTGAGTTTAGACGTAAATCTGCGTTTAGACGTAAATCTGCGTTTAGACGTAAATCTGCGTTTAGACGTAAAACTACGTTTAGACACAAACTGCATTTAAACGTAAATTGTGTTTAGACGTAAACTGCGTTTAGAAGTAAAACTATGCTTAATCTTAAGTAATCTTAAAATCGGCTTTTACATCGAAATCGTGTTTATCGAACGAACGCAGCTTTCATTTTTAATCGCTGAAAGATTTCCGCTGCACTAATTCACCCCCCCCCTCTCTTAGTGCTCTCGATCCTAACAATTGGTATCAGAGCCAGGTTGTTTCTCATTTCGGATTTACACCCGAGAGAAATGGCTCTTCAAGAGGGCTTTTCGGTCTTTCATCCATCGTTCTTTAATGGATTGGACTACACTTATTGGAAAACTCGAATGAGAGTTTTCTTGATTTCTTTAAATCTGGATTTATGGAATATCGTTGAAAACAGTTTTCAACTTCCCTCTAAACCGATGAACGAATGGTCGGATTTAGAGAAGAAGTATTTTTCTTTAAACGCAAAGGCTATGAATGCCTTATTTTGCGCTTTGGACAAAAATGAGTTCAATCGGGTTTCTTTGTGCGAAACGGCTTTCGATATTTGGCGCACTCTTGAAATCACGCATGAGGGAACTAGTAGAGTCAAAGACTCGAAAGTTAATATTTTATTACATGATTTCGAGCTTTTTCATATGAAACCAAGCGAAACCGTTGTTGACATGTACACCCGTTTTACGGATGTCGTCAATGGTTTAAAATCACTTGGTAAAAGCTTTTCGGATTTTGAACTTGTTAACAAAGTTTTGCGCTCACTTTCTAAAACGTGGGATTCAAAAGTAACTGCAATACAAGAAGCTAAAACCTAAACAACTTACCACTTGAAGAACTAATTGGTTCATTGATGACATATGAAATGGTGCACAATGCACATGATGAACATGTTGAACACAATTACCTTCCAAAGAACAGGAAGGATTTGGAACTCTGGACAAATGAATGCCACTTGAGCGATGACTCAAGTGATGAGGACAATGATGAACAAAACAACCTTCCAAAGAACAGGAAGGATTTGAGACATAGAACATTTGAAGACCACTCGAGCATAAGCTCAAGTGATGGTGAACTTAAACTACAAATGAAACGAAAATTAAAAAGCAAAAAGAATCGAACTACTTGCTTTAAACGCAAGAAGAAGAACAAAAATTGGGATGAATCGAGCTCCTCCGAAGAAGAGAAAGTCAACAAAAGCAAGGCGGCAAACTACGCCTTAACAGCCTACAATGATGAGGTAATCGAAATCCCCCTAATTTATTTTGAAATTACTTGATGCTTTCATGATGTATTTTTCTCTTTTAGTTTAGAATTAATTTTCTTAAAAATTACATGTTAAAAAAAAAAAATTATTATGATCATACTAAGTAATTTCGAAAATGATAATATTGCATATTTTATGATAAACAAATAAAATGATCTTGATTGAAAATATGAAATCATGGTTAAGAAGTAATAATATGTATTACGTTGATTTCCATTGTTATTTCTCGATTTTGATTAAAGATCATGTTTGATTTGAAGAAATGCATAATGATGAAATTAAATATTTTGATTAACAATTTTATGCATGAGATTTTAAGCCGATGATAAGCATGTGTTATTCTCATGAGTATATTTAAAAAACTATGGCAAAAATGTGCTCGAATGCATGAACATGTTAAGATTATTTTTCGGACATTCTTGATTCAATGTTCAAAACACTTAATTGCCATGATGATTTTACACTATAACATGTTGGAAATTATATGTTTTGGATACATAAATTTTTATGATCATGAGCATGTTTTATCTTCATAATTGAACTTGAAAATCTATAGCAAAATCTTATCCGAATGCATGAAAGTACTAATTTCATTTTCGGATTCACTTAACAATTGGTATCCTAACAATCGGATTTTCTCATACACTTTTGAAAAATATTTTTCTAAAATGGATTTGATGAAATGATTCCTGCTTATAAATTCCATCTTGAAATATGAATGATAGTGTCTTTGCTTGCAAAGATTTGTTTCACATACATATCTCCTATGATTTATATGCAGAAAAAGAATTTATAAATCATAATACAATGAGATTTCTTATGCAAAAATAAAGTGCTTTTGTGATTCTTTGCTAAAGAGAATAATTATTAAAATCATGATCTTGATAATTATAACATGAAGCTCTTTATAAATCAAGATCGTTCATTATGCTCCCTACATTTATCAAAAAGGAGTTCTTCAAATGAAATGCAACTTGTCTTTTGATTTCATGATATTTTATGAATTTCGAAATTAATTTTAATGACTTGATTATGAGTTTCAAGTTGACGATTTGATTTGAATAAGTTATGTCTAAATCATAATCATGATCTTACAAAATTGAAATCACAAATAATATCTTTTGGTATTTATGAATTGATACTCACAATATGAAAGTATTGGTATTCATGACTTGATTTTGATTGAAACATTACATGCTTAAATTAATCATTCTTCTATGTTTCAAAAATTCTTTAAATGCCTTATGTGATGACTGAAAATTAATTTGCTTTATGATAAATCACGAATCATGACTTGATCTATGATATTGAAATATTTTAATCATGATTCTTGGTTATATAATTCCTTTGCCCTATTAAAAGGATTTGTTGAATGGATCATGTCCTTCTTGAACTTTCTTGATATCATGACAAGATTTTGTAATATGGCCTGTATAATAATTAAAAATTTTTGGCCATTGATTTCTCCCTTCTTTTCAACAAAAACAAAGGGGAGAAAGCTTTTGCTAGTTAGAACATGCAAAGAAAAGCAAGTGCAATCTTGCACATGAAGCAAGTGTTGAATTGCCATGATTGAACCTAAGAATCTTGCTATGCTTTTGTGCTTATATGTTGTGATGAAAATATAGCTTCATGTTATAAAAACTTGCATATATTTTAAAATAGCTAGAGCTACTTCTCCTTTTGTTGATGATAAAGGGGGAGAAATATATGAATTGATACTATAAGTGCCATATTTGAATTTTCATCATGTTAAGATATCAAGAACTTGCATCGTAATTCTACTTGATGATATCTTGCCATGTGCTGAAATGCTACGATTTGTTGCTAAAATGATGCATGCAATACTTATGCTTTCTACGTAATGTATTGCATATGATATGAACCTTGATTAAAATTGCCTTGATTTGAATTCAAGGTTTATCTCAATTATGGAATTTTGAAATAAGAATGATTACTCACCTTTGTCATGATTTAGAAATTGACAGAAAGGGTTTTCCCTTCTTTTTGACAATGACTAAGGAGGAGATAACTTGCATGCACAATTCAAGAAGAAAGCAAATTTTCACTTCTCAAAAGAGAAGAAATTGCTATCTTGAACATCTTAAGAAACAAAAAGAACAAAGGTGCTATCTTGCCTATCTCAAGAAGCAAAACATGCTAACTTGCGCATCTAGCAAAGTGGACAAAATTTTCATATTTCAAGAAGCAAGAGTTGCCTTCTTGAACATCTCTAATTTGCTAGCTTGCATGATGTAGAACTTGCTATCTTGAACATCTCTAATTTTCATACCAAGTGCTATCTTGTATGCTATAAAACTTGCATATCTAAAACTTGATAGCTTGAATATTCTAAGCATGATTCAACACTTGCTATATTTTCTAGCAAAATTGCATGATGATAAAACTTGATATTATGTTCTTCATGCAATGAGTTGAATAAATATCACAAACACTTGATTGTGATACTTCTCCTTTTTGTTGATGACAAAGGGGGAGAAGTATGTTGATGAAAGTATGTTGATGACATGACATGTGATGCATATGTTCATGTTGACGTGTTGCAAGTATTCATGATGAATATTGCAATGACTTGAATTCAGTTTGAATTCAAGGTTCTATCAATATGGCATATTGATAGGGGGAGTTTGTTTAAACTCAGGGAGTTAAGTTTAACTCCGTCATCAAGTGGTTGTCATCATCAAAAAGGGGGAGATTGTTGAATCTCGTATTTTGATGATGAAACTACTTGATATATGTTTATGATTTAATCTGCGTTTTGAGTGACGCAGGATGATTCGATCAGGATGAGACAATTAAAGCAGGAAAATCATGTTGTGCCGGAGGAACATGTCAGAAGATTGGACGTCGGGCCGGTGGATCGGTCGACGTGTCGACAGAAGGCTTCGGGCCGTGGACTCGGGCATCGGGCCAAGAAGAGCGAGTATTGTGCCAAGGATATCGGAGTTGTGGAGCCAACTGGCCGATTGGGCAATAGGCCGCAGGAAAGGACGATGCGCCGAAGAATCGGACGAAGCGTCGAGGGACCAATGACATGCCGGACAACTTGGTTAATTGCTTAGGATTAATTGTCTCGATCGAAGTTTTGTTTTACATGTGCAGGATTAACTACGATGAAAGTTAGACAAGCAGCAGGAGTTGCGCCGGAGTCAAGTTCATGATCACGTTGGGAGTTCTAGAGTTCGACGGAAGTTCGGACGGTCGTCGGAGGTTCTGCGAGAACAGATCCGAGAAGTCCAGAAGCTTGCCAAGCGAAGCTCGTCGGAACTCGCCAAGTGGATCGTCGCAAAGTCCAGGAGTTTGCCGGAAGTCCGCAGGAGCATCACCGAGGGTTCATCGGATGATCGACGGAAGTTCGCCGGAAACTCGCCGGAAGAAGCGATTGACGCACCGAAGCAAAGCTGCAGAAATTGTCTTAGATTTAATCATAGTTAGCACGTTGATTAAGTTGGAAAATGGGAGGTGATCCCATTGGCTTAATCTTGGGGCAATTGGGCCCCTGAAAGACTGAAATTGGGCCGAATGGAGCTAACCATTCGGACCCTGATTGCACCAGGAGGTGCAACCGCCCAGGCCAGGAGGTGGCACCGCCTGGGCTAAGTCTTCCAGCAAGACTGGGCAGTGCAACCTCCCCAGCCAGGAGGTGGCACCGCCTGAGCTCAATCTTCGAGCTAGACTGGGCGGTGCAACCTCCCTGACAGAGAGGTGGCACCGCCTGAGCTCAGTCTTCGAGCTAGACTGGGCGGTGCAACCTCCCTGACAGAGAGGTGGCACCGCCTGAGCTCGGTCTTCGAGCTCTGGCAGAGAGGTGCAACCGCCTCAGTCAAGAGGTGGCACCGCCTGGGCTCAGTCTTCGAGCTCTGCCAGGCGGTGCAACCTCTCCAGTCAAGAGGTGCAACCGCCTGATCCCGGAATTCCGGGATTTGATCGTTTTGAGCTCCAAATTTGAATTGGGTTGGGGCCTATAAATACCCCACCCATTCAGCACTGAAAAGATATAGACCTACACCGAAATCTTGATCTTTTCTGTGATTCTAAGAGCTCAAAAGTGTTGTAAAGCCTTTAAGTCTCCTCCTTCTGTTCTTCAAGTTTTAAGTTGTAAAGTGAGGAGAGAAAGGTCTGTAAAGGTTGTCTCCTGAGCCTGTCAAAAGGAGAGAAACTGTAAAAGGGCAGTTGGCCTTCGCCTATTAAAGGAAGGCCTCTAGTTGACGTCGGTGACCTCGTCGGTGGAGGAAGCCAAAAGTGGAGTAGGTCAAGACTGACCGAACCACTCTAAATCTCTGGTTTGCGTTTATTTTGAGCATTTTATCATTACTGCAAACCTCCTTCATGACTACTGCTCTCTGCGCTTTTACGAACAAGTTCTAAGTGCTGTTCTTTCTGAATCTGCATTCAGACGTAAATCGGTGTTTTCGTACATTACAGTTTACGTTTACATTTTGATTCTGCAAAACTGTCTTCTGCGCCTTCACGAACAAGTTTCTAAGTGCTGATCTGTCCGAATCTGCTTTCAGACGTAAACCAGTGTTTTCGTACGATATTTACATTGCAGTTTACGTTTACGCCTTGATTCTGCAAAACTGTCTTCTGCGCTTTTACGAATGAGTTTCTAAGTTCAGATCCCTTTAAAATTGCGTTTAGATGTAAAACTGCCCAAACTGTGTTTAGACATTTTAGACGTAAACTGAGTTTAGACGTAAATCTGCGTTTAGACGTAAATCTGCGTTTAGACGTAAATCTGCGTTTAGATGTAAAACTGCGTTTAGATGCAAACTACGTTTAAACGTAAAACTACGTTTTAGACGTAAACTGAGTTTAGACGTAAATCTACGTTTAGATGTAAATCCGCGTTTAGACGTAAATCTGCGTTTAGACGTAAAACTGCGTTTAGACGCAAACTGCATTTAAATGTAAATTGTGTTTAGACGTAAACTGCGTTTAGAAGTAAAACTGCACTTAATCTTAAGTAATCTTAAAATCAGCTTTTACATCGAAATCGTGTTTATCGAACGAACGCAGCTTTCATTTTTAATCGCTGAAAGATTTCCGCTGCACTAATTCACCCCCCTCCCTCTTAGTGCTCTCGATCCTAACAGATACAAGGGAATCCAATCCATTGGACCTGTTTGTCCTTAATTGCCATATATCTATAATATCTCATCCATTTGATATCCTAGAGATCGTATACCAAGTATGGTGTTCTCAGGCTCATATGGTTTCTACTAGAGTCTCGCTCTAATCGAATTCTCCCATAGAACTCTTTCTCTCTCAATCCGAATGACTCTGGCCAGGGATTTGCTTGAGCAAGATCACATAGGATATTTCTCATGATATTGAGAGAGAATGATCCTCTATTGACACTCAATAGCCATTGTAAGATTCGTTGCCACTCTCAATGACTGGTTATACTAGATCTTGAACTTCCAGGTCTACAAGTCTGGTGTCAGAGAGTAGAGTACTCATACAGGATATCCTTAGTATCTCAAGTCTAAGGACTAGATACTACTAGTCATAGATGGCCCGTATGACATGATACACATTCTTTTTGCTTATTATATTTTAGCATTTTATCATTTTATATTACTTATTGCATATATGTATATATATTGTGATGTCCATGGATCTGTGCAATGAGAATCGGATCGTGATGAGATCATGATAATAAGACCAATTCATCTTTAAACACAAACCTTAAATAATCCTAGTCATAGGTTACTCGAAAGGGATATCGAGATAATCGGACAGATTGGTGTACTATATACCCATCCATATGATGGAGACAGTTGGTCTTATAGCTACTCATGTGGGGACACTAAGGCTACAGTGCAGGTGCTCATTGGAGAATGAGTTCACTGATTGATCTGCTTATGGAATGCTGGATGGTTAATGATACCTCATTGTTAGACAACGATTTCGTTATCCTAGTGGTGTACCTAGTCCTTAGACTTGAGACACCAAGGATGTCCTATATGAGTATTCCACTCTTTGATATCATACTTATAGGCCTAAATGTTTCAGATCTAGTACAGTCAGTCATCGGGAGTGGCAGCCAACCTTATGAGGACTATTGAGTGTCGATAAAGGATCATCAACTCTCGGTGTCATGAGAGGAATATCACATGTATTCTTGCTCGGACAAATCCTTAGCTAGGGTCATTCGGATTGAGAAAGAAAGAGTTCTCTAGAAGAATATGATTAGAGCGAGATGTTAGGATCAAGTCGGGGGGTAAATTAGTGCTTACATAAAATTACATCAATTTAGAAATTCTTGTACAATGAAAATCGATATCGGAAAAATGTTAACTTAAAAACACATTCGTAAGCATAGTGAAAGTAAGAAAGCAATTTGCAATGAAAATGAAGAGCTTAATGTAAATGCAAACCAAATTTATAGTGGTTCGGTCATAATGACCTACGTCCACTCCTAATTTCTCTTCACTCGAGGCCGCTAGCATCCACTAATGGTTATCCTTCAATGGGCTAAGACCAACTGCCCTCTTACAATTTTTTTCTCCTTTCAAAGGTTTAGGAGATAACCTTTACAACCCACTCACCCCTCTCTTAAATTGAAATCAATACTTAGAGCTAAAGGAGGGGAATTCTCACAAGATTACAATAGCGTTTTCCCTAATTTTTGTTCTCAGTTTTTGTGTTAACTGAGCAGGGATGAGTGAGGTTTTTATAGGCCCCAAATGGATTCAAATTTGGAGACAAAAATTTGAATCATCAGGATTTGGGGTACTAGCGGTACTATTGCCAGTATTGGACGGTACCATTGCTTGTCAGTTCTAACACTACGTGATATCACCGCTTAATCTGGTGATACCATCGCCCAATCTAGTGATACTATCGCCTGACACAGTCTGGGTTGTCATGACTAAGAAATCGATAATATTAAAATTTTATCACAAATCAATCCAAGATCTAAACTAACATTTGAGGATACTAAAAACATTCAAACATCTAATGATCCATAAATCATATATATTTTATAATCATACAACATATCGCTCAATGATTCATAAAATCTGAAGCCAACTCACCAAAACAATAACTGCAACATAAATTCATAAGTGTGGGAATCTATACAATCACAAAACTAATGGTTATCCCAAGTTTATATCATTGTACGAATTAAACTTAACATTCCAGAATCCTAAACATGAGAGGTCCTTTAAACTTTTACAAAACCCATAAGTTTAGATTTACCATCAACATTTCATTGGACATAGAGTGTACTTATACAACAAAAACATATCTACTAATAAAGATATGCCCAAAATCTTCTAGCTTTCACTGCCTCGGCCCAATTTTAACATTTAAGCGGGCGATAAGCTATCCTGAAAAATTTATATAGCAACGAAGTGAGCATATAAAGCTCAACAAGTGACTAATATATCCATGGTAAAAGTAGACAATTCTAAAATAAATAAGGTATCAAAGTGCAAGGTAGAATACAATAATTTATAGATATAATCTCATTAGATACAAAATCACAAATATCATTTCAATCAAACATATTTGGTTCATAATAAATGGAATAAAAAGTAATTGGAGTGTATCAATAGCGTATGGAATGTTCCGGAGCATATCAATAATGAATGAAATATTTCGGAGCTTATCAATCGCGTATGAAGTGTTTCAGAGCAGATCAATGACAAATGAAATATTTCAGAATATATCAATGGTATATGAAATATTTCAAAGCGTATCAAAGGCGTATAAACATTTCAGAGGCATAAGAAATATTTCAGAACATATCAATGACATACGAAATATTTTAATGCGTATCAATGACATATGAACCATTTCGGAGCATATCATAGAACAATTATGAAGTAGAAGCTCAAACGTCATATTTGACGTTGCATTCATTTCATTCTTATCTAAAGTACATACAGAAACATATAACCAAAGCTCTGGATTGTTGAATCTTAGATTTTGATGATGAAACCAATTGATAAGTGTTTATGATTTAATCTATGTTTTGAGTGACGCGGGATGCTTCAATCAGGGATAGATAATTAAAGCAGGAAGAATCATGTTGGGCCAGAGGAAAACATGTCAGAAGATTGGACGTCGAGCCGGAGGATCGATCGACGTATCGACAGAAGGCTTCGGGCCATGGATTCGGGCATCGGGCCAAGAAAAGCGGATATTGCACCAAGGATATCAGAGTTGCGAAGGTCAATTGGCCGATTAGGCAATAGGCTGCAAGAGAGGACGATGCGCCGAAGAATCGGACGAAGCGTTGATGGACCAATGGCATGCCGGACAACATAATTCATGCCTAGTAATAATTGTCTAGATCGAAGTATATTTTTGTGTGGGCAGGATTAACTATGATAGTAAGGCATAAAGCAAAATGAAGTCTTGGAGTCAAGAACATGATTTTGTTGGGAGTTCGAGAGTTCGTCGGAAGTTCGGACATTCGTCGGAAGTTCTACCGGAATTGACCGAGAAGTCCTGGAGCTTGCCAACGAAGCTCGTCAGAACTCACCAAGAAGATCATCGTGAAGTCCAGGAGCTTGCCGGAAGTCTGCTAGAACATTGCCAAGAGATCGTCGGAAGTTCACCGGAAAGATCGTCGAAAGCTCGCCGGAAGAAATCGGACTTATCTTACTTAGAATATATCTTAGGAATCGTAGTTAGCACATAATTAGAGTTAGGATTGGGAGGTAATCCTATCAACTATGTTAGGGGCCAACTAGTCCCAAAGTTGGACTGGTTTGGGCTAGATTCAAGGCCCAACCAGGGTGTTGAAACCCTAGCCAGCAGTGGCACCGCTAGGGCCGGCAGTGGCACTGCCTAGGGAACAGCACCCCAGGATTCCTAGGTGGTGGTACCGCTGATAGAAATGCTGCCAGTGGTGGTACTGCCCTTGTTCGGCGATGGTACCGCCCAATACCAGATCTTGTAGTGGTAGTACTGCCTAGGAACGGTGGTGCTATCGCCAGTACCCAGGAAACCTG
Organism: Musa acuminata AAA Group; assembly: GCF_036884655.1. Lineage (NCBI taxonomy): Eukaryota > Viridiplantae > Streptophyta > Magnoliopsida > Zingiberales > Musaceae > Musa > Musa acuminata. The sequence goes on along the minus strand of NC_088334.1, from coordinate 30,622,121 downwards.
GGATGAGACCTTTTTAGGCTCCAAGTTTGAATCAACTTGAAGCCTATAAATATCCCTCTCATCCCTGGTTAACTTACACAAGTATTGAGAAAAAAAAGGAAAGAAACTCTGCTGTAATCTTGTGTGAAACTCCTCTCAAAGTTCTAAGTGTTAGAATAGTTTTAGAGAGGAGTGAGTTGGGGTGTAAGGGTTATTTCCTAAACCCGGTAAAAGGAGAAAGAGCTGTAAGAAGGAGGTTGATCTTCGCCTATAAAGGAAGATCAATAGTGGATGCCGGTGGCCTCGACGGAAGAGGAATCGGTGGAGCGGATGTAGGTCACGACGACCGAACCACTATAAAATTGGCGTGTTCTTCTCTGGTTTGCATTTCTATATTTGACCAATTTACATTACTGTAAACTGAATCTTTACTTGCCAACTACATTCACTTCATATACAAACGAGATTTTAAGCTATCTTTCTAAGTTTGATTTTTAACGTAAGAAAGAGTTTTATGAAACCGACGTAATTTACCGCTGCACTAATTCACCCCCCCTCTTAGTGCCGACTCGTTCCTAACATGGATATCATATCAAACATATATAAGGTGCAATGGGATCACAGACAGAATATGGTTCATCCATTTCTAGATGACCACCAGACAGAAGTCTCCCACGTCTAGGAGCTCCATCCACCCACGTATAGGTGAAGTTAAAGGGGGCCGACAGAGCATCGTAGGCTCTATGGATAACTCCCTTTACCATTTTCGGCAATGATTCATAGTATCCCATAAACATCAGAGTACAAAAGGATAGTATGAACAATAAAATTAGCACATATCAGAAGCACATATCAGAAGTAAATGCAAACCGAGATTTAGAGTGGTTCGGTCAATCTTGACCTACATCCACTTTTGGCTTCCTCCACCGACGAGGTCACCAACGTCCACTAGAGGCCTTCCTTCAATAGGCGAAGGCCAACCACCCTTTTACAGTTTCACTCCTTTTGACGGACTTAGGAGACAACCCTTACAGAATTTTCTCTCCTCTCTTTAAAGATCAAAACTTGGAAGAAAAGAGGAAGAAGAACTTTTGGCTTTTACAACAATTTTGAGCTCTAAAAATCACATAATAAGATCAGGATTTCAGTGTGTTTGAGTGCCCTTTCAGTGCTGAAAGGGTGGGGTATTTATAGGCCCCAACCTAGTTTGAATTCCGAGCTCAAAATTATCAATTCCCGGAATTCCGGGATCTGGCGGTTGCACCGTGTTAGGACTCTAGCTTGGAGAGTCCTAATTGAGAGGGACATTCATGTAAAACTGTTAGGACTCTAGCTAGGAGAGTCCTAATTGAGAGGGACATTCTGTTAGGACTCTAGCTAGGAAAGTCCTAATTAAGAGGGGCATTCATATAGGAGGTTTTTTCTTAGAGAAGAATTAGGAGTTGTAAGGGAATAGGAGTCTTGAGTAGGAGTCCTATTAGGAGTTGGTTAGAAGTAAGAGCCTTAAGTAGGAGTCCAATTATGAGTTAGGGTTTAGAAGCCCTATAAATAGCCATGTATTCCTTCTCTTTTCTTAAGCAATAGATGAATCGTTTCTGCAGCCTTTGAGTAGCAACTTGGAGGGAGGAACCCTTATAGAGTTCCAAGGAGGCCGATCCCCTAAAGAGATCAACCCCAAGTTTAGAATCTGCAAGGGTTCTAACACCTGGTATCAGAGCAGCATTCTTGGCATCTCGCTGCCCTTCCACTACCATCCATCAGCCCTCCACAACCGCCCAAAGCAATTCCCACAATTGCTTAAAAGATCGTCGCCGAATTCCGCCATCATCTCCACCACCGCGGATCATCCTTTGATCTCCCCGTGAATTGCAACAGGTTCTGGTTTCCTACCTTACTGCTGCTGCAATTTAGTTATCCTTATTCGAAAATCCAAAAAAAAAAACTGTTCCTATATTGCTGCATAAACCTTTCGTCACAAAGTTTTCATCTCTACGACGAAAGATACATTGCAGAATTCCAGCCGCATAGTATCATCTGTTTGATCTTGCTACTATGCTTTTTCTATCCAAATTTCTATGAAATTTTTATAACATCTTTGACACTTCCTAACAGCAGATTTCCCTTTGGTTTTTTCAAAAAATTCTCAATATAAACCATTGATCCTTTACGTCAAATCTGCTATACTTGAAAATCTGCACTGTAAAATTTCAAATGCATAGCACTGTTTGTTTGATCTTGATACTACATTGTTTCTATCCAAATCTTTACGAAATTTTTATGATAGCTTTGAGACTTCCTAACAGTAGATTTCCCTTTAGTTTCATCAAAAAATTCTCAATATAAACCACTGATCTTTTATGTCCAATCTGCTATACATAAAAATCTATGCTGCAGAAAATTTCAGCCGCATATTGTTGCCTTAACCCATCTATTTGCAATCTTTTTTGAATGAAATTTCTTATACACTTCATAGATCATCTTGGTTTCCATCTAAGATTGATCTATTAAGAAATTCATCTCTAAAAATGATTTTATGTTGCTGCAAATTTTCGTCGTAACCCGCTGAAATTTTTCGATGAGAATTCTGCAATCGCAACTTGCACCAATTTCCTTGCTATTATACTATCGAAATTTTCTTGATTAAATTAGATATCCTTGCTGTCATATAAACTGTGATTTTGCTATCAATTCCCTCCTCAATTCTCTCAAGTTTTTGGTGAAAATTATGTCAAGAAACCGTTGTTTCTTCGACAACAATTCTACTCTTACAATACAGCACATACTTGCTGCAACTTCCACTGATTTCTATCAAACCTTTGCTACCATCTACCATAGATTCAAAACATTCATCCATAGCCCTAAAACTCCACTAAACCACACCCTCAAACTGCACCCAAAACAGCCACAAAACAAGCCTAAATCGTAGCCTACATCCATCGATCCACCAATCCTTTCGACCATCACTTCTCTCAACTATACATGCCTTTAACCTGACAACAAAAGAGAGATCTTAACATCATAGATTTGGAGGCATATACTATGGCATCTAAGGAGGCAATTAATGCTAAATTCAAAGTCTTGGAGGCGCGAATGGAGGATAAAATTCGGACGCTTTTTATCGAACTTAGATTGGGCCGACCACTAAGCCCGAAAAAATCATATCACGGAGAGAGCTTTGCCCAATCGCACCAGGCTCAAAGAGATGAATTCCAAGGGAGGTGAGGCTCTATGACTGAACCCAACTATCCATGCATGAGAGTGGACTTCCCTAGATGGGAAGAAGGAGACCCGATTGGTTGGATCTCGCGCGCGGAGCGATATTTTCAGTACCACAAAACCGCGGATGCATCTATGGTGAAAATTGCAGCTATACATCTTGAAGGGGATGCTATACAGTAGTTTGACTGGTTTGAACATACTTATGGAGTCCTTTCATGACAACAATTCAAAGAAGGACTGCTAATCCACTTCACACCAACCGATTACGAGAATATTGATGGACAACTAGTAAAGATCCGACAAACTTCCACCATTCAGGAGTACCAAACCAGGTTTGAAAGGTTATCTAATTAAACTCATGATTGGTCTCAAAAATAGCTATTGAGGACCTTCATTGAGGGCTTGAAGCCGGAGATCCGATGAGAAGTTAAAGCGCGACAACCGTATACGCTTATGGCAGCCATCTCTTTCGCACGACATCAAGAGGAGCAATTGAACCATGAAGCTCGGAGGACTAGGGTTGCTCCTCAACCAGTAATATTGAACCCCTCAGCCCCCCCTACTATTGTCATGCCCCTCCCAAATTTAATTCTCATTTAGGAGGTGTGAACCTAATTCAAGATTAATAATATTTAATTCAACAAACAATCCAGGATCCAATCACACATTTGAGGTCACTAAGAAAAACATTCAAGTCATTCACCTCTACAATCCACAATTCACAAAACCTGTGCAGTTTATAATCATACATCATGTCACTAGATGATTCTTAAAATCCAAAACTCAACTTAACTAAACCATAACTATATCATAAATCCATAAGCGCAGCAATTAATGCAATCACAAAACCAACATGTACTACATGTTTATAACAGTACACAGTTTAGACTTAACATTTCCAAAATCCTGACGTAAGAGATACATTTTAAATATTTACAAGACACATCAATCTAGATTTGTCATTGATATTTCATTACGCCCAAAAAGAACTTATACAACATCAACCTATCAAGTACAAAATATTTGCCCCAAAATCTTCTAATCTTCCACTGCCTCAACCCAATTTACACATTTTAGTGAGCGATAAGCTATCCTGAAAAATTTATATAGCAACGGGGTGAGCATATAAAGCTCAGCAAATGACTAACATATCCATAGCAAAGAGGACAGTTTTCAAACAAATGAGGTATCAAAATGCAAAGCAGAGATACAGGATGAAACAGTAGCATGTTTTGTTTGAATGCAGAATTACAATATCATATCGTTCGAAGCACGTTTTATTCATATAATCGAGGAAAGGTAATTGGAGCATATCATTGGTATAAGGAGCATATCGATGACATATGGTAGTTTTCAAGGTATAACAAAGACTTATAACATTTCATAAATATATCAAAGAACAAAACATGAATAGAAGCTCAAATGTCACATGACGATGCATTCATTTCATTCTTATCCAAAGCATGCATAGAAACATAGCCAAAGCTTTGGATATCATATCAAACACAAAGAAGGTGAAGTGGGATCATAACATAATATGGTCCATCCATTTCTGAATGACCAACAAACATAAGTCTCCCACGTCTGGGAGCTCCATCCACCCATGTCTGAGTGAAGTCATAGGGGGCCGGTAGAGCATCGCGGGCTCTAATCATAACTCCCTTTATCATTTCTGGCAAAGGTTCACATTTATCCCACAAACATCAGAGTACAAAGGGACAGTATGAATAATGAAATTAGCATATATTGGAAGCACATACGGAACAACGAAATGTACATATGCCTTTCGAGTCAATACGATACAAACATAATCTTTCATAAATGTATTTAGATTTGAAAGGAAACAAAAGCAAGGGGATACAAGGATTTCAAGAAATCACATATAGCTCAATTGAAATAAGAAAGTTAGATAAATTCAATGTCCAAAGAAATGAAATTGGAAGAGGCACATATCGAAAGCAAAATGCGGAACAATGGGATGCATGTGCCGAATCATTACGATGCAAACATGAACTTTAGATGATAGCTGCGGATATACAAATAAATAAAGGACAAAAGTATACAGAAATTTAAGGTAATAATGTAAAGCTTAACTGAAGTAAGAGTTTTTGCCAAAATCGATTTCCAAAGAGAAGTAACAAGGAAAGCCGAAATCGACCAAAGCTCGATTCTAGCAGAATTTGATAGAAACATTGTATGAACTATTTGGATAACCAATTATGCTCCAATTTATACAAAATAGGTGTCATTAGAAAGATTTGTCAATCTAGTTTTAGGCAAATTAAGTTTTACAAGATTTGGAATTTACAACAAGGAGTTACAGATAATTTCATAGCGAAAAGTCTGAAAATATTAGCTCTGTTTTACTGAATCCATAGGGTCGATGAAAGCAGATGTTTTAGTTAGCAATTGTACTCCAAAAATTTCAAACCAGGTATATACAGAAAGCATTTTGAGTCTAGCTTCGAATAAAACATACTTTGTATGAATCTGAGTTCACAACAGAAAGTTATAAGTAGTTAAGCAACAAGAGGTCAGAAATTTCAGTCCCTGTTTTGCAGAATCTGTAGGGTTAATTTAAACAGAAGTCTTAGTAGTTATTTAAACTCCAAATCATTCGATCTTTATATCAAAATAAAGATTTTCTTGTCTACTTTCAAATGGAACAGGTTTTGTCTAAATCAGAGTTTATTACAAAATGTTATGATCAAAACATTGCATAGAGGTCAGATTACCGAAAAATTACAGATTCATAGCTTTATATCAAAACGAAAGAAAGTCTGGTTCTCAGTTGAAATCTTTCAAATTTTGCAGAATAAAAATGGAAACAGAAATTAAGGTTACTGTGGGATTGGGTTAGAACACTTGTCTTCAAATTATTTGAATCCCAAATGTGAGAAAATTGATGAAAAACCTCAAGCTCTTCTTCTTCTTCTTCTTCTTCTTCTTCTTCTCTCAAACTCACGTTGGCAGCAACTCTTCAGGTTTGTTTTCTTTAACCTTTCATCTAATTATTTAGATTTTGGCTAATACAAAAGTTGCAAGGTGTCATGCATGCATGAAAGGGGCTAGGTGTCATCTTTAGAGCAAAGATAAGTGGCACCAACCTTATGTTAGTTAGTGACACATGTCCACTATATATTTTTATTTTTATTTTTTCTAACTTAAATCTGAATTTTTCATAAATTATATCAAACTTCTAATATATACTTTTAGGTCCCTAGCCATAAACCTTTAATATAATATAATTTAATATAAAATAATTATTAAATAATCCTTATTTTTACAAACAAACCTTTTACTAAATTTTTAAAAATGGGGGATGTTACAACTATTGACCAAGTCCCTACACCAAAGAGGTTAACAAGAGAAGAGCTTCGGGAGCGATATGCGAAGGGGTTATGTTGGCATTGTGACGAGCCGTGGAGTCGTGAGCATCGCTGTAGTAAAGGAGGACTTCTTATGATTGAACCGATAGAAGAAGAGGTCATTGAACATTCATAAGAGAGCCTTGAACATGAAGAAAAAGATGTAGAAGAAGAGCCACAACCGACCGAAGTTACGGTACATACACTAGCTGGCTACTCAAACCCGCAAACGATGAAAGTTGGAGGCCTTCTCAAACAACAACCGATCACTATTCTCATCGACACGGGCAGCACTAATAACTTCTTAAACAGTAAGGTTACTGTCCATATGAACTTACCTATTGAGAATTGCAGCAGGTTTGTCGTTAAGGTCGCCAACGGACGGATTTTGAAGTGTGATCATAGGTGCCCGCAGGTGAAACTGTTGCTGCAGGACCAAGAGATAATTACAGATTTCTTCCTCCTCCCTCTTGATGATCATGAGGCCATACTCAGAATTAAATGGTTGATGACATTAGGTGATATTTCTTAGAATTTTATGCAACTATTTATAAAATTTTACAGTAAGGAGAAATAGGTGATATTGTATGGGAAACGTGAGGGCGACGTAACGATGATTTGCACACAACAAATGGAGAAGGTTTTGCATAAAGCATGCAGGGGCTTTTTGGTACAACTTGAGTAGCAAATTAAAGAAGAGCCAATAGAATTTAAAGTTCCAAACCTATTTCCTTTGCTTACTGAATTTTCAGATATATTTGACGAGCCGCACAACCTACCTCTTACTCGTCGGCATGATCATTGTATAATGATTTTTCCAATCAATTCTCCAGCAAATACTCAGCCATATCGGTATCCACATCTTCAGAATGATAAAATAGAAAGGATTTTAAAAGAGATGCTTGAAACAGGAGTTATTCGGCCAAGTTGCAACCTCTACTTTTCACCGGTGCTACTTGTACACAAGAAGGACAGAACATGGCGAATATGCATTGATTACCGAGCTCTCAATGACATAACCATCAAGAACAAATACCTTATTCCAATAGCAGATGAATTGCTAGATGAAAGGGAGCATAAATCTTCACAAAGCTGGACTTTCGATCTGGGTATTATCAAATACGAGTGTATGAAGAAGTCATACCGAAAATCGCCTTTCGAACACACAACGACTACTACGAATTTTTACGTTCTTCAACAAAAGGTGAAATATCTTGGGCATATCATATCAGAGGAAGGTGTGATGGTGGACCCCTTCAAAATTGAAGCAATGCAAAACTGGCCTACCCCGAGGAACATAAAATTGCTACATGGCTTTTTGGGTTTAACAGGCTACTACCGTAAGTTCGTGAAAAACTATGGAAAGATCAGTGCACCACTTACTTCCTTACTGGAAAAAGATGTCTTCCAATGGTCGGACAGAGCCTCCACTGCCTTCGACAAACTTAAGGCAGCCATAACGACGACGCCGGTGCTAGCGCTACCAGATTTCAACCGACCCTTCATCATTAAGGCCGATGCATCTGGAGACAGAATGGGAGACATTCTCATGCAAGATGGTCGACCACTCACATACATTAGCAAGACATTGTCTCCCCCCTATCAAAACATGTTAACATATGATAAGGAGATGATCGCCATTGTGCACGCAACAACGAGGTGGAGATCGTACTTGATCAGGCGATACTTTCAAATCAAGACCGACCATAAAAGCCTAAAATATCTCTTGGAGCAGAAGATATCTTCCCCTGAGCAGCAAAAATGGGTAACAAAACTTCTTGGATTTGATTATGAAATAACTTACAAAAGGTGGAAAGAGAATGTTGTTGCAGATGCGCTTTCGTAGCTACCTGAGCAAGCTGAATTTTCGGTCGTTTTACTTCCAACCAGTGACTTCCTTGAGGATATTAAGATGAAATGGCAGGAAGATTTAGAGACCAGTAAGATAAAAAAAAAATTAGAGGAAGCACCAAGCTCCGTGGCTCATTACAATCAAGACTCAAAAGAATTATGCTATAAGGGACGCATTGTGCTTGTGACAAATTCTACTTGCATCTTCAAGAGCAGATTTTGGACAAAGTTATTCCATATGCAGGGTACTAAATTGAAAAGGAGTACGACATATCACCCACAAACCAACAGCCAGACGAAAGTTTTAAATAGGTGCTTGGAGACAGCCTAAAGCCACCCACCAAATATGACTACCCAAAGAGAACTCCAAACCCAGCCAAGTGCCATTATTGATCGATAGATCGTGACTCGACGACGACGACCCACTAATGAAGTGCTAATACAGAGGGTGAACCTACCAATAGAAGATGCCACTTGGGAGAACTATGACGACTTGAAGATCAAATTCCCAGAATTCACGAATCATCAGCCTCGAGGACAAGGCTGATTTGAAGAGGGCGGGTCTGTTAGGACTCTAGCTTGGAGAGTCCTAATTGAGAGGGACATTCATATAAAACTGTTAAGACTCTAGCTAGGAGAGTCCTAATTGAGAGGGACATTCTGTTAGGACTCTAGCTAGGAGAGTCCTAATTGAGAGGGGCATTCATATAGGAGGTTTTTTCTTAGAGAAGAATTAGGAGTTGTAAGGGAATAGGAGTCTTAAGTAGGAGTCCTATTAGGAGTTGGTTAGAAGTAAGAGCCTTAAGTAGGAGTCCTATTAGGAGTTAGGGTTTAGAAGCCCTATAAATAGCCATGTATTCCTTCTCTTTTCATAAGTAATAGATGAATCTTTTCTGCAGCCCTTGAGCAGCAACTTGGAGGGAGGAACCCCTATAGAGTTCCAAGGAGGCCGATCCCCTAAAGAGATCAATCCCAAGTTTAGAATCTGCAAGGGTTTTAACACACCGCCTGATTGAGGCGGTTGCACCGCCTGGCAGAGCTCGAAGACTGAGCCTTTGGGCGGTGCCACCTCCTGCCAGGGGCGGTTGCACCTCCTGCCAGAGCTCGAAGACTGAGCTCAGGCGGTGCCACCACCTGACTGAGGCGGTTGTGTTGAATCTCGTATTTTGATGATGAAACTACTTGATATATGTTTATGATTTAATCTGCGTTTTGAGTGACGTAGGATGCTTCGATCAGGATGAGACAATTAAAGCAGGAAAATCATGTTGTGCCGGAGGAACATGTCAGAAGATTGGACGTCGGGCCGGTGGATCGGTCGACGTATCGACAGAAGGCTTTCGGCCGTGGACTCGGGCATCGGGCCAAGAAGAGCGGGTATTGTGCCAAGGATATCGGAGTTGCGGAGTCAACTGGCCGATTGGGCAATAGGCTGCAGGAAAGGACGATGCGCCGAAGAATCGAACGAAGCGTCGAGGGACCAATGACATGCCGGACAACTTGGTTAATTGCTTAGGATTAATTGTCTCGATCGAAGTTTTTATTTTGAGTGTGTAGGATTAACTACGATGGAAGAAAGACATGCAGCAAGAGTTGCGCCGGAGTCAAGACAATGATCACGTTGGGAGTTGGAGAGTTCGACGGAAGTTCGGACAATCGTCGGAGGTTCTGCGGGAACAAATCCGAGAAGTCCATAAGCTTGCCAAAAGAAGCTCGTCAGAACTCGCCAAGTGGATCGTCGCAAGTCCAGGAGTTTGCTGGAAGTCCGCAGGAGCATCACCGAGGGTTCATCGGATGATCGACGGAAGTTCGCCGGAAACTCGCCGGAAGAAGCGATTGACGCACCGGAGCAACCTACAGAAATTGTCTTAGAATTTATCGTAGTTAGCACAATGATTAAGTTGGAAATGGGAGCTGATCCCATTAGCTTAATCTTGGGGCAATTGGGCCCTTGAAAAGCCCAATTTGGGCCGAATGGATCTACCCATTCGGACCCTGATTGCTGTGGGAGGTGCAACCGCCCAAGCCAAGAGGTGCAACCGCCTGGGCTAAGTCTCCTAGGGAGACTGGGCGGTGCAACCTCTCCTGATAGGAGGTAGCACCGCCTGAGCTCAGTCTTCGAGCTCTGGCAGGCGGTGCAACCGCCCCAGTCAGGAGGTGCAACCGCCTGAGCTCGGTCTTCGAGCTCTGGCAGAGAGGTGCAACTGCCCCTGACAAAGGTGGCACCGCCCAGAGGCTCAGTCTTCGAGCTCTGCCAGGCGGTGCAACCGCTCCAGTCAGGAGGTGCAACTGCCTTTCAGCACTGAAAGAACACAAAAATACACCGAAATCTTGATCTTTTTCTGTGATTCTTAGAGCTCAAAATTGTTGTAAAGGCCAAAAGTTCTTCTCCCTCTTTTCTTCCAAGTTTTGAGTTGTAAAGAGAGGAGAGAAAATTCTGTAAGGGTTGTCACATAAGCCCGTCAAAAGGAGTGAAACTGTAAAAGGGTGGTTGGCCTTCGCCTATTGAAGGAATGCCTCTAGTTGACGTCGGTGACCTCGTCGGTGGAGGAAGCCAAAAGTGGAGTAGGTCAAGATTGACCGAACCACTCTAAATCTTGGTTTGCATTTACTTTGAGCATTTTATCTTTACTGCAAACCTCCTAAATAGCTACTGCCTTCTGCGCTTTTACGAACGAGTTTCTAAGTTCAGAGCTTTCCGAATCTGCGTTTAGACATAAATCAGCTTTTTCGTACGATCATTACATTTCAGTTTACGTTTACGTTTTGATTTCAATCATAACTGCAAACTGCCTTCAGCGCATTTATAAAACGTATCTCAAAATTCAGTATCCTCAAAATTGGCATTTAGACGTAAACCGGTTTTATCGTACGAACATCGCATTTCAGTTTGCACTTGCATTCTGATTTTCATCATAAACTGCAAACTGCCTTCGTAGATTTACTTTAACGTCATCTTGCTTAATCTTAAGTTAAAGTAATCTTAGAATCAGCTTTTACATCGAAATCATTTTTATCAAACGAACGCAGCTTTCGATTTTAATAGTGAAAGTTTTCCGCTGCACTAATTCACCCCCCCCTCTTAGTGCTCTTGATCCTAACAAGTTGCACCTCCTGCTAGAGCTCGAAGACCGAGCTCAGGCGGTGCCACCTCCTGTCAGGGGCGGTTGCACCGCCCAGTCTCACTCGGAGATTGAGCCCAGGCGGTGCCAGCGCCTGGCTGGGGCGGTTCAACCGCCTAGCAGAAGTCAAGGTCCGAATGGGTTGATCCATTGAGCCCAATTTGAGTTTTTCAGGGGCCCAATTGCTCCAAGATTAATTTAATGGGATCACCTCCCATTTCCAACTTAATCATTGTGCTAACTACGATATTTCCTAAGACATTTACTGTAACTTGCTCTGGTGCGTCAATCGCTTCTTCCGGTGAGCTTCTGGCGAACATCCGTTGATCATCCGATGAACCCTCGGTGATGCTCCTGCGGACTTCCGACAAACTCCTGGACTTGCTACGATCCACTTGGCGAGTTCCGACGAGCTTCTTTGGCAAGCTCATGGACTTCTCGGATTTGTTCTTGCAGAACCTTCGACGACTGTTCGAACTTCCGTCGAACTCTCAAACTCCCAACGTGATCATTGTCTTGACTCCGGCGCAACTCCTGCTGCATATCTTACTTTCATCGTAGTTAATCCTGCACACTTATCTCAATATATAGATTAGATAACAAATGACAATTGACTTCATCATCAAAATATGAGATTCAACATATTTAAATTTAAAAGAAAATAAAGGCAAGAGCATACAAGGATTTTGGCACATATCGGAAGCACATGCGGAATAACGAAACATACACGTACCCATACAAAATAATGCGATACAACATAAACTTTACATAATCGGTTTCAAGTATTGCAAACAATTTAAGGACAATAGTATACAAGGATTCTAAGAAAATACACATAGCACAATTATTACAAGAATACTAGATAAAATCAATTTCCAAAGGGAATGAAACAAGAATAGGCAAAATCGACCAAAGTTTGATTCTGGCAGAATTTAAGAGGCACATTGAACAAATAATTCAAACTATCAATTATACTCCAATTTACTCAAAAAAGGTATCATTAGAAATATATTTCAATCTACTTTCAAATAAACTAATTTTTATCTGAATTAAAGTTTTGAACAGAGAGTTACAAATAATTTGGTAACCAAAGGTCAAGGAATAAAATCTCTATTTTATAGAATTCATAGGGTCGGATTCAATAGATAACTAAGTAGACATTTAGACTCTAAATCTTTCAATCTTGGTATTAAAAGAAATATCTATGAGTCTAGTTTCCAACAAAATAAGTTTTTCTTAAATCAGAGTTTCTAATCGGGACTTATAAGTAGTTTAGTATCCGAAGATCAGAAGTTATGGTCCCTGCTTTGCAGAATCTATAGGGTTAATTAAAATAGAAGTTAGGGTAAATATTCGGTGTCCAAATCTTTCAATCTTAGTGTTAAAGGAAAGGTCTAAAGAGTCTATTTTCATTCACCTAAATCCAAGTTTGGTGTTAAAAGTTGTCTGAAACAATGTATAGAGGTCAGTTTATCGAAAAATTTCAGATTCATGGTTTTGTATCTAACAAGAGAAATATCAAGTTCTAAGCTAAAATCTTTCGAATTATTCAGAATTAATATGAGAAAAGAGACTACTATTTCTATAGGATGGGATTAGAACACTTTTCTTTAAAAATTTTGACCCCAAATAGGAGATTTGAATAAAAAAACCCAAAGCCCCAAATTTCTCCTCTTCTTATTTTTCTCTTCTTCTTTCTCTCTTCCTCTCATCTCCAATGCAAGAGCTGCCTTCTCAAGTTCCTTGATAACAAAGACAGAGAGGCTTAGGGGATGAGATTTGTTATTTTGTACATTTTGTAGTTTAGTCCTTGTATTATTTATATTTACTATTAGGTCCTTAGGGTTTACAAATAGGTCCTCAGATTTATTTTTCAAACATGTCATAGATTTAATAAATAGGTTCTCAGATTTATATTTAGTCTCTTCTACAGAATTTAAAATGGATACTTACATTATAATTAGAAACTTATACGAAAATTTAGAAACGATGGATGTTACATGGGAGACTGTGTCTAGGTGGTACCACTGCTAGACCTTGCTACAAGACACTGAATAGGCTAAACAATAGGCTCAATTCAACCCTAATTCAAGCCCAATTAGCCCCTAATTGTGTTGGCATTGTTTCACCCCAATACCGACTCAATTAAACCTAAATTAACTCTATCTAGATAAATTATTACAAAGCACAAATCATATGTTGTCGGGCATGTCATTGGTTCTTTCGACACTTCGTTTGATCCTTCAGTGCATCGTCATCTCCTTCGGTGTATTGCCCAATCAACATATTGACTCCCGCAACTTCCAATCTCCTTGGCACAATGTTCGATCCTTCGGCCCGATGCTCGAACTCACAGCATGAAGTCCTTATGCCGGCACGTCAATCGATCCTTTGGCCTGACGTCCAATCTCCTGACATATTCAACTCCGGCCCAACGTCTGATTCATCCTGCTTTAATCAATTTGCCTCTCCTTGATCAAAGCTAGTCTTGCATTACTCAAAACGTAGATTAGATCACAAACTCATTAATTGATATCATCATCAAAATCTAATATTCAACAATCTCTCTCTTTTTGTTGATGACAATCAATTGATGATGTAGTTTAAACTAAACTCCTCCTTTCAATATGGCATATTGATAAAAACTTTGAATTCAGATAATCCTGCAATGTTTTAAAACTTTAAAACAAAAAGTACATCGTACCATGCATGATTCAACTCATCATCATATCTTCTCCCCCTTTGTCATTAACAAAAAAAGAAGTGCATCTAGTAAGTTTTTGAGATATGTAAGTTTTACAGCATACAAGCTAACAACAATTATAAGTTGTGCAAGTTTATAAATTTTACTTCTTGAGATGTACAAGTTTGCATGTTTGCTTCCTTGAGATGTGCAAGTTTGCAAATTCTTCTCCTTGAAATATGTAAGCTAGCAAGTTTTTCTCCTTGAAATGTATAAGCTAACAAATTTTAGAACATGCAAGCTAGCAATTTTATCTCTCCCTTTGTCATTGTAAAAAAAAAATGGAAGAATACAATTTTGTAATTCTTTTCCCTTTACATCAATTTTCACATCATGACAAAAATAAATTTAAATCAAATATGATATGGTATACAATTTATTAATACATGGGAGTATCATAAATAAATCATGACATAAAAGATATAATAATAAAGATCATTTGAATACCAAAAGACCTAATTCATTTTGATAAATCTGTTCTTATGTAAATAGCAAAAAGAAACATAGGAGAATAGAATGGTAAAATATCTTGATTCATACATAAGAAATTTCATGATTCATATAGAAAATCTCTTCTTAAATAAAATCCAAGAACCAAACGAGAATAAAGAGTCAAAGATCCTGATTTATAAAAGAAAATCTCAAGTTATAATTCCAAGAATTCAAGATCATGATATAGATAAAACTCATTAAAATTTAAATTATCAAATCATCAAAATCTATTTATTAATTAAAGAGATAACATAAAATAGATTCATCATTAGGAATCACTTGTTGAAAATTCGAAAAGCTTTAGAGATATTTTCATGAAAAATTACATTCTCCCCTTTTTATTTCAATTTAAGTGATTTGATTTCATATAAGCATGCCTAAGTTTTTTATGCTAAATCAAAATATGCATCATCGTTTAAAGCCGAAAGAGAAAATTTCATCATTGAAATCATCAAGATCAATAAACCATAAATCATAAAAATCATCATTACTTCAAATCATCATGCATAATTAAATCATTAAATCATCAAGCATGATCTAAACATAAAGCATTTTCAAAATTATTTTGTTTCGGGTAGTGAGCTTTGTAAAGTGTGTTGGATCTTAGGTTATAGGCCTTGAGCATCCATAATAAAAAAACTCAACTTTTGCTCTTAGCTTTCAATTTTAAAGATGTCCACAAGAAGGGTGGGTTTGTTCTAGGTACCCATTTAGCTTTGGGTCCCTCATGATTGGATCTATCTATCTTGATTTTTGACATAAGATCATTTATGGTTCCTTTAGGAATCCAAACTAATTTATGCAAGCCATACTTCTTGAATGGATATTTGTGTAAAGTATCCACACCGACCACAAAAATTATATTTATTTTCATGGGAAACATGTAATGTGAATCTTTTAACAAATAAAGTTAGTTTTTGTTGAGTATTGCCACTTACAAAACCAATTCCTACTTTTTTATATACATGACCCTTATTGACAAGAATCATGTTTAATGATTTGCTACCAATTTCAAAATTTTTTAATATTTTTTTAGTAATATATTTTCATTCTTAACTAAGTCTAACTCTTCATATTTAGTGCAATGAGTTAATATGCAATTATCATGCTTATTTTTTAAATTTACAAATTCACTAGCAAGAGAAGCATGATCATTTTTTAATAACTTATATTTTCTACTAACTAGTTTAAATTCATCATACAAATAATTGAATATATCAAATAATTCATTGTAATGTAAAGACATTTTAGTTGAGTCATTTACCTCATTGTCGAGAGCCATCAACGAGAAGTTCACCCCTTCATCTTCATCGGTTTGCTCCTCGTCTTCGGAAGCACTCGTTTCGTCCCAAGTTACCTTGATGCTTTCTTCTTCTTTGACAACTTATTCTTTATAAGTTCGTTTTTATTTTTTGATTCTTGTTTTAAGTACCTTTTAAGCTTTATTGTTAAGAGTTCAAAGTCATCATCACTTGAGCTTTCGCTCAAGTTGTCTTCATTTGTTCTAAGTGTCAAATCCTTCCTATTTTTTGGAAAGTTATTCTCAAGTTCATCATGTTCTATACAAGTCATTTCATAGGTCATTAAAGACCCAATAAGTTCTTCAAGAAAGAAATTATTCAAGTCCTTTGTCTCTTATATTATCGTCACTTTTGAATCCCAACTTTTTGGAAGGGAACTTAGTATTTTGTTAACAAGTTCAAAATTAGAAAGACTTTTACCAAGTGCTTTCAAACCATTGACGACGTCCATAAAACGGGTGTACATGTCTCCAATGGTTTCACTTGGTTCCATTCGAAACAATTCAAAACTATACATCAAAAGATTAATTTTTGATTCTTTAACTCTACTTGTGCCTTTGTGTATGATTTCAAGAGTGTGCCAAATGTCATGTGCAGTTTCACAAGACAAAATATGATGAAACTCATTTTTATCCAAAACATAAAATAAAGCATTCATAACTTTTTCATTTAACTAAAATGATTTTATCTTAAAATCATTTCATTCATTCATAGGTTTAGAGGGTTATTAAAAATCATATTCGATAATATTCCATAAATTAAAGTTTAAAGAAAGCAAGAAAACTCTCATTCGTGTTCTCCAATACGTATAGTCCGTCTCATTGAACATAGGAGGACGAGTGATAGAAAGACCCTCTTGAAAACTGAAAAAAGCCATCTCTCTTGGGTGTTAATCCAACAGAGAGAAACGTGGCTTTGATACCAATTGTTAGGATTAAGTCGGCACTAAGAGGGCAGGTGAATTAATGCTTATGTAAAATTACGTCAATTTGGAAATTCTTATTCGATGAAAACCGATATCGGAAAGATGTTAACTTGAAAACACATTCGTAAGCGTAGTGAAAGTAAAAAGTCAGTTTGCAATAAAAATGAAGAGCTTCAAGTAAATGCAAACTAGATTTATAGTGGTTTGATCATCATGACCTACATTCACTCCTGATTCCTCTTTACTCGAGGCTACCGACATCCACTAACAGTCTTCTTTCAATGGTTGAAGACCAACTACCCTTGTATATCTCTTTTCTCATTTTTACAGGTTTATGAGATAACCTTTACAACTCACTCACCCCTCTCTTAAACTAAAATCAATAATTAGAGCTAGAGGAGGGGAATTCTCACAATATTACAATAGCGTTTTCCCTAATTTTTGTTCTTAGTTTTTGTGTTAACTAAGTAAGGATGAGCGGGGTTTTTATAGGCCCCAAATGAATTAAAATTTGGAGCCAAAAATTTGAATCCCCAGGATTTCTAGGTACTAGCGGTACCATCGCTTATCAATTTTGACACTAGGCGGTACCATCGCCCAGTCTAGCGGTATCACTGCCTGACACATTGACATTGGGTGAAACAACCACCTAGTCTAATGGTACCACCACCTGACATAGTCTGAAAGACTCTGTCTAGGCGGTACCACCGCTTGCAGACTGTGTTTGGGTAGTACCACCACTTGACATAGTTTGGAAGATTGTGTTTGGACAGTATGTTAGGACTCTAGCTAGGAGAGTCCTAATTGAGTTTCATTTAAAGAGGTATTCATGTAAAACCAACCTAGCCGACCCCTATTAAAGATGTGAAGATGCCGGCTAAGGTTGTGTTTAGTTTGGAGGTTGCTTCTTAGAGTATGAGTCCTATTAGGGATTGGTTAGAAGTAGGAGTCCTATTAGGAGTTGGGGTTTAGAAGCCATATAAATAGTCATGTATTCATCCTCTTTTCTTAAGGAATAGATAAATCTTTTTAACAGCCTTTGAGCAGAAACCTGGAGGAAGGAACCCCCTATAAAGTTCCAAGGAGGCCGATCCCCTAAAGAGATAAACCCCAAGCTTAGAATCTACTAGGGTTCTATCACTTGGTATCAGAGCAGCATTCTTGGTGTCTCACTACCCTTCCACAGCCATCCATCAGCCCTCCACAACCGCCGAAAGTAATTCCCACAACTGCTTAAAATATCATCACCGAATTCCATCGTTATCTCCACCACCGCGGATCATCCTTTGATCTCCCCGTGAATTGTAATAGGTTCTAGTTTTCTACCTTACTGCTGCTACAATTTAGTTATCGTTATTCAAAAATAAAAAAAAAATTGTTCCTACATTGCTACATAAACTTTTCATCGCAAAGCTTTTATCTCTACGATGAAAGATGCACCGCAGAATTCCAATCACATTACATAGTTTGTTTGATCTTGCTACTGCATTTTTTCTGTCCAAATCTCTACCAAATTTTTATGACAAATTTGACACTTCCTAACAGCATATTTCCATTTGGTTTTGTTAAAAAATTCTCAATATAAACTACTAACCTTTTATGTTCAAACTACTACACTTTAGATGTAAAAACCTGCTACAGTACCTTTTTGTGATCCTAAATTTTTTCGAATCTTCCACCACCCCATGCCATTAACCCATCAACAAAAAAAGACAAGGACATCTCTAATCTATAGGCATATTCTATAGCTTCTCAAGATTCAATTGATGCCAAATTTGAAGCATTGGAATATCGGATTGAATCGCGGCTTGAATCGCGCTTGGAGGACAAATTACACGCTTTGTTTGCAAAATTCAGAATTAGACAACCACCGAGTCCTACCAAATTTCAATAAAGTGAGAGTTTAGAGATGTCTCCAGAGAAGGAGAGACAGCCCTTGGACATGCTTCAACCACGCACGAGGGTAGACTTCCCGCGATGGGAAGAACGAGACCCGGCGGGGTGGATTTCGCACGTCGAATGTTACTTTCGCTATTGTCGAACATCTGATAATGCTATGGTGGAAATTGCTATCATCCACCTTGAAGGAGATGCTATTCAATGGTATAATTGGCTGGAATACAATCATGGGGCTTCGATGTAGAATCAATTTAAGAACACACTGTTGAATCATTTCAGACCTACGGAGTATGAAAATATCGATGGCCAACTCACAAATATTTGACAAACCTCTACAATTCAAGAGCACCAAACCAGGTTTGAGAAGTTATCCTACCTTTCTTGTGATTGGACTAACCGTCAATTGTTAGGAACATTCATCGAAGGACTTAAGCCAGAGATAAAAGGGGAGGTTAAGGCGCAGTAGCCCTGTACCGTGACAACTGTAATTTCTTTCACCCGAATACAAGAAGAACGGCTCATCCAAGATGCTTGAAGGATAAGAACCTCTCCTAGACCTGTGGCAAATAAACCTTCTTCTGCTCCCAACCATCCTTCACTACCAAAAAAGTTGACAAGAGAAGAACTACATGACGGATCAGCAAAGGGTCTTTGTTGGCATTGTGACGAGCCGTGGAACCACGATCGTCGCTGTAAAAGGGGCCGCCTCCTACAAATTGAACCTCTTGAAGACATGGAGGAGGAGGTCCACGAGCATGAGGAAGAGGTCATGGATGAAGAACAGTAGCCGGTTGATATTAAGATGCATGCCCTTGCCGGTTACGCAAACCCGCAAACGATGAAAGTGGGAGGGCTTCTGAAGCAACAACCTATCACCATTCTTATTGACACTGGGAGTACTAATAATTTTATAAAGAGCAAGGTTACTATCCGAATGGCCTTACCTATCGATAATTGCAGTAGGTTTGACATTAAGGTCGCCGATGGATGAATTTTGAAGTGTGATCATAGGTGACCGCAGGTGAAACTTTTGCTATAGGACCAAGAAATAATTATAGATTTCTTCCTCCACCCTCTTGATGATTATGAGGCTGTGCTCAACATCGAATGGATGATGACATTAGGTGATGTTTCTTGAAACTTTGTGAAACTAATTATGAAATTTTACAGTAAGGGGAAACAAGTGATACTGCACAGGAAACGTGGGGGTGACATAACGATGATTTACACACAACAAATGGAGAAGGTTTTACACAAAGCATGCAGCGGCTTTTTGGTATAACTTGAGCAGCAAACTAAGGGAGAGCCAATAAAATTTGAAGATCCAAACCTACTTCCTTTGCTTGCTAAATTTTTAGATATATTTGACGAACCGCGCAACCTACCTTCTACTCGTTGGCATGATCATTATATACCGATTCTTCTAGGCAAACCTCTAGTAAATACTCTCTCATATCGGTATCCATATCTCCAAAAGGATGAAGTAGAAAGGATTATAAAATAGATGCTCGAAACAGGAGTTATTTGGCCAAGTTGCAGCCCCTACTCTTCATCGGTGCTCCTCGTACGAAAGAATGATGGAACATGACGAATGTGCATTGATTACCGAGCTCTCAATAGCATAACCGTTAAGGACAAATACCCTATTCTAGTAGTAGATAAATTACATAATGAATTAAAGGGAGCATGAGTCTTCATAAAGCTGGACCTTTGATCCAGATATCATCAAATACGAGTGTACGAAGAAGACATACCGAAAACCATCTTTCGAACACACAACGACCACTACGAATTTTTGGTAATGCCCTTTGGTCTCACCAATGCTCCCTCCATCTTCTAGAGCCTTATGAATGATATTTTTCAAAATTATCTTCATAAGTTTGTGCTGGTTTTCTTCGACGATATCCTTATTTACAGCTTTTCTCTTGAAAGTCATTTTTAGCACTTACAACTTGTTTTGACAATTTTGCGAGAACATATTCTTTTTGTCAAAAAATCGAAGTGCAGCTTTCTTCAATAGAAGGTAGAATATCTTGGGCATATCATATCAGAGGAAGGTATGGTGGTGGACCCCTCCAAAATTAAAGCAATGAAAAACTGGCCGACCCCAAGGAAAATAAAATTGCTACGCGGCTTTCTCGGTTTAACAGGCTACTACTGTAAGTTCGTGAAAAACTATGGAAAGATCAGTGCACCCCTTACTTTCTTGCTGAAAAAAAATGCTTTCCAATGGTCAGACAAAGCCACCACCGCCTTCGATGAACTTAAAACCATAATGACGACAACGCCCATACTAGCGCTACCTGATTTCGGTAAGACTTTTGTTATTAAAGCCGATGCCTCTAGAGTCGGAATTGGTGTTGTACTAATGCAAGATGGCTGCCCCCTCACTTATACTAGTAAGGCATTATCTCCTTCCCATCTCAAAATGATTATTTACGATAAGGAGATACTTGCGATTGTGCATGCTATGACCAAATGGAGATCGTACTTGATTGGGTGACACTTTCAAATCAAGACCGACCATAAAAGCCTAAAATATTTCTTAAAGCAGAAGATATCTTCCCCCAAGCTGCAAAAATGGGTAAGAAAGCTTTATGGATATGATTATGAAATAACTTACAAAAATGGGAAAGAGAATGTTGTTTCAAATGCTCTTTTGCGGCTACCCGAGCAAGTTGAATTTTCGACCATTTTACTTTCGACCAATGACTTCCTTGAGGATATTAAGAGTGAATGGTAGGAAGATCTAGAGACTAGTAAGATCACAAAAAAATTGGAGGAAGCACCAAGCTCTGTGGCTCATTACAGTTGGGACTCAAAAGAATTGCGCTATAAAGGACGCATTGTTCTTATGCCAAATTCTACTTACATAAAGACCATCCTTCAAGAGATGCATTCCACACCTATGGCCGGGCACTCCGGGTTTCTTAGAACCTATAATAGAATTAAGCAAAATTTTTATTGGGTAGGAATGAAAAATATTATTGCTAAATTTGTGGCACAATGTGATATATGTCAATGACATAAAGGCAAGACAATGGCAAGTCCCGGAAAGCTGCAACCTCTACCCATATCTGACTTAATATGGACTAATATATCAATGGACTTCATCGAAGTGCTTCCCTCATCACAAAGAAAAGGTACATTCTTATCGTGGTTGATCGCCTTACAAAGTATGCTCACTTGTGCGCTGTCCGTAATCCCTACACTGCTTCTTGCATTACTTGAATCTTTATGGAGAATATTGTAAAATTGCATGGGATGCCAAGATCTATTGTAACTGATCATGATAGGGTCTTCACGAGCAGATTTTGGATAAAGTTATTCCAGATGCAGGGCACTAAATTGAAAATGAGTATGACATATCACCTATAAAGCGAAGGCCAGACTAAATTGGTGAACAGGTGCTTGGAGACATACCTCATATGCTTCACCAGTGACCAGCCAAAAGAGTGGACAAAGTGGCTTCCCTGGACTAAGTGGTGGTATAATACAACTTATCATTCATCCATAAAATGTACTCCCTATGAGGCTATGTATGGTCGACCTCCCCTTGTGATCCCAAAATATGTGTTGGGCATCTCTAAAGTAGAACAAGTAGACAGGGAACTACAGGACAGAGACAAAATGCTGAAGTTGCTAAAAGATAATCTCACTGCAGCTCAAGCAAGGACGAAACAGTAATATGATCAACACAAAGGCGAAAGAGAATTTTCAGTAGGAGATTGGGTCTTCCTACGGCTCCAACCATACAAGCAAACATCAATCCAGACTAGAGCATCTATGAAGCTTTCATCTTGGTTCTATGGACCCTACTAAATTTTGGAGCACATTGGAGTAGTAGAATACAGATTGGACTTACCCGCCAGCTCCTGAATCCATCTAGTCTTCCATGTGTCGTGTTTAAAGCTTAAGATGGGACAAAACGAGGCAGCCCAAAGCCATCTACCAAATATGACTACCCAAGGAGAACTCCAGACCCAACCGAGTGCCATTATTGATCGACGGATCGTGACTCGACGACGACGACCCACTACTGAAATGCTAATACAGTGGGCGAAACTACCAGCAGAATATGCCACTTGGGAGAATTATGATGACTTGAAGATCAAATTCCCAAAATTCATGGATTGTCAGCCTCGAGGATAAGGCTTATTTGAAGAAGGTGGTATGTTAGGACTCTAGCTAGAAGAGTCCTAATTGAGTTTCATTGAAAGGAGCATTCATGTAAAACCTATCTAGTCGACCCCTATTAAAGAGGTGAAGAGGTCGCTAAGGTTAAGATTAGTTCGGAGGTTGCTTCTTAGAGTAGGAGTCCTATTAGGAGTTGGTTAGAAGTAGGAGTCTTGAGTAGGAGTCGTATTAGGAGTTGGGGTTTAGAAGCCCTATAAATAGTTATGTATTCATCCTCTTTTCTCAAGGAATAGATTAATCTTTTTAGTAGCCTTTGAGCAGTAACCTGAAGGAAGGAACCCCTATAGAGTTCCAAGGATGCCGATCCCCTAAAGAGATCAACCCTAAGCTTAGAATCCGTTAGGGTTCTATCATGGTACATCCGCCCAATCTAGTGGTACCACCACCTGACACAGTTTAGGAGATTGTGTTTGGGCAGTACCACCGTCAGACCCTACTACATGATACTAAATGGGCCAAACAATAGGGTCAATTCAACCCTGATTTAGGCCCAATTGGCCTCGGATTGAGTTAACATTGTTTCACTCAAATACCAACTCAATTAGACCTAAACTAACTCGATCTAGATAGATTATTACAAAGCATAAATCATATGCTCTCTAGTATGTCATTGGTTCTTCCGGCGCTTCGTCCGATCCTTCGGCGTATCGTCCTCTCCTTCAACATATTAACCAATCGGCATGTTGACTCCTGCAACTTCTGATCTCCTTGGCATAATGTTTGATCCTTTGGCCCGATGCCCAAACTCATAGCACAAAGTCCTTCTGCCAGCACGACAACCGATCCTTCGGCCCGACGTCCAATCTCCTGATATGTTCAACTTCAGCTCAACGTCTGATTCATCATACTTCAATCAAATTGCATCTCCTTAATCGAAGATCTTCTTGCATCACTCAAAACGTAGATTAGATCATAAACTCATTATTTGGTTTCATCATCAAAATTCAAGATTCAACACGAGACTCAATAGAAACCGTATGAGTCTGTCAGCACAATATTCGATATACAATCTTTGGGATATTAGATAGATGAGGGACTATAAGTACATGGTAACTGAGAAAATCTAGGTCCAAAGGTTTGGATTCCCTTGTATCGTCTAGGGACTATGGCGTAGTGGCCTAGTACGTCCGTAGTCGATGAGTCGAGTGAATTATTATAGAGATAATAATTCATTGAGCCAGAAGGAATTTTGATAGGTATGACTCAAGGCCAGCTCGATATTGGGCCTAGAGGGTCACACAAATATGGTAAGCATTGTGACGAGTAGAGGTTTAGATATTAGATATCCATCGGAGCCTCTATCTTATTGGATCCTATGGATGAGATCCAATACAAGCCAATGAGATATTATTAGATAGAGATCTACTAATCTAAGAGGCTTAGGTAGTTGGATGAAGATCCAATACCCAATAGGACAGGATCCATTAGGGTTATGTTAATAAGGGGTCTTTATAAATAAGAAGGAATCAAACACCCATAGGCTAGAGGTTTCTTAGTTGCCATCTCCTATTCTCCTCCCCCCTTCTCCTTATTAGATAGTAAGTGTAGATATTTAGGCAACGATTTGAGGAGCGTCCTCTTAGCCTTGCTATGTGGATCACTACTTGAGAGGAGGATGCTTGACCTCCTTCATCCTTTCCTATAGATCTGCAGAGATTCAGGAATATACGATCTCCCTAGGTAACACAACAATCTCATGCATGGTTTAAAGTTTCACAGGTTTTGTGCACCAATCTTCGCACGACGATGAACACATTTTTGGGAAATTTGGGGTTTTTATTTTTCTGTTCTTCCACTGCGCATGTGATGTCGACCTTAGATTTCCTTACAGACACACCACTGAGATGACAGAATCATTGTCTGATAATGAGGTATTATGAACCATCCAGTATTCCAAAAGTAGATCAATAAGTGAACTAATTCTCTAATGAGCACCTACACGATATTCCTAGTATCCCCACACGAGCAGCTATGAGACCAGTTGCCTCCATCATATGGATGGGTATACAGCACATCAATCTATCCGGTCATCTCGATATCCGTCTTGAGTGACCTATGATCAGGATTATTTATGGTTTAAGTTTAAAAGTGAATTTGTCTCATTATCATGATATCATCATGATCTGATTCCTATTGCACAAATCTGTGGATATCATAATATATGCAGTATGCAAGATAAAGTGATAAAATATCAAATAATATAATAAGCAAAAGGAGTGCATATCATGTCACAAGTGTCATTACTCACGTGAATGGCTTGTAGGGCACCTATGACTAGCAATCTCCCACTTGATCTAAAGCCAATCACCTCAGTGTTTGATCCCCATCAGATTCCTATGATGCTCAAAGACAATTTGAGACAATGGCTTTATCAATGGATCTACTATGATGTTATCTTTGGATGGAACTCTTTCCACTACTATATCTCCTTGGGCCATGATCTCTTTGATTAAGTAGAACCTCCTCAAAACGCTTGATGAGGCCTTGATTCCTACGCTTGAATAATTGCCCTATTGCTATCGTAATATAAGGGACTCGACTTCTAGCTGCCTGGCACGACTCCCAAATCTGTGATGAACTTCTTCATCCAAACTCCCTGCTTTGTTACCTCTGCTATAGCAATGTACTCTACCTCTATGGTCGAATCAGCAGTAGTATTTTTCTTGGAACTCTTCCAGCATACTACTCCTCCATTATGAGTGAACACATACCCTGAATTAGACTTGTTGTCATCGACATCAAATTGGAAACTCGAGTCCATGTAGCCATCAACCTTGAAACTACTACATCCACATACCAGTAAAAGATCCTTAGTTCTTCTCAAGTACTTAAGGATATACTTTACTGTTTTCTAGTGCTCCAAACCTAGATCCGCTTGATACCTACTTGTGATAATTAGAGCATGTGCTATATCAGGCCTAGTACATAACACAACATACATGATAGACCATATCACTGAGGCATAGGGTATTTATGTCTGCCCTTTCTTTAGGAGTCTTTAGGCACATACCCCTAGAAAGCGATATCCCGTATCTCATCGGTATGGGGCCTCTCTTGGAATTTTCTATGCAAAACCTTTTAACAATAGTGTCTATGTACTTGGATTGGGATAAGCCAAACATCCTCTTGGATCTATCTTTATATATCTGAATCCCTAAGTTATAGGATGTTTTCCCTAAGTCCTTCGTAGAGAAATGTCTAGATAGCCAAGCCTTTACTATAGAGAATATTCCTATATCATACCCAATGATCAAGTTGTCATTCACATATAGCACTAAGAAGGTGATAGCACTCCCACTTACCTTTCTGTACACATATAGCTCATCTTCGTTCTTAATGAAGTCATAAGATCTTATCGTCGCATCAAATCTTATGTTCCAACTTGAAAAAGCTTACTTCAGTCTATAGATACACCTAGGCAATCTGCATATCTTATCTAGATTTTTTTTAGACACAAATCCCTTAGGTTGTATCATATACACCTCCTCCTCGAGGTTGCCATTAAGGAAGGTGGTTTTCATATCCATTTGTCAAATCTCATAATCATAGTATATTGTAATAGCCAATAGAATTCGGATGGATTTTAGCATGGCTACGGGTGAGAAGGTTTCATCATAGTCAACACCTTGCCCTTGACGATACCCTTTAGCCACTAGTCTTGCTTTATAGGTCTCCACATTTTCACTCCGATCTTTTTCTTGAAGGTCCACTTGCAACCAATGGGTACAATACCCTCAAGTGCATCAACTAGGTTTCAAACCTTGTTGGAGTACATAGAATCAATCCCAGAATTCATAGCTTCTTGTCACTTCCTAGAGTCTATATTCGTAAAAGTCTCCTCATAGGTTTGAGGATCAATATCTTCAACATCCTCTCCTCTGATATGTCCCACATATCTATTAGGAGGATGGGGTACTCTATCAAACCTATATAAAGTCGAAACTTACATGCTAGGTACCTAAATAGACTCGAGCTATAGAATGGTGCTTGAGCTAGGTTCTCCAACTTTGCTCAACTCCATCATGCTCCCATTGTCTCCACAAAAAATGTGTTCCTTCTCTAGGAACACTGCCCTCTTAGCTACAAAGACCTCTTGATCCTAGGGGCGACAGAAATAATACTCACAAGTTTCCTTATAGTATCTCACAAACTTGTACTGCTCCGTCCTAGATTTCAACTTGTCAGGGTTATGTCTCTTAATGTGGGCAAGGTAGCCCTAAATCTTAACAACCTTAAGATCGTGTTTCTTTCCTTTCCATATCTCATATGGTGTAGACACTACCGACTTAGAACTCTATTCAAAAGGTAAGCTGTGGACTCTAGGGCGTATCCCTAGAATAGGATGGGTAGATTGGCGAAACTCATATGGACCACACCGTGTCTAATAGTGTATGATTTCTCCTTTTGGATACACCATTAAGTTGGAGTGTATAAGGAGGCATCAACTGGGATAGAATCTTATGGTCCTTAAGAAACTAGGTGAACTCTATACTCAAGTACTCACCTCCTCAATCTAATTGAAGAGTCTTGATACTCTTTTCAATCTATTTCCCTACTTCATTCTTATACTCCCTAAATTTCTTGAAAGCTTTGGACTTATACTTCATCAAGTACACATATCCGTACCTAGAGAAATCATCAATAAAAGTAATAAATTAGGAGTAATCACCTATGGCCTGAGTTGACATGAGACTACATACATCACTATGTATGAGTTCCAACAACTCAATAGCTCTCTCTCTAACTCCACTAATTGGAGAGTTGGTCAGTTTTCCACGAAGGCAATGCTTACAAGTTGAATATGACTCATAGTCGAATGGATCTAGGTATCTATCCTTTAACAACTTTTGAATCTTTCCCTCATGGATATGACCTAGCCTACAATGCCATAGGTATGAACTATTCATCTCATCTCGTTTTATCTTGAACACACTTATATTCATGATATATGAAGAAATGCTTAGTATAAATAAACCATTATACAATGTTCTTCTCGTGACGATCTTATCATCCTTAATAATTGAACAACTATTATTCTCAAAAATTAATTTATATCCATTAATTATCAAACATGAAATGAAAATAATATTTTTAATAATAGAAGGAATAAAGTAGCATGTATCCAATGTAATAGTAGCTCTACTAGGCAGATGTAGGGTGACCTCGCCAACAGCCACTACAGCAATTTTTGTTTCATTGCCCATCTTGAGGTTCATCTCGCCTCTCACCAATCTTCTAGGTCTTGCCAGAACCTGCAACAAATTATGGATGTGATAAACATTGCTAGTATCCAATACCCATCTGTTATTATAAGAATTTAACAAAAAGAGACTGGTCATGAATGTACCCGAAGATTCTCTAAGCTTTTGTTTCACCTTCTCTACAAGGTACACTTTGAAGTTCCTCTTCTAATACTTGTCTTTGTTACAGTGGAAGTACTGGCCTTTGTCTTTTATTGGGTCCTTCTTAGCAATCTTCGCTTTACCTAGTTTACCCTTGCCCTTCTTAAGAGACTTTTTTATCTTCCTTTTCTTTCTGATCTCACTAGCATAGAGAACTGGCTTCTCTTTCTTGATAGTGCTCTCAACCACCCTCAACATATTGAAGTGTTCAAGGAGAGTCACCTCAAGCTTGTTCATATTAAAATTTATAATGAACTGAGAAAAGAAATCTGATAGACACTGAAGCACAAGATCCACACATCGGTTATCCTCTAGGACCATTCCTAGACTTGTGAGTTTCTCTATCCACTCAATCATCTTTAAGACATGGTTCTAAACCAATGTCCCCTCAATCAACCTGGCACGGAAGTGACTCTTAGATATCTCATATCGTTGAGTTTTTTCTTATTCCTTAAATAATTTACGGATATGTAGGAGGATAGATCTGACATCCATCTTTTCATGTTGTCTCTGTAACTCAAGAGTCATGGAGGTATCTATGTACTAAGCAAGAGTGGAGTCATCTATGTACTTCACATAGCGAATGATCTCATCCTTGCTTGCCCCTTCCTCAGGTGTAGAAATCACTATATTAAGGATGTATGCGATTTTCTCCGCTGCGGTTGATATCAAGTATGCCACGTAAGGGATTTAAAAGTGACATTTTCTAAAAATCAAGATGTAGTAAAAAAATAAATAACATGTAGATTTTGCATAAAAGTAAATAATCAAGATAAGGACTTCTATCTTAATCTACTCCCACTATTTTCTCGTGAATCACATAACTCCTTCCAATATATGAATTGAAGATCCCCGGCAGATCTCTAGTGGGGATTGGGATCCAATTAGCATCTCAATGTAACCTCAAGGGACCCAACCAATCACGCTAATCTCGAAAAGGTAGGCAACTCTTATCAATCACAACTCTTTGTGATTCCCATCTTGTTCAACCTCCGAACCATTATGGTCTCAAGGGACTCAACCAACATGATGTTTGGTTAAGTCATCACTATCATTACAAGATGAGCCTAATTGGATTATATGCCCTTAAGAGACTCGACCAAGCTTGTTCATATTAAAATTCATTATGAAATGAGAAAAGGAATCTGGTAGGGACTAAAGCACAAGATCCACACACAAGTCATCCTCTAG
Source organism: Musa acuminata AAA Group (assembly GCF_036884655.1). Taxonomy (NCBI): domain Eukaryota; kingdom Viridiplantae; phylum Streptophyta; class Magnoliopsida; order Zingiberales; family Musaceae; genus Musa; species Musa acuminata. Next base: position 30,592,432 of record NC_088334.1, on the reverse strand, counting down.
GACCATTCCTAGACTATGAGTTTCTCTATCCACTCTATCATCTTTCAGACATGGTTCTGAACTGGTATCCCCTCAGTTATCCTAACATGGAAGAGACTCTTGTATATCTCATATCGCTGAGTACTTCCTTTTTCCTCAAACAATTTGTGAAGATATAGGAGAATGGATCTAGCATCCATCATGTAACACTGAGCAAGAGTAGAGTCATCTATGTACTTCACATAGTGAGTAATCTCATCCTCGCTTGCCCCTGCCTCGGTTTTAGGTATCCTTGTATCAAGGACGTACATGATTTTCCCCATCATGAGAACAATTCTCAGGGTGCATAGCCAATCTGTATAATTTTCCCTATCATGAGTCGATTCCCTTATATTATGATAATAATGGGGTGATTGCTCAAGCAAAAGAACCCAGATCTTATCAAAAGTCTAAACATGTTACGAGGAGATTCCATTTGATCAAAGAGTTTCGTTCAAATATAACATTATAGATCCACTAACAAAGTCGTTATCTCATATTACTTTTAAGCATGACTGGGGTTTAATAGGGATCAAGCATATGAGTGATTGGTTGGTCAAGTGGGAGATTACTAATTACAAGTACCATACAAGCCAATCAAGTGAGCGATGGCATGTGTAATCCATTGCACAATCTCTTATGGTTAATATTAATAATTATATTTTCTCATTTTATATTATATCATGAATATATTGTGATGTCCTTGAATCTATGTAATAGGAACTGGATCATGATGAGATCATGATAATGAGATTAATTCACCTTTAAATATAAATCTTGAATATTCCTGGTTATAGGTTACTCGAGAAGGATATCGAGGTAACTAAATAAACTGGTGTACTATATACTAGTCTATATGATAGAGATAGTTGGTCTTATAGCTGTTTGTGTGGAGACACTAGGGATATAGTATATGTACTTATTAGAGAATTTGTTCATTGAATAATCTACTTATAAAATGCTGGATAGTTAATGATACATCATCATCCGACAGCGATTCCATAGTTCTTATTGTGTATCTAGTCCTTAGACTTTAGAGACTAAAGATGCTTAGTTTGAGTACTTCATTCTTTAATACCAGATTTATAGGTCTATAAGTTTCAGATCTAGTACAAACAATCATTGGGAATGGCAGCCAACCTTATGAAGGCAATTAGGTGTCAATAAAGGATTATCTACTCTCGATATCATGAGAGGAATATCCTATATATTCTCACTTAGGCAAATTCCTGACCGGGGTCACTACGATTAAGAGAAAAAGAGTTCTCTAGGAGAATTTGATAAGAGTGGGACTTGAATGGACTCTGTATGGGTCTAACAGTACAATGCCCAATATACGGTCTCTGAAATATTAGATGGATGAGATATTATAGATACACGGTAACTAAGGGCAGATAGGTCCAATGGATTAGATCCCCTTATACCGTTTGGAGACTATGGCATACTGGCCTAGTACATCCATAGTCAATAAGTTGAGTGAATTATTATGGAGATAATAATTCATTAAGTCATAAGGAATTCTAAGTCAAAAGGGATTCTGACGATGGTAACTCACGGCTAGTTTGGTATTGGGCCTAGAGGGTCACACATATATAGTGGATGACTCAACAAATGGAGGATTAGATATGAAATATCCAATAAGCCTCCTTTACCCATATTTTAATAGATCCATTAGGTGAGACCCAGTAGAGCATGGAGCTTAAAGGAGTTATTGGATGAGGATCCAATACTATTAAGCTGGTGATTATTAGATATGGATCTAGTACCCATTAAGAATGATCTATTAAGGTTTTCATAAAGGGGCTCTCTCTAAACAGGACTGGGGCTTAAATAATCATATGTTGGACCCCTAGAGCCATTGGCCTCCTCATCTCTCCCTTATCGTGAGCCCCCTCCCTAGTGTTAGAGGATAGTAAGAGGGTTGGGCCCTTCTTGCTTACTATTGCTGCGTGGTGGTGCATTGTCATGAGAGAACCCATAACGAGGAAGAGGTACATCGTTGCTACCGTCCACCATGTGGATCACCACTAGAGAGGAGTTCACGAGAACTCCTTTATCCATCGGTCTATGATTTATATTTTAGGGGATATACGAGCTCTCTTAGGTGAGAAAGTCTCACCCTCTTAGTGTGGTTTTGTAATTTTGAGTTTTACGCTCACAATCATCACCCAGCGATCTGATGCTCCTTGTTCAAAAAATATTTTTATTTTATTTTTTTTCTACACATGTGATGCTCCCTTGATGGTTTCCCAAGAGTCCTATCAAAATCCAATATATGGTGCCTATTTCTAAGTATTAACTTTGTTAAGATAGTATTATTTAGGAAGCAGATTACTAATCATGATATAATGTAATTTTATGTTAAATGGTAAAATATGCTCATAACTCTTTGGAATAATAGATAAGTTAGGGTTTTAAAAAAAAATGCCAAGTACCTCAGAATATGTGACCCCAACTGATTTAGTGTCCCATTATTCTCTAAAATAATAGCCTTATCTTTTTTCGATAATTTCTATAAGGTTATAAATTATGTCATCTGTGATAGGTATACGATACCGTAGAAGATAAGTGGATATCCTATCATTTTCATCCACATGTAAATTATTATATAACAATCTAACTGGTCTTGGGTAGATAGGTTCACTAATTTGAATAATAGTAAGGAAATCTAAGTTGGCGAACTATTGAATTGTTTCTAAATAATCCAAATCTTCTAGATCCATATACTTTGTAGACAATCCTAGATTTAAAAATCTAAGGGCATGTTCATAAGAATAAAAAAGGGTGGTGTCATATGTTTCATCTGTTCTTTTCTTCTTTTTCCTTTTTAGGCTTATCAAGATTCATTCATTCAAATCTAACAGGCCTAATTTCCTTCTAATAAAATCAAATTATTCTTCACTCAATAGTTTAGTAAAGATATACACTAGCTAATGCTTTATATCAACAAAATCGAAGGATATGTCATGATTGCTTATATGATCCCTAATAAAATAATATCTAATATCAATATGCTTGGTTTATGAATATTGAATAGAATTCTTTGATAAGCAAATTACACTAGTATTATCACACTTTATAGAGATATTTTTCAAGCAAAGTTCATAATCTTCTAAAATGTTTTTCATCCAAATTACCCATGTATAACATGCACCTACTATAACATATTCAGCTTCAGTTATGGATAATGTGACATAGTTATGCTTCTTGGAAAACCAAGAAACAAATGCATGACCTAAGAATTGATAAGTTCTAAAGGTACTTTTTCTATCTATTCTACATCCTGCAAAGTCAACATCAGTATAAGCTTTCTAATTAAAATTTTTAGATTTAGTATATCATAATCCCAAACTAACAGTTCCTTTTAGGAATCTAAAAATTTATTTAACTGCTTTATAATAGTATTATTTAGGATTGGACTAGAATCTTGCATAAAGCTTAATACTAAATATTATATCAAGTCTAGTTGTAGTAAGATATAATAAGCTACCTATCATACCTCTATAAGTCTTTTAATCAAATCATTCTCCTTCATTGTCCATATCTAATTTAGTAGAAATGATCATTAGTGTTTTGATAACTTTAGCACTATCTATGTGAAATCATTTTAATGGATCCAAAGTATACTTGATTTGATTGATAAGAATTTCATCATTTAGTTACTTGATTTATAATCTTAAGAAAAATATTAATTAACTGATTAAACTCATTTTAAATTCTTGGCTCATACTCATGGAAAATGATTCACATAAAAATTTATTTATAGAACTAAAAATAATATCATCAATATAAATTTTAAAATATTTAGTAAATAATATAATATCGACTTTATCTTTTAAAAAATTATTTTAAATAAAAAAAGAGTTAAGTCTCTCGTACCAAGCCTTAGGAGCTTGCTTTAACCCACAGAGAGTCTTTGATAATTTATAAACATGGTTTGGAAAATGATCATTTTCAAATCTTGGTGATTACTCAATAAAAACTTTTTAAAAAATAAAGCCATTAAGAAAAGTACTTTTGACATCTATTTGAAATAATTTAATGTTTTTTAAAACATACACAAGCAAGGAGTATACTTATGGCTACTAGTCTAGCTATAGGAGAAGGTTTCTTTATAATCTATATATTCTTCTTATTAGAAATATTTGGCCACTAATCTAACTTTCTTTCAAACCACAAAACCTTGTTCATCTTGCTTATTCCTAAAGACACATTTAGTGCCAAGCACGAGATAATCACTAGGTCAAGGAACAAACATCCAAATTTTATTTCTTTCAAATTGATTTAACTCTTCATGCATTGCCAAGACCCATGAGTCATCTTTGATAGCATCATAAATGTATTTAGGTTCAATTTAAGATAAAAATATAGTATTTGTATAAATATTTTTTAACAAAGAATGAGCTTGAATACCTTTTGATGTATCTCTAGTAATTAGCTCATTATGATGTACATCTACATACTTCCATTCCTTGGGTAATGTTTCTTTAGAAGTAGATGTATCTAAGTTGTCTTGAGAAGGAGAGTTCTAATTCAAATTCAATTTATCAAATTCAAAATCATTATCAAAATTATTTTTTCTTAACTTAGAGAGATTCATTAAAAATAACATGAATAGATTCCTCAATAACTAAGGATCTCTTATTGAAAACTCAATAACCTTTAGATATAGAGGAACATCCAAGAAAAATACCTTCATCGGATTTTATATCAAATTTTCCTAAGGCAGTCTTTTGATTTAAAATAAAACATTTATATCCAAAAACTTTGAAATACAAAATGTTAGGTCTTATATTATTCTATAATTTATACGGAGTTTTAGATAGTTGAAGTCTTATAAGAATCTTATTCATGACATAGCATAATGTGCAAATGGCTTCGGCCGAAAAGTATATGGGTAAGTTATATCCATTAAGCATGGTTCTTGCTATCTCTTATAAGCTCTTATTCTTTCTTCTAATAACTCTATTTTATTATAGATTTCTTAGAGTGGAGAAATTATGGTCATACTCATTTAAATCATAAAATTTTTAAAAATTATAATTTTTAAATTCACCACCATGATCACTACAAATAGAAGAAATCATAAAATTTTTTATTTTAAACTTTTTTATAAAATTTAATATAATATTTAATATAATTATTTTTATGTGCCAAAAAGTATGTCAAAATATATCTACTGTAACCATCAATAATCACAAAAGCGTATTTACTATCTCCTAGGCTTAAAATATCAATAGATCCAATTAAATCCATGTGAATTAGTTGTAATAATCTAGAGGTACTTGGTTTTTAGGTTTAAAGCCACTCTTTATTTATTTTTCTAATTGGCACGTATCATAAATTTTATTTTTAACAAATTTAATTTTAGACATTCCTCTTACAAGTTCTTTAGTTCAAATTTGTGAGATTAATTTCATACTAGTATACCCTAGTCTTCTATGTCAAAGTCATGCATTATCATTCAAAATCGAAAAGCAAGTTTCATCATGAAAATCATCCAAATCAATAGTGTAAATATTATCGCTTCTTAAAGCAATCATAGATTCATTCTTATTTAGTATTTTTGTGATGCTAGTATGAGATTCAAATTTAACATTATAGCCTTAATCACAAAGTTGACTAATGCTTATTAAGTTATATTTCAAACCATCTTCCAAAAGTACATTTTCAATCAAGAGATTCAATTAGTTACTAATATTTCTAATGCTAATGATTTTTTCTTTATCATTGTCTCTAAAAATAATATATCTTTCATCTCAGCTAGTGAGTTTGGAGAAGTGTGTTGGATCTTTGGTCTTATGTCTTGAGCATCCACTATCAAGATTTCATCTTTTACTCCTAGCTCTTGTTTAGAGACATACCTACAAGAAAGAGGGGTTTGCTTTAAGTACCCATTTAACTTTATGTTATTCATGGTTAGATCTACCTTTCTTGACTTTTCGCATCAAATTGTTAGGACTGTTTTAGCACTAAGAGAGAGGAGAGAATTAGTGCTTTCATTAAAATATCAGTTTAAAAAATTTCATTCAATAAAAATATATCATAAATGTGTTTAAACTTAGAGTAAGTGAACTAAGTAATTAACTCAAAAGGCAATATCAATGAAGAGCAAAAAGTAAGTGCAAAATATGTTTATAGTGGTTCGATCATTGTGACCTACATCCACTCCTGATTCCTCTTCTATCGAGGCCACCGACGTTCACTACCGATCTTTTTTCAACGAAAAAAGATCAACCACCCTATTACAACTCTTGCTCCTTTTAACAAGCATAGGAGAGAACCTTTATAACTCTCTTTTACATAAGATCTCACTCCTCCCTTTAGAAGACTTTCTAAACTTAGGAGGAAGAGACTATACTTTAAGAGGTTTATATCTTTTTTCTCAAGTATATTTTTCTTTTTTCTACTATATTTCTTACTTAGCTAAGCAGAAATTAGTAGGGTATTTATAGACCCGAAATGACTACAAAAATTGGAGCCAAAATTTAAATCCTCGGGTTTTTAGGGTAGTAGTGGTACCACCGCCTATGTTGGGCAATACCGCAACCTACAGCACTAACACTGGATGATACCACCACCTAGTCTGATCATACCACTATTTGACATAGTCTAGGAGCTTGTGTTTGGGCGGTACCACTACCTAACACTGGTGGTACCACCATCGGGTCTTTCGGTAGAAGTGCAGTTCATACTTTTCCAGCTTATAAGCAGTTCCATCGCCTATTTTGGTGATGCCACTACCTAACTCAACTTTTGGGTCACTGAATGGGCCTCCCAATAGGTCCAACTCAACCCCAGATCAAGCCTAATGGACCCCTAATTGAGTTAGCATGGTTACACCTGAAACTAACTCAATTAGACCTAAACTACCTCAATCTAGACATAATTAATTACAAACATAAATCCTATATTAGCTGGCATGTCATTGGTTCATCTGATGCTTCGTTTGATCTTTCAACGCATCATCCTCTCCTTCGGTATATTGCTCAATGAGCATGTTGACCTCCCGCAACATCTGATCTCCTAGGCGCAATATTCGATCCTTCGACCCGATGCTCAAACTCATGGCATGAAGTCCTTCCAATACGTCAACCAGTCCTTCGGCTCGATGTCCAATCTTCTAACATGATTCATTCCCGCCCAACGTTTGATTCTCCCTACTTTAATCGATTTGTCTTTCCATGATCGAGGTTAGTCCTACATCACTCAAACAATGATTAGATCATAACTTCATCAATTGATTTCACGATCAAAATCTAAGATTTAATACAAATCACTTATAATTCCTTTAAAAACCTAAACTAATTTATGAGGGCTATATTTTTTAAGAGAATATGTGTAAGTATAGTGGCCAAATTTTTCACAGAAATTGTATTTAACTTTAGAAGGAATATGTAGTGTGAGTCCTTTTACAAATTTTATTGGCTTTCGATGAGTGTTACTCATGAAGCCAATTCCTTTTTTTCTTGATACACAACCCTGGTTAGCAAGAATCATATTCAGTGACTTATTTCTAATTTTAAATTTTTTTAATATTTATTGTTGTAATATATTTTCCTTTTTAAGTGAGATTAACTCTTCACATATAATGCAAGATGTTGACATATATTTGTCATACTTATTTTTTAATTTATCAAATTCATTAGTGAATGAGACATCATTCTTTTTAGCAAATTATATTTTTTATTAATTTTTAAGTTCATCATATAAGTCATGAAATGCTTCAAGTAATTCATCATATAATAAAGATGTTTAGAGAGAGTCAAATACCTTATCGTTGAAGGCTGTTAAGACATAGTTTGTCACTTCTTCTTCATTGATTTGCTCTTCGACTTTTGACTCACTTGATTCATCCTATATTGCATTGATTGTTTTCTTCTTCTTTTGGATTGATGACTTCTTTTTCAGTTACAAACACTCATTTTTTAAGTATCCTGATTTTTTACGTTCATAGCATATAATTGCATATTTCTTATGCTCACTTTTATTCTTACCTTCTCGTCCTACAGAATTTATCTTGTTTCTCCTTATGAATATTTTGAATCTTCTTGTAAGGAGTGTCATGTCATCATCATCATTACTTGAGCTTTCACTTGGGTAGTTTTTTTTGAATTTAAGGGCAATATCTTACCTTTTCCTTGGAAGGTTTTTTTCTTCATCATATACTTTACAAGTCATTAAAAATCTTATAAGTTCTTCAAGAGAAAAGTTATTTAAGTCTTTAACTTCTTAGATTGTCATTATATTTGGATCTCAGCTCTTAAGAAGAGGCCTTAAAATCTTACTCACTAATTTAAGATTAGTATAATTTTTACCAAGAGGTCTTAAACAATTGATAACATCCATAAAATGTGTGTATATATCACCGATAGATTCACTTGGCTTCATTTTAAATAATTTATAACTATAAACTAAAAAATTAATTTTAAACTTTTTTACTCTATTTGTACCTTCATGAGTAACTTCGAGTGTATACCAAATATCATGGACGGTGTCACAAGTAGAAACTCGATTAAACTCATTTTTGTCTAAAGCACAAAATAAGACATTCGCATTTAAAGAAAATATTCTCTTTTCAAAATCATTCCATTCATCTATCAGTTTAGAAGATTTTTGAAATTCAAACTCAATGACATTCTATAAATCAAAATCTATAGAAAGGAAAAGAATTCTCATTCTAGTTTTCCAAAAGACATACTCTATTTCATTAAACATAGGAAGACGAGTGATGGAGTGACCCTCTTGATTGCTTGAAAAAACCATTAGATCTCTCTTGGGTATTAATCAAATTGAGAAAACCTAGCTTTAATACTAATTGTTAGGACCATAATAGCACTAAGAATGAGGGTAAATTAGTGATATAGCAAATTTGAATTGATTTTAAAGTTTAATCGATAAATCCGTATCGAAAATATGATTAACAAAAAATGTAAGGGTTCGAGTAAAGTAAATGAACAAGCAATAATAAATCAAAAATAAGAGAATGAATGTAATCTGATTTATAGTGGTTCAGTCTTCCCGATCTACGTCCACTCCTAATTCCTCTTCCCTCAAGACTATTGGCTTTCACTGTCGATGTTTTTTCCAACGGGTGAAAATCAATTACCCTTATTATAGCCTTTCTCCTTTTAATAGACTTAGGGGAGAATCTTCACACTTACTCTTTTACAAGATTTCTTACTTTCTATAACTTACAATCACCTCTAAACTCAAGAAAGAGGAAGAGACTCAAAAAATACTCAGCGAGAGAGTTTACAATAGTTTTATGCTCAAGAATTAATATTCTATCAACTAAGCCTGAGTGGATATTTATAGACTCCAAAAAACTTTAAAAATAAAACTAAAAATTTAAATCTCTAAAATTTTGGGTACTGAAGATACTACCATAGACACCAAATAGTACTACCACCGATATCGAGCAATATTACTATCATAACGAGGTCACTGATCATTTCTCAAATAAGAGATACGCTTTTTGAAGTTTATGTTCACGAGCTTCCACATCGTCCAATTTTCTATCAACATCAGAACTTTTACTACTTGCTCTTGCTAGCCTGGCATCTATAGCATGCAACTTTTGTTCAACTTCCAAATATTTTGCTTCTAATCCGATTTCTAGAGCACGGGCATCATCAAACTTCTTATCAGATGTAAACTTGACTTCTGCAAGTTCAGAACGCATCTCATGCAAAGCCTTTTAGTCTTTTTCTAGCATTATATTTTTCTTCTCTTGAAATCTAAGTCTTTTTCCTTATTCTCTAGGCTTTCAACCTTAACATCTACTTTTTGTCCTTTAGCAGCTAAAGGACTTAGTATTTTTGTAATTTCTTCTTCTTTTATCTTCAAAGACATTTTGGTGGCATTAATCATCTTTCGAGCCTCTTCAACATGCTTCTTTCCCTATCTACCGTATCCTCTTCCTATGCATGGGTCTCATTAGCTATATTTTCTAAGTTGTGCCATGACACTTTATCTCATAACCATCAGGTGAGATAGTTTTCGTACACCTACAAAATTCAAATAATCATAGTTTTTATGTCATAATATTAATTCATTAATAATAGTATGTAAGGATAAATCTAAAAATAATAAGAAAGACACTTAATTTTTTATTATCCTTATAGTTGTTATTGTTAGGACTGAAATCAGCACTAAGAAAGGAGGGTGAATTAGTGTTTTCGTAAAAACAACAGTTTGAAAACTTCATTTAATGAAATCGTATCGGAAAGCATTTAAACTTAGAGAACACATTGTAAACATAGTGAGAGTCGTAAGCAAGAAAATTAGTTTACAATATGAGAATGAAAAATAGAACAAAAATGTTAACTGAGTACACCGAATTTATAGTTGTTCGGTTGTCATGACCTACGTCCACCCTCGATTCCTCTTCACTCAAGGCCACCGACTTACACTACTGATCTTCTTTCTAATGGGAGAAGATCAACTACCCTTATAACTTTTTTCTTCTTATCACAAGTTCAGAAGTTAAGCTTTACAAGCCACTCACCACTCTTTTAAACTAAAATCAAAACTTAAAGCTAGAGGGGAATTCTCAAGGATTTACTATAGAGTTTGATGGGATATAAAGAGAAATAAACTTTTATATATGAACAAATACTAGCAGGTCATAACACGCAATGGAATTAAATAGAATCATAATCAAATAGAACACCAAGATATACATGGAAAACCCCTCCAATGTGAATGGTAAAAACCACGGTGCAAACTAGAATAATGAATATACAAATCTCAATCTCTTACCCAAAACCCTAGCAACAATCACAAGAGAATAAATAAGATACAAGGATCACATCACTATGCACAAAATTCTAAATCCTCCCTAATTTTTCCCAAGTAATCACAGTAAGAATCTACTGTAGATTTGATCTAACCTGAGATTAGAACACTACTGGATGATTGAGAAAAGTCTCTCTGCGTTGTCCTTATTTTCTTCCCTTTCTTTCTCCTTAGATTTCTATCTTTTTCTCCTCCTTTTTGCTGTTGCCAAGATCTCCTCTATTGCCCTCGTTGCTGCCCTATTTATGCACTAAAAAATGCAGCCCTCTTACCCCTTTCAGTTCTTCTTTTAACCAAGCAAGGATGAGTGAGATATTTATAGGCCCAAAATAGATTCAAATTTAGAGTCAAAATAATCTCATCTCGGGTTTGCAGGGTACTGGAGGTACCACCACATGCAGTACCACCACTTGTCAGTCTGATATTAGGTAGTACCACCACCCAGTCTAGCGATACCACCACCTGACACAGTTTGGAAGACTATCGTCAAGTCTAGTGGTACCACCGCCTGACACAATTTGGGAGACTGTGTCTAGGCGGTACCACTGCCAAACCCTACTACAGGTCACTGAATAAGCCAAACAGTAGGCCCAATTCAGCCCTAATTTATGCTTAATTGGCCACTAATTGAATTGATATTATTTCATCCCAAAACGGACTCAATTAGCTCTAAACTAACTTGATCTAGATATACGATTACAAGCATGAATCCTATGTTGTCCGGTATGTCATTGGTGTTGAATCTCGAATTTTCATGATTAAACTAATTAATAATGTTTATGATTTGATCTACATTTTGAGTTACGCAGGAAGCTTTGATCAAGGAAAGATAATTAAAAGCGTTGGGCCCGAGAGAAACATGTAAGTGTTAGGACCGGAGCGGCACTAAGAGGGGGGGTGAATTAGTGCAATGGTAAAGTATGATAAACTTTCGACAATTTAAACAATTACGGAAACTTCATACGATAAAAGCAATGTTTTGTTTGAAACCGTTTTGATTGCATTTTAACTTGAAGGCATATATAAGAAGGAGACAAAGAAGTAGAGCATCAAAATGAAGATGGTTTGCAGTAATATAAATGACAATAAGATAAATGACAATAAGATAAATGCAAACCAGAGAAGACGGTAGTTTATAGTGGTTCGGTCAATTGTGACCTACATCCATTCCTCCGATTCCTCTTCCGTCGAGGCCACCGGCATCCACTAATGATCTTCCTTTACTAGGTGAAGATCAACCTCCTTCTTACACCCCTCTTACAACCTCTTACAAGTGGTTCACCATTTTACAAAGATTTCAATGAAAAGAAAGGAGGTGAACACTCAAGCTATTGAAAACAAGACTTTTCCTAAAGCTTTTCTCAACTTCTAGCTTCTCCAAAAGGTTGTTATCTCAGTTAAGATTTGAGGGATATTTATAAGCCTCAAAAAGATTCAAATTTGGGCTCCAAAATTTAAATTCTCTTTGGTTCCCGATGCTGGCGGTGCCACCGCCTATCAGTTTCTGACACTGACAGTGGACTGGCGGTGCCACCGCCCAGCCAAGCGGTGCCACCGCCTAGCTCTCGGGTGCTGGGCGGTGCCACCGGCTAGGCCAATTCAACTCACTGGTTGGGCTCCAAACTTGGCCCAAACCAGTCCGAACTCGGGCCCAATTGGCCCCTACTTGGGTTATAGGATTAACACCTAATCCTAACCCTAATTAACATGCTAACTATGAATTTAAAGACATTTTCTAAGCTATTACAAAGTCCATAAGTCAAGACTTCTTCCGACGAGCTTCCGACGAACTTCCGACGGTCTTTTGATAAACTCTTGGAAACCATTCTGCGGACTCCCAGCAAGCTCCTAGACTTCATGATTTGATCTTGGCGAGTTCCAACGAGCTTCTTCGGCAAGCTCCGATCTTTCTTGGCAAGCTCCGCGAACTTCCAACGAACCTTCTGGCGAGCTTCCGAAAAACCCTTCGGCAAGCTCCCTACTCATTCTCGGCTAGTTCCGGCAGCATTCCCGATGAACCTTCGGACTTCCGTCGAACTCTCGAACTGGCAACAAATCCTTCGCGCTTGACTCCGATACTTTATTTCGCTTTATGCCTTCATCGTTATCGTAGTTAATCCTGCACACACAAGCCAAAACTCTACTCCGATCTAGACAATTATTACAAAGCGAATTGATATTCTGTTGCCCGGCACGTCATTGGTTGGCACTTCGTCCGATTCTTCGGCGCATCATCCTCTCTTGCGGCTTGTTGCCCAATCGGCGATTAACCTCCGCAACCCCAATATCCTTGGTGCAATTCGGCTCTTGGCCTGATGCCCGACGTCCGAAGCCTTCTGCCATCCAATATCCTAATGTGATCTCCTCCGGCGCAATGTCAATTCCTCCTGCGTTAACTGTCTAATCCTGATCGAGTAGACCTGCATCACTCAAAATGCTTTTAAACATCTAAACACAATCAATTAGTTTCATCATCAAAATCTGAGATTCAACAATCTCCCCCTTTTTTATGATAACAACTAATTGATGACTAATGGAGTTTACCTTAACTCCCCGGAGTTTAACTAAACTGCCCCTATCAATATGCCATTGATAGAACACTTGGATTATCCCAAATCCAAGTAACATTCATCACATGTTATGAAAAACATTTAAACCATCATGCAAATATATATAAAATATTTAATTCAATGCATGAAGTCATCAATATACTTCTCCCCCTATGTCATCAACAAAAAGGAGAAGTAGCTCTAGCTATTTTAAAAGATATTCAAGTTTTTGTAACATGAAGCTAGATTTTCATCACAACATATAAGCACAAAAGCATAGTAAGATTCTTAAGTTCAATCATGGCAATTCAACACTTGCTTCTTGTGCAAGATTGCACTTTGCTTTTCTTTGCATGTTCTAACTTATAAAAGCTTTCTCCCCTCTGTTTTTGTCGAAAAGAAGGGAAGAGTACAAGCTAGCCAGCATTTGTCTTGAGCTAGCAATCTTTCTCCCCCTATGTCATTGCCGAAAAGAAGGAGAGGAACCAATGATTTAGACTTTTACATAAATTATGAATTTGCATCAATCAATATTTCAATCATCACATGATATATACAAGACAAAAATGCAAAGAAATCATGTCATGAAAGACATCAATTGTTAAACATGATATGATAATAGTCTAAAAAATTTCAATTTGCGATACATGTGATACATTGCGATACTAAAAAATTTAATGCGATGCTTTTAAGGATATCAACCTATTTTTGATACAAAGCATGGCAAGAGCAATTTTGTTGCAAGTTTTCAAAGTTTTGCACTTTTTGCTTCTTTCGATAGGCAAGATCTTTCTTCTCTTTTTGAGAAGTGCAAGCTTGCAAGTTTTACTTCCTTAGCATGCTAGGAAGTTTACTTTCATTTTCAATGCACAAGCTAGCAAAAACCTTCTCCCCTTTATCAAAGTCAAAAAGAAAGGGAGGACTCAATGGCTAAAAATTTCAACCATTCAACAAGCTAAATATGCAAATAATTCATGAAATATATCAATAAGGATCAATTCATGAATACCAAAGATATGATTCAATGGTTCATTAAAATTCTTCTTAACAAGTTCATGATCAAGATTCATTTGAAACGATATAGCACAAATAGCAACTTGAAACATTCTTATCAAGATCACATTTTAAAATATTCCAAGTATCAAGAGGAATTAATTGGGTGATGAGATAAATATTTCACGAATACATGGAATTGTATAAAAAAAATCATATCATATGTGTTTCATACATTCATATCATCACATGAAGGAATATAAACAAAAATTAGTGATGAGATATTACTTCATGAATACAATAAAATTCATATAGCGTATCATGGTTTATTAGAATTAGTCTTCCTTTTGGTGAATAGCAAAAAGAATAGTAGGAGAGCAAGATCTCAATTCATGCACATCAAATATTCAATCATCAAAATCATGATTCATCTAGAAAATTCTCCTCTTTAAATATTCAAAGAGAGAATCATGATGAACATTCTTGGTTTACATAAAGTTTCAAAACATAATTATTAAGATCATGAATACTAAAAGACTATGAAACATTTCGACGAATCTCCTTTTAAATAGAAAACAATCTTGATTCATAAAGGATTTCATGTTATAAATTTTAAGAGATCAAGATCGTGATTTCGATAAAAATTTATTCAAATTTAAATCATCAAAATCATTATCAAAATCCAAGAGATTCACAAGATGATACAAATGGATTCATCAAAATCAATAAGATCGAGCAAAATATTTTCAAGAATGTTTCCCTCTTTTCGATTGTTTCAAAACATATGATTTTGTTTCATTTATGCCAAATAAAAACATGTATCATGTTTAAAACCGAAGAGTAAGATTTATTACAACAAAGATCAATAAGGTACTTTTATTATGGTAAAAATCAATAATCCATAAATCGTAAGATTCATCATGCATAATTTTGAGATTTATTAAGCATGATCAATATGCATGACACTAAAACATGGTTTCAAAATATTTAATATTTTTATTACACAATTTCATCATTATGCATCATTATATATAACTTTACAATGTCATGCATAAAATCATCAAATCATAGTATTAAAATATTAATATTTTCATTACAACTTTATACAATTGTCAAGCATGACACTTCACTATTTCATATAAGCATGCCTATTTCATTTATATCAAATCAAAACATACATCATTTTTAAAGCCACTTTTTTGTCAAATCAAAAAATGCATCATTAAGCATGATCATTATGCATTACTTCAAACCAAACATGATTTCATTTATTTTCAAAATATTTATAATGATAGAGCTTATAAGCCAAAGAAACTATTAAACATAAAGCATATTCATTAATGATGGTTTCATTGGGCATAAGGCATTTTCAAACAAAATCATTTTGTTATTTGTTGTAGTCATACATTTTTCTTTTTAGGTGAATCTATCTTTTCATGCTTAAATTTTTTAATTTTTCAAAGATACTAAAAGAAAAACATGATATAATTTTTGAAAAATAATTTTTTATTTTCTATTCCTACTATCTAAATTAAGCACTCATGAAAAACTTCAAGTAATTTCAAAATAATTCAAGAGAGTTGAGTTACTTACCTTGTAGTCGAAGCCCGTCAAAGCCCAATTCGTCGTTTCATTTTTGGAAGTTCTTGATTCATCCTTGGGTGCCTTCCTTTTCTTTGGCCTCTTCCTCCATTCAAGTTCATTGTTTATTTTAGATTTTTGTTTAATGAACTTATTAAGAGTTAGTGTTTGAAATTCAAGTTCATCATTGTCCTCATCACTTGAGTCATCGCTCAAGTGGTATTCATTTGTCCGAAGTTCCAAATCTTTCCTATTCTTTGGAAGGTGGTTCAAGTGTTCATTGTGTTCATCATGTGCATTGTGCACCATTTCATATGTCATCAATGAGCCGATAAGTTCTTCAAGTGAAAAAATATTTAAATCTTTTGTTTCTTGTATTGCCGTTACTTTTAATTCCCAAGCTTTAGAAAGTGATCGTAAAACTTTACTAACAAGTTCAAAATTCGATAAACATTTGCCAAGAGCTTGTAAACCATTGATGACATCCGTAAAATGGGTGTACATGTCAACAATAGTTTCGCTCGGCTTCATTTGAAAAAGCTCGAAATCATGCATTAAAATGTTAACTTTCGAGTCTTTGACTCTACTAGTTCCCTCATGCATGATTTCAAGTGTTCGCCAAATATCAAAAGCCGTTTCGCATGTAGAAATCCGATTGAACTCATTTTTGTCTAAAGCGCAAAATAAGGCATTCATAGCCTTTGCGTTTAAAGAAAAATACATCTTTTCCAAATCCGACCATTCGTTCATCGGTTTAGAGGGAAGTTGAAAACCGTTTTCAATGATATTCCATAAATCTAAATTCATAGAAATCAAGAAAACTCTCATTCGAGTTTTCTAATAAGTGTAGTCCAATCCGTTAAACAACGGTGGATGAACAACCGAAAAGCCCTCTTGAAAGCCATAAAGAGCCATTTCTCTCGGGTGTAAATCCGAAATGAGAAATACCGGGCTCTGATACCAATTGTTAGGACCGGAGCGGCACTAAGAGGGGGGGTGAATTAGTGCAACGGTAAGTATGATAAACTTTCGACAATTTAAACACTTACGGAAACTTCGTACGATAAAAGCAACGTTTTGTTTGAAACCGTTTTGATTGCATTTTAACTTGAAGGCATATGTAAGAAGGAGACAAAGAAGTAGAGCATCAAAATGAAGATGGTTTGCAGTAATATAAATGACAATAAGATAAATGCAAACCAGAGAAGACGGTAGTTTATAGTAGTTCGGTCAATCGTGACCTACATCCACTCCTCCGATTCCTCTTCCGTCGAGGCCACCGGCATCCACTAATGATCTTCCTTTACTAGGTAAAGATCAACCTCCTTCTTACACCCCTCTTACAACCTCTTACAAGTGGTTCACCCTTTTACAAAGATTTTAATGAAAATAAAGGAGGTGAACACTCAAGCTATTGAAAACAAGACTTTTCCTAAAGCTTTTCTCAACTTCTAGCTTTTCCAAAAGGTTGTTATCTTAGCTGAGATTTGAGGGGTATTTATAGGCCTCAAGAGGATTCAAATTTAGGCTCCAAAATTTGAATTATCTTTGGTTCCCGATGCTGGCGGTGCCACCGCCCAGCCAAGCGGTGCCACCGCCCAGCTCTCAGGTGCTGGGCGGTGCCACCGCCTTGGCCAATTCAGCTCACTTGTTGGGCTCCAAACTTGGCCCAAACCAGTCCGAACTCGGGCCCAATTGGCCCCTACTTGGGTTATAGGATTAATACCTAATCCTAACCCTAATTAACATGCTAACTATGAATTTAAAGACATTTTATAAGCTATTATGAAGTCCATAAGTCAAGACTTCTTCCGGCGAGCTTCCGACGAACTTCCGACGGTCTTCCGATAAACTCTCGGAAACCATTCTGCGGACTCCCGGTAAGCTCCTAGACTTCACGATTTGATCTTGGCGAGTTCCAACGAGCTTCTTCGGCAAGCTCCGATCTTTCTTGGCGAGCTCCGCGAACTTCCAACGATCCTTCTGGCGAGCTTCCGAAAAACCCTTCGGCAAGCTCCCTACTCACTCTCGGCTAGTTCCGGCAGCATTCCCGACGAACCTTCGGACTTCCGTCGAACTCTCGAACTCGCAACAAATCCTTCGCGCTTGACACCGATACTTTATTTCGCTTTATGTCTTCATCGTTATCGTAGTTAATCCTGCACACACAAGCCAAAACTCTACTCCGATCTAAACAATTATTACAAAGCGAATTGACATTCTGTTGCCCGGCACGTCATTGGTTGGCGCTTCGTCCGATTCTTCGGTGCATCATCCTCTCTTGCGGCTTGTTGCCCAATCGACGGTTGACCTCCGCAACCCCGATATCCTTGGCGTAATTCCGCTCTTGGCCCGATGCCCGACGTCCGAAGCCTTCTGCCATCCAATATCCTAATGTGATCTCCTCCTGCGCAACGTCAATTCCTCTTGCGTTAACTGTCTAATCCTGATTGAGTAGACCTGCATCACTCAAAATGCTTTTAAACATCTAAACACAATCAATTAGTTTCATCATCAAAATCCGATATTCAATAGTAAGAAGATTGGACGTCGAGTTGAAGGATTAGTTAATATATTGGTAGAAGGCTTCGGGCCATGGGTTTAAGCATTGGGCCAAAGAAAGCGAAAATTGCGCTAAGAAAATCGGAGATGTGGAGGTCAACTCGCCGATTGAGCAATAGGCCGCAAGAGAGGACGATGCGCTGAAGAATCGAACGAAGCATCGATGAACCAATGACATGTTGAACAACATTTGATTCAAGCTTTATAATAATTGTCTATATCGAAGTAGGTTTTAAGTGTATAGGATTAACTACGATAATGATCAAGGCATAAAGCAAAATAAAGTCCCGGAGTCAAGAACGAGATTTTGTTGGGTGTTCGAGAGTTCGTCGGAAGTCTGGACGTTCATCAAAAGTTCTACCGAAATTGACCAAAAAGTCTAGAAGCCTACCAAAGAAGCTCATTAGAACTCTCCAAGAAGATCATCGTGAAGTCTAGGAACTTGTTGGGAGTCCGTTGGAACATTGCCGAGAGATCATCGGAAGTTCGTCGGAAGATCGCTGGAAGCTTACCGGAAGAAACCTAGACTAACCGGACTTGATTTGCTTAGTGTATACCTTAAAATTCATAGTTAGCACATAATTGGATTGGAATTAAGTCAACTCAATTAGAGGCCAATTGGGCCTAAGTTTTGACTATATTGGGCCAAGTGAAAGGCCCAAACAGTGACCCAATAGGTGGAATCGTCATGGCACAATCTCCAAGATTGTGTTAAGCAGTGGTACCACTAGTTTGGGCAGTGGTACTGCCCAGACATAGTCTTCGAGAGACTGTCAAGCGGTGGTATCGCCCAGTGTCAATGCTGCAAGCGATGGTACCGTCAGGACCCGAGAATCCCGGGATGAGACACTTTTAGGCTCCAAGTTTGAATATACTTGGGGCCTATAAATACCTCTATCATCCATAGTTAACATACATAAGAATTGAGAGCAAAAAGAAATAAAAATGCTGTTGTAATCTTGTGAGAACTCCTCTCAAGCTCTAAGTATTAGTCTTGTTTAAGAGATGAGTGAAGGGGGCTGTAAATGTCCTCTCCTGAACTTATGAAAAAGAGAATCAAGTTGTAAGAGTAGTTGATCTTCGTCCATTGAAGGAAGATCGTTAGTAGATATTGGTGGCTTTGATGGAAGAGGAATCGAGAGTGGATATAAGTCATGACGACGAACCATTATAAAATCTGGTTTGTATTTTTACTTTGTTATTTACAATTATTGCAAACTGGCATACATCCTCATTACTTTAGCTGCACACTCTTACGAATGTGATTTAATTTAATATCTTTTCTAAATCAATTTTAATCGAATGAAAGATTTTTGAACCAATATAATTTTATCCGCTGCACTAATTAACCCCTCCCCCCCCTTAGTGCTGACTCGATCCTAACAGTTGGTATTAGAGTCACGTTCTTTCTCATTTGGTTTAACACCCAAGAGAAATGACTCTTTTTAGCTTTCAAAAGGGTTTTTCTATCGTTCATCCTCCCATATTCAATGGGACGAACTACACTTATTGAAAAACTCAGATGAGAGTTTTTTTGCTTTCCTTGAACCTTGATTTATGGAATATTATTGAAAACGGATTTGAAATGTCTTCTCTTCCAATAAACGATTGGAATGAGTTGGAGAAGAAGACTTTCTCTTTAAATGTCAAAGCTATAAATGCCTTATTTTGCGCTTTAGATAAAACTGAATTCAATTGAGTTTCTATTTACGAAACGGCTTATGACATAAAGTATACACTCGAAATCACACAAGAAAGCACAAGTAGGGTAAAAGATTCTAAAGTCAATCTTTTAATGCATTTGAACTATTTCAAATGAAGCCAAGTAAAACTATTGTTGACATGTATACCCGTTTTACGGAGGTCGTCAATAGTTTAAAAGCTCTTGAAAAATATTTTTTAAATTTTAAAATTGTTAATAAAGTTTTACGATCACTTTCTAGAAATTAGAATTCGAAAATAACGGCAATAAAAGAATCGAAGAACTTGAACTATTTTTCACTTGAAGAACTTATTGGGTCTTTGATGACCTATGAAATGACATGCAATGCACATGAAGAACTCAAGAATAACCTTCCAAAGAATAGAAAGGATTTGGCACTTAGAACAAATAAAGACCACTCGAGCGAAAAAGTAATGATGAACTTGAACTTTTCACAATAAAGCTTAAAAAATTTTTAAAACATGAAACTAAGAAGAAAAATAAACTTTAAAAGAAAAAGCTACCAAAAAACAAGAAAGCACTCAAGGCGACTATAGATGAATCAAGTTTATCCGAAGATGAAGAACAAACCAATAGAGGCGAGATGGCAAACTACGCCTTAACGACTTTCGACGATGAGGTAACCAAAACCCCTTTGCTTTATTTCAAAATTACATGATGCATTTCATGGGTTGTTTTTAAATTAGTTTAGAAAAATTATATATATATATATATATATATATATATATATATATATATATATATATATATATAAATTGCATGATATAATAAAAATAATTTTTTTTTAGGATTATTCTAGTAATTTTGAAAATGATAATGACAATTGCATGTTTTATGAAAATACAACAAAATGTTAGATATAAATCTAATGCTTGTACACCAAATAAGATTAATCTTACGAATGTTCTTAAGAAGTAATGATGTATATTTTGATGATTTCCATATAGCTTTTCGATTTTGATTAAAGATGTCTTATGTTCAATGAAATCATGCTTGATGATCTAATAATGCATAATGATAATGCTTAATGAGTTTCTATTTTAAATTTATGAATGGTGATTTTTGTGATTTATGGCTTATTGATCCTTATCGTGATAAAATTTACTTTTCCAGTTTTAAATAATGATGCATGTTTTTATTTAGCACAGGCATGCTTGTATGAAATAAAAAGGGAATACATTTCTTGAAAATTTCTCAATCTCTATCTTATCCAGTTTTCGTCTTAAAGATCCTTATTAATGAATCTATATTTTATGAACCATGAAATTGATTTTGATGATTTGAATTTAATGGATTTTATCGAAATCATGATCTTGATTTCCTGAGATTTATAACTTGAAATCATTTATGAATCAAGATCTCTTATTATGTGTTCTCGTATCTTCTTATTGAGATTTATTTAAATGAGTCATGGTTTTTCTCTTGATTTCTCGGAATTTATAACATAAGATTACCTTTGAAGATCATTAACTATTTAATCTCCTAAGATTTCTTTTTGTTATTTACTAAAAAGGAGATCTGTCAAGATGAATCACTTACGAATTGATCTTTCTTGATCTTTCATCTTTCATGTCATGATTTTCATATGATTACCTTTGTATTTATGTGATGCTTAGAGCATTGATGTAAGAAGGAAATGAATTACACCATTAAAAAATTCTCCTCTTCTTCTTTCTTGTTTATAATGAAAAAGGGGAGAAAGAAAATCACTAGCATCTCAAGAGATTGATAAATCAATTTATGTCATTTTGAATCTCTTGAAAATGATTTTAATGATTTGATGATTTGAATCTAAATGAGATTTTTTTCTAATCGAATCATGAACCTTCTCTTGATTTCTTAACTTGAGATTTTCTTTTATGAATCAAGATCTCTTGCTCTTTATTCTTGTATGATTCTTACATTTTGTTTAAGAGAAAATTTTCTATATGAATCATGTCTCTTGGTATTTAAATAATCTTTGATATTATATCTTTCATCCCATGATTTATTTATGATACTCCCTTTTATTCATAAATTGTATACCTCATCACATTTGATTTAAATTTATCTTTGTCATGATGTGAAAATTGATGTAAAGGTAAAAGAATTACAAAATTGTATTCTTCCCTTCTTTTTGACAGTGACAAAGGGAGAGAAAAAAATCACTAG
Source organism: Musa acuminata AAA Group (assembly GCF_036884655.1). Taxonomy (NCBI): domain Eukaryota; kingdom Viridiplantae; phylum Streptophyta; class Magnoliopsida; order Zingiberales; family Musaceae; genus Musa; species Musa acuminata. The sequence goes on along the minus strand of NC_088334.1, from coordinate 30,570,055 downwards.
CTTGCATGTTGTAAAATGATGTAAAATTTTGTTAGCTTACACTTTACAAAGGAAGCAAAAATTATTAGCTCGAACATTGCAAAGGAAGCAAAAATTGCTAGCTTGCACTTTTCAAAAAAAAAGAAAGAACTCACTAGTTTGCATGTTCTAAAGTGATGAAAATTTTGCTAAATCACTAAGCTTGCATATCTCTAAATCTTAAACGTTGCACTTCTCCTTTTTTTTGATAAAAAAGGGGGACAAGATATGATGAGTTGAATCATACATGGTAGGATGTAATATATTTTAATATTTTGATACCATGATGATACTTATGATAATGATCATGCATATGATGCATGCAATACTCATGATTTTATTATGATAATGTATAAAATATTCATGACGAAATATTGCTTTGACTTGAATTCAACTTGAATTCAAGGTTCTATTAATATGGCATATTGATAGGGGGAGTTAAGGTTAACTCCATCATCAATTGGTTGTCATCATCAAAACGGGAGAGATTGTTGAATCTCAAATTTTGATGATGAAACCAATTGATAGTGTTTATAATTTGATCTGTGTATTGAGTGATGCAGGAAGATTCAATCAAGGAAAGACAATTAAAAGTAAGAAGAATCATGTTGGGCCAAAGAGAAACATGTCAAAAGATTAGACGTCGAGCCGGAGGACCGGTTAACGTATCGGCAGAAGGCTTCAGGCCAAAGGTTTGAGCATCGAGCCAAGAAGAGCGGAAATTGTGATAAAGAAATCGGAGTTGCGGAGGTCAACTGGCCGATTGAGTAATAGGCCACAAGAGAGGATGATGCACTGAAGAATTGGATGAAGCGTCAATGAACCAATGACATGCCAGACAACATTTGATTCAAGCTTTGTAATAATTGTCTAGATCGAAGTAGGTTTTAAGTATGTAGAATTAACTATGATAGCAATCAAGGCATAAAGCAAAATAAAGTCCCGGAGTCAAGTATTGAATCTCATATTTTGATGATGAAACCAATTGATAATTATTTATGATTTTAATATGTGTTTTGAGTGACGCAAGATGCTTCAATCAGGATGAGACAATTAAAGCAGGAAAAATCATGTTGGGCCGAAGGAACATGTTAGAAGATTGGACGTCGGGCCGGTGGATCAGTCGACGTATCGACAGAAGGCTACGGGCCGTGGATTCGGGCATCAGGCCAAGAAGAGCGGATATTGCGCCAAGGATATCAGAGTTGTGGAGTCAATTGGGCGATTGGGCAATAGGCTGCAAGAGTGGATGATGCGCCAAAGAATCGAAAGAAGCGTCGAGGGACCAATGACATACCGGACAACTTGATTAATGCTTAGTATTAATTGTCTAGATCGAAGTGTGTTTTTACATGTGCTGGATTAACTATGATAACAAGGCATGAAGCAAAATGAAGTCCCGGAGTCAAGGACGCGATTTCGTTGGGAGTTTGAGAGTTCGTCGAAAGTTCGGACGTTCGTCGGAGGTTCTAGCGGAACTAGCCGAGAAGTCTTGGAGCTTACTAGAGAAGCTCATCGGAACTTGCCAAAAAGATCGTTGTGAAGTCCAGGAGCTTGCCGGGAGTCTACCGGAATATTACCGAGAGATCATCGGAAGTTCGCTGGAAGATCACCGGAAGCTCGCTGGAAGAATAAACATAGGGACTTGTTTAGCTTAGCAAATGTCTTAGGATTTCATAATTAGCACGTAATTGGGCTTGGATTTGGGCCAACCTAATTAGGGGCTAGCTAGGCCCAATAAGAGGCCCAAACAGTGCCCCAATAAGTCTCACCGTCATGGCACAGTCTTCGAGACTATGTCAAGCGATGGTACCCTCAGTCTAGGCTGTTGTACCACTCCTGGCAGGGTACTAGGTGGTGATGCCGTCAGTCTGGGCAGTGGTACCACCCAGCACTACCCCCCAAGCGGTGGTACCGACAGACCTGGGCGATGGTATCACTAGACCTGGGCGGTGGTATCGCCCGTGCTTGGGGAACCCGGGATTGGAAAGTTTTAGGCTCCAAGTTTAAATCAACTTGAAGCCTATAAATACCCCTCTCATCTCTAGTTAAAGCACATAAGCACAGAGAGATTAAAAGAGAGAAAACACTGTTTTGATCATAAGTGTATTCTCTCCTCTAGCTTAAACATACATTTCTATTTAGAGAGGAGAGTGAGTGCTTGTAAGGGTTATCTCCTAAACCCGGTAAAAGAGGAAGAGGGGTGTAAAAGGTGATTGGCCTTCGTCTATTGAAGGAAGGCCTCTAGTGGACTCCGGTGACCTCGTCGGAGGAGGAAGCTATTGAATCTCGAATTTTGATGATGAAGTCAATTGTCATTTGTTATCTAATGCATATGTTTAGATAAGTGTGCAGGATTAACTACGATAAAAGTAAGACATGCAGCAGGAGTTTCGCCGGAGTCAAGACAATGATCACGTTGGGAGTTCGAGAGTTCAACAGAAGTTCAGACAGTCGTCGGAGGTTCTACAGGAACAGATCCAAGAAGTCCATGAGCTTGCCAAAGAAGCTCGTCGGAACTCGCCAAGTGGATCATCGCAAGTCCAGGAGTTTGCCGGAAGTCCGTAGGAGCATCACCGAGGGTTCATCGGATGATCGACGGAAGTTCGCCGGAAGCTCGCCGGAAGAAGCGATTGACGCACCGGAGCAAGTTGTAGTAAATGTCTTAGGGAATGTCGTAGTTAGCACAATGATTAAGTTGGAAATGGGAGGTGATCCCATTAACTTAATCTTGGGGCAATTGGGCCCTTGAAAAACCCAAATTGGGCCGAATGGATCAACCCATTCGGACCCTGATTTATGCCAAGTGGTTGAACCGCCCAAGGCAGGAGGTTGCACCGCTTGGGCTCAGTCTCCGAGCGAGACTGGGAGGTGCAACCGCTCCAGCCAGGTAGTGGCACCGCCTAGGCTCAGTCTCCGAGCGAGACTGGGCGGTGCAACCTCCCCTGATAGGAGGTGGCACCGCTTGAGCTCGGTCTTTGAGCTCTGCCAGGCGGTGTAACCGCCTCAGTCAGGAGGTGCAACCGCCTGAGCTCGGTCTTCGAGCTCAGGCAGGAGGTGCAACTACCCCTGACAGGACGTGGCACCGCCTAGAGGCTCAGTCTTCAAGCTCTGCTAGGCGGTGCAACCGCTCCAGTCAGGAGGTGCAACCGCCTGATCCCGGAATTCCGAGAATTGACATTTTTGAGCTCCAAATTTGAACTGGGTTGGGGCCTATAAATACCCCACCCATTCAGCACTGAAAGGCAATGAACTTACACTAAAATCTTGATCTTTTTCTGTGATTTTTAGAGCTCAAAATTGTTGTAAAAGCCAAAAGTCCTTCTCCCTCTTTTCTTTCAAGTTCTGAGCTATAAAGAGAGGAGAGGAGAGAAAATTCTGTAAGGGTTGTCTCCTAAGCCCGTCAAAAGGAGTGAAACTGTAAAAGGGTGGTTGGCCTTCGCCTATTGAAGGAAGGCCTCTAGTTAACGTCGGTGACCTCGTCGGTGGAGGAAGCCAAAAGTGGAGTTGGTCAAGATTGACCGAACCACTCTAAATCTCGGTTTGCATTTACTTTGAGCATTTTATCTTTACTGCAAACCTCCTCTAAAGCTTACTGCTTTCTGCGCATATACGATCGGGTTTCAGCTTTGCACTTTTCGAATCAACGTTTAGACGTAAATTTGTTTTTTTGTACGATCATCATATTTTAGTTTGCGTTTACGTTTTGATTTCTATCTTAACTGCAAACTGCCTTAATATCCTTGCTTAAGCTGCATCTCGCCTAATCAAGTGATTTACGAATCAGCATTTAGACGTAAATCAGTTTCTTCGTATAAACGTCATATTTCAGTTTGCACTCGTATGCTGGTTTTCATCATAACTGCAAATTGCCTTCATAGATTGACTTTAACGTCATCTCGCTTGATCTTAAGTTAAAGTAATCTTAGAATCGGCTTTCACACCGAAATCATTTTTATCGTCGAAAGATTTCTGCTGCACTAATTCACCCCCCCCCCCTCTTAGTGCTCTTGATCCTAACAATTGGTATCAGAGCGGGGTTAACTCTCTAATGGATTAAAACCCAAGAGAGATGGCATACGCCGGAAACCAAGCGGGCCATTCTATTACACGTCCACCCATGTTCAATGGGACGGACTATACCTATTGGAAGACCCGAATGAGGATCTTTCTTATTTCTATGGATTTTGAACTTTAGAATCTTGTCAAAAACTGATTTTCGAAGTCTTCTCTTCCAATGATCAATTGGAATGAATTGGAGAAGAAGGCTTTCACTCTTAATGCAAAGGCTATGAATGCCTTATTTTGTGCACTTGATAAAAACGAGTTTAACCGTGTTTCGACTTGTGAAACTACATTTGATATTTGGCACACACTCGAAGTGACTCACGAAAGCACAAGTAGAGTGAAAGAGTCAAAAATCAATCTTCTGTTACATTCTTTCGAACTTTTCCGGATGAAACCGAGTGAAACCATTGGCGACATGTTTACCCGTTTCACGGATGTCGTCAACGGTCTAAAAGGACTCGGAAAAAGTTTTTCGGATTTTGAGCTCGTAAATAAGATTCTAAGATCCCTTCCTAAGAGTTGGGATCCTAAAGTCACTGCTATTCAAGAGGCGAAAGATCTAAGCAACTTTCCTCTTGAAGAACTAATCGGGTCATTAATGACCTACGAGATGACCTGCAAAGCTCATGAAGAGCAAGAAGACATCCTTCCAAAGAACAGGAAGGATATGGCACTTAAAATTTTAGAAGACCACTTGAGAGAAAACTTAAGTGATGAGGACTGTGACGATGACTTGGCACTTCTAACAAGAAAATTAAAAAAATTCATTAAAAGAAACAAGTTTAAGAATGAAACAAAAAATAAATTTGAACCCAAGAAGGACCAAGTTATTTGCTATGAGTGCAAGAAGCTGAGACACTACAAGAGTGATTGTCCCCAAGTCAAGAAGAGAACATCAAAGAAGAAGGCGCTCAAAGCAACATGGGATGACTCGAGCGCGTCCGAAGAAGAGGAGTCCAACACCGAGCAAGTTGCTCATTATGCCTTAATGGCCATCGGAGAGGAGGTAACGAATTTAATAGATGCAGATTTATCATTTGATGAATTATTAAATGCCTTCCATGACTTATTTGATGAATGCAAGATTATTAGTTGAAAATATAAATTGCTAAAAAAGGAGCATGATAGTCTTACTTGTAATTTTGATAAGTTAAAAACTGAATATCATGATAGTTTAAGTTCATGCACAAAATACCATGATCTAGAAACTCTCCAAAAGGAAAACTTGCTACTTAAGGACACCTTGAAGAAATTCGAGGTTGGTAGCAAGTCACTGAACATGATCCTTGCAAACAAGGGTCACGTTCCCAAAAGAAGTGGAATCGGATTTGTGAGAAGTCCTCACCAAAATCCAACCACCTTCATAAAAGGCCCCATCTTACATGTTCGACACCAAAGCAAATGCAACTTTTGTTGCAAACTTGGACACAAAACATATTATTGTCCATTCAAGAAAATTAGTCCGAGTAAATTAATTTGGGTTCCTAAAGGAACCATGACAAATTCTATGCAACATGATAAACAATATAGATCTATTTTTTAGGCACCCAAAAGCAAATGGGTACCTAAAAATCATCCTTTCCTGTAAAGACATAAAAAAATTATTATAAGCTAGAGCAAGAAATAATATCCTGCTCCTTGGAATCTCGATATTCATGACCCGAAGTCCAAAATGGAACTTGCGATGCTCTCTACCCCAAATAACAGAAGAGGATTAGAAAATTAAAATCACAAATACAATCCTATTTGATTTCTCATAATTGGAAACTCATGATTCTCAATTCACATATCCTTTGGATTTTTGAATCCATCAATTTCATCCGTTCGTAACTTTCGAATCCAACTCTATATCATGAACTGACTAAGTTTGTCATGAACTTGCAAGGCTTACCAACTTGTACAATCTATCACAACATGTGTACGACACTGAGAGTATGCATCTTGATCGTGCAAAAATTCTTATTTTTACGTAATTACGTAAGTGAAGTTGATTGTTCCACAAATAAAAAGTCAAAAACATTCAAGACTATGCTCACTGCCTGCAGCGGTTGAACCGCCCCAACTGGAGGTAGCACCTCCAGCTATCACGTGTTGCAAGCGGTTGCACCGCCCCAGCCAGAGGTGTAACCGCCCACAACTCTGCCCTTTTTAACCCAAGCTAGGGCCGGCGGTGAAACCGACCCCAACTCACTCCCTTCCCCTCCTTACTCTTCCAAAGCTCCTCCATCCCCATTTCTCCCCTCATAGCATCCCAAATACTCCTCATTTCGGAGCAAAACATCAACAATCCTTCCCTCTCTTGAAGATCTCACTAAGGTATTCTCTAAGAAGCCCTTAAATTCTGTTTTTGATTCATTTACTCTTGCTCATCACTACTCTTCTAAATAGCAGTAGTTATGGGATCTAGAAGATCCTCAAGGGACAAAGGGAAGAGGAGATTAGTGGAAGATTTTGATCTCACCCTTTTCGATTCAAAATACCATGCTGAAAAGTTTTCCTCTTTCGAACTTAGGAGTGTCAATAAGGGAACCTTTTTCAAACTTAGGAGTGTCAATAAGGGAAAACATGTAGATTTAAATGAACTAAGAGACTTAGAGACAATCCAATGGTTTGCAAACTTAGATCTAATCCCTATTTTGTAAATTAATGAACCCATCTATCCAAGACTTATTAGATTATTTTACAACAACATACAAATAGATGAAGAAGAAAGAATGTCTACCTATCTTTTAAGACAACACATCTCCATTACAGATAAATTCATTTACGACATGATAGGCATTCCCATAAAAAGTAGAGGACTTTACTTTAGAGGATCATGGGATGATGAAATTGTTTGAACAACATATGTTGAAGCCTTAGGAACAATTTTTGCCAATCCCAACTTAGCATTTGTTCCTAAAAGTTGTGAACATCTACTACCTCTAAACACTAAGGTACTTCATCATATCCTAACTAGCATCATTCTCCCTAAACAATACCATCATGATGAAGTAAGCCAATTAGAATTAGGAACTATGTATTTGATCATGAAAGGACATGACATTTGTCTTGGTTATCTTATCCAACAAAACATGTTAGAACTATCTAAGAAAGACATGATGCTCCCATATCGTGGTATAATCACTAGAATAATGAAAGCCTATGATATTCTAATACCACCGGAAGAAGAAGTAATAAAAGTAGATAGTTTTAGCATAATAAATAAAAATCTACTTCACCGATTAAGATGTTTTTATAGAAACGGTAACTGGGTTAGAATGCCTAGAAGAACCGATCCCCCTCAACCTGAACCAGAACCGGAAACACTAGTCTTTAGGGGTACCCAATCTCCTCCGATCTGTCCCTTTGAGGAAACACATCTATTTGAGCAAACTCATACATCATCTGTCGAAGATATTGGGATTCGGATGGACCGATTCGAACAAAGACAAGAACGGCTTGAACATCGACAAGATCAAATCTTATCTGAGCTGTAGCAAATTCATCGACAATTTGACTCTTTATTTAGGCACTTTAATTTTTCACCTCATGAATGAGCTTGTATAAACACAATCACCTGTTGTTATTGTAAACTCCTTATCTTACTCACCATGATGGGCTTTGCCTTGATCCTTGATATGGTTACCTGATATATTTTTGTGGGCATATGCTGAGTTACAAACATCTCTCATTGTTTATCTCGGATTTTACATTGAAACTAAATGTTTTGAAAACCTTGTGCCTTGATTTCCATGCTAAATATAATTTGAGAAAATGATATACCAATGCAGTTGATAAGTCATGACATTGCCATGATATTGATACTAAACATCAACTAGCTGACATTTTTACAAAACCTCTAAGTGAAGAGCAATTTGATTTCATAAGAAGAGAATTAGGAATATTAATGTGTCCGAATACATAAACTAGTTAAAATTATTTTTCGGACTTTATGATCAAATCACCTGATTGTCATTACATGCCTAAATAACATGTTGTAAATTATGTGTTAAAATGTTTTGTCTTCATGATTATATTTGAAAATCTGTAGCATAGTCGTGTCCGAATGCATGAAAGTGTTCATTTCATTTTTGGATTCGCTTAACAATTGGAATGCTAAAAATTTGATTTTTTCATACACTCTTATGGAAAATATTTTTCTGAAAAGATTTGATGAAATGATTCCTGCTTATAAATTCCATCTTGAAATATGAATGATAGTATTTTTACTTGCAAAAAGTTGTTTCACACACATATCTTGACTCAAAGTAAACCCACAAATAGCTGGCTTTCCTCCATGCAAAAAGATTATAACAAATAAAAAGGAAGAAGTATTCAAAGTAATCTACGTATCATGCCTTCCTTTATATGCTTGATTTCCTATCACTTACTATTGGAAAATAACATGAACCCAGTAAAGGCATGAACAATTATCGCACTTATGCTCAAAATTTGCTTATATTGTTCTCCTAGTATCACAACCACCATGCTTTTTGTTGATGACAAAGGGGGAGAACTATATGAATTGATGCTATAAACACTAATGCTATGATTATGCCATGCTTGCATCACCAAGAGATATATGAACAGATGCTATGATTAATTTACATTATACCTTGTTTGTATCGCGTCAAGATATCAAACAAAAAACTTGCATCGCAATTCTACGAGTTGATACCTTACCATATGATTAAATGCAATACTTGCTAAAATATTTGGAATATGTACATCATGTAATGATATCAAAATCTTACTTCGCAAGCTTTACATGTTGATATCTTACAATACAATGAATTGCTACAATTACCATCATTCAAACTTGTTATGTAAAATTTGAAAATGAATGTCAAGCCTTGACATCATCTTCAGAGAGATACATCATGATGGGAATCATGATGGGAGTATTGATAAGTTCAAATGATTCTAACTTATCAATATGTCTCTTGAATTCTTAGGTTTTCAAGAATGACTTATCTCAAGTATGGCATATAGACAGGGGGAGTTAAGGTTAACTCCATTATCAATTGATTGTCATCATAAAAAAGGAGGAGATTGTTGAATCTTGGATTTTGATGATGAAGTCAATTGTCATTTGTTATCTAATCCATATGTTGAGATAAGTGTGCAGGATTAACTACGATAAAAGTAAGACATGCAGTAGGAGTTGCGCCGGAGTCAAGACAATGATCACGTTGGGAGTTCGAGAGTTCGACGGAAGTTCGGACAGTCGTCGGAGGTTCTGTAGGAACAGATCCGAGAAGTCCATGAGCTTGCCAAAGAAGCTCGTCGGAACTCGCCAAGTGGATCGTCGCAAGTCCAGGAGTTTGCCGAAAGTCCGCAGGAGCATCACCGAGGGTTCATCAGATGATCGACGGAAGTTCGCCGGAAGCTCGCCGGAAGAAGCGATTGACGCACCGGAGCAAGTTGTAGTAAATGTCTTAGGGAATGTCGTAGTTAGTACAATGATTAAGTTAGAAATGGGAGGTGATCCCATTAACTTAATCTTGGGGCAATTGGGCCCTTGAAAAACCCAAACTGTGCCGAATGGATCAACCCATTCGGACCCTGATTTCTGCCAAGCGGTTGAACCGCCCAAGGCAGGAGGTTGCACCGCCTGGGCTCAGTCTCCGAGCGAGACTGGGAGGTGCAACCGCCCCAGCCAGGCAGTGGCACCGCTTGGGCTCAGTCTCCGAGCGAGACTGGGAGGTGCAACCGCTCCAGCCAGACGGTGGCACCGCTTGGGCTCAGTCTCCAAGTGAGACTGGGCGGTGCAACCTCCCCTAACAGGAGGTGGCACCGCCTGAGCTCGGTCTTCGAGCTCTGCCAGGCGGTGCAACCGCCTCAGTCAGGAGGTGCAACCGCTTGAGCTCGGTCTTCGAGCTCTAGCAGGAGATGCAACCGCCCCTGACAGGAGGTGGCACCGCCCAGAGGCTCAGTCTTCGAGCTCTGCCAGGCGGTGCAACCACTCCAGTCAGGAGGTGCAACCGCTTGATCCCGGAATTTCGGGAATTGACATTTTTGAGCTCCAAATTTGAACTGGGTTGGGGCCTATAAATACCCCACCCATTCAGCACTGAAAGGCAATGAACTTACACCGAAATCTTGATCTTTTTATGTGATTTTTAGAGCTCAAAATTATTGTAAAAGCCAAAAGTCCTTCTGCCTCTTTTCTTCCAAGTTCTGAGCTGTAAAGAGAGGAGAGGAGAGAAAATTCTGTAAGGGTTGTCTCCTAAGCCCGTCAAAAGGAGTGAAACTGTAAAAGGGTGGTTAGCCTTCGCCTATTGAAGGAAGGCCTCTAGTTGACGTCGGTGACCTCGTCGGTGGAGGAAGCCAAAAGTGTGTTAGGATCGGAGCGGCACTAAGAGGGGGGGGGGGGTGAATTAGTGCAGCGGATTAAAACTTCGATTTTAACAAAATCTTTTGTACGTTAAGAACGAAACTTGAGAAATTTAACTTGAAGGCGTATTCTTGAAGTTGCGCAGCAAGAGTAATAAGGAACTAAAGCAGTAAGAAGATTTGCAGTAATGTAAATGACAATAATAAAGAGCAAACCAGAGATTACGCCGATTTTTAGAGTGGTTAGGTCAAATGACCTACTCCACTTGCGAGGCCCCTCTTCGATGAGGCTCCCACCTTCCACTAGCAAGTCTCTTGAAATGGAAGAGTAAACACCCCTCTTACAACCTTTTACAAGCAGCTCAACCTCTTACAAATTTTCAATAAGAAAGAAGGAGGAGAACTCTCTAGCAAATTGAAAACAAGACTTGCTAAGACTTTCTAAGACTTTTCTCTCAATCAAAATGCTTCTCAAAAGTTGTAACCTCAGCTGAGATTTGAGGGGTATTTATAGGCCTCAAGAGGATTCAAATTTTGGGCTTCAAAATTTGAATTCTCTTAGGGTTCCCGGTGCTGGAGGTGCCACCTCCCAGCCAGGCGGTGCCACCGCCCAGCACTCGGGTGCTGGACGGTGCAACCGCCCAGCCAAGGAGGTGTCACCGCCCAGCACTCGAGTGCTGGGCGGCTTCATCGCCCAGCCAGGCGGTGCCACCGCCTGGCTCTCCAATTCATTTGTTTGGCTTAATTTTAGCCCAAACCAAATCTGACTTTGGGCCCAGTTGGCCCCTAACCAGGATATAGGATTATCTCTTAATCCTAATCCTAATTACAGGTGAACTACATAACACAAAAAAAAACATCCTAAGCAAGTTTTTTAACCGCGAACGTCGAGTCTTGTTCCGGCGAGCTTTCCGACGAACTTCTTCCGACGGACTCCCTGCAAGCTCCCAATCTTTGTGATGACTTTAACGAGTAGCCGAGCCTTCTTGGTGATCTCTGCGACCCTCCGACGATTTCTTCGGCGAACTTCCGACACGTTCCCGATTTCTTCTCGGATGGTTCCGGCAGCATCTCCGATGATTCTTCGGTCTCTTAAACGTCCATCGAGCTCGACTCCGGTATCCTTGCTTTATGTTTTCTGGTTATCATAGTTAATCCTGCACACTTAACTCAATAATATGGATTAGATCAATTAACCCACCAATTGATTATATCATCAAAATCCGAGATTCAACAATCTCCCCCTTTTTGATGATGACAATCAATTGATGACGGAGTTAAACATAACTCCCCCTATCTATATGCCATATTATGAGAAGATAAAAAACACTTGAATTCCATCCCATTGGATTCAAGCATAACCCGATAAGTTCTAATCGTAGAACTTTATCGTTATCCTCAATAAACAATAGTAAATACGAAACTTCGATGAAAATCATAAGTTAAATGATACGGGACGAATTTTGCTACGACAGAAGATAAAGATTTTTAATATAAATTTCATGATATCAATCTTGTGATATTTTCAAGGATTTGCAAGTCATATAAGACATTCATATCACACAGAAGATAAAGATTTTCAATATAAATTTCATGATATCAATCTTGTGATATTTTCAAGGATTTGCAAGTCATATAAGACATTCATATCACACAAGTTTTTGTAATTCATATTAGTCATGCTATCGTTCTGGTGTTAGTCATCACTTCTCCCCCTTTGTCATCAACAAAAAGAGACAAGCCAGCTAATTGATGATCATAGAAAAAGGTTTAGCATTTATCAAAGTTCATCGTTCAAATTTGCCAGAAATAGTTTATCCAAAAGACATCATCATCTATGCAGATTAAGACAGTAGTTATCTAAAGGAAAGATCAGTTATCGTACAATCGATGACAAACATGAACTTGTTTTTAAAAGCAAACAGAACAGAATAAAAAGATACATCAATTTAATCCTTAGGAGGTAATCCACAGTGCTGATACATGATATCTATTTTTTCATTCATCTGTCGTAGTGTCTTCAAAATTTCAACTTGTTGATTCTGAATTTGTTCTTGCTGTGATTTGATCTGAGATAGCTCCGCTATAATGATATCTTCAGAGGAGGAAACAAGAGCTGAAGGTGCTGCTCCAAAGGGACTAGGAGGAGGAGATTCATTTCCCATTAGAATTGGTGTTTCGGGTTGTTCTATTGGTGTAGGAATTGGATCCGTCCTTCTAGGCTGCCTAACCCATATGCCATTGCTAAAAGTGCACCTAAGTTTTTTCAGCAGGTTTTTATTTATTATGTTATATCGATCATTTTGAATAGATTCTTCATCGGGTGGAATGCAAATGTCATAGGCATGAAGAATTCTAGTGATTAACCTCCCATATGGCAATATAGTATCTTTAGTCATAATTTCCTGCATGTGTTGGCGAATCAAGTACCCAAAATAATTATGCTGACCGGTCATAATCCAATACATGGTTCCTATCTCTATTTGACTTATTTCGTCAAGATGAAATTGTTTGGGGAATATGATGCTTGTGATAATATGATAAAGAATTTTAGAGTTGAAAGGCAGTAAGTGTTCACAGCTCTTGGGTAGGAAGTCAAGGTTTGGATTTGCAAAAATTGTTTTCACGGCTTCGGAATAGGTTGCTCCTATTTTTTTGACGTCCCATTTACCTTTAAAATAGCATCCCCTATCTTTTTCAGTTATGCCAATTAGCTCACAAATGGTGCTGTCAAATATTCTAATGGGTGTTCCTAGAATGTAAGTGCTTAGGCTATCATTGTCTTCATATAGGTTGGCATAGAACAATCTCACTAACCGTGGATAGATTGGTTCATCTATTTGTAGTAGAGGTAGAGCTTCTAGGTGTGCAAACCACCTAATGGGTTCTAAGTCCTCTAGTTCATCCAAATCAACGTATTTTTCCTTATGGACACATCGTGTTTCAAATTTTGGAAAGCTAAGGGCTACCTCTTTTGATCTAAAAAGGTCATGGTTATATGAATCTCCTTCAATCCTTATTCCTTTTGATCTCTTAGGAGCCATTTTCTAGACAACATGATGATGAAACTGTGAAAAATAAGCAAGAGAAAGAGAAAAGAAAAGAGGAATTTCAAGTGTTACCTTGTGGAGATTATGTTGAGAGATGGAAAGCTTGGACCACCAAGAATCCTTCTCCAATATTTCTAAGAGTTAGAATGAGGGTTAGAGGGAATGGGAGAGGGTTTTTGAGAGGTTTTTCTTCGGGTTGGGGGCGGTGTCACCACCGGCCCTAACCCCTCGGGTTAAAAGGGTGACTCGGTCGGTGTCACCGCCAAACTGGTCGGTGTCACCGCCTGGCGCCCGAGCGCCAGTCGGTGCAACCGCCGGATCTGGCGGTGCCACCGCTGGCATCACGCGGAGGAAAGAAAGAAAAAATTTCTTCCTTCCTTTTATTTAGCTTCTTCCCTCAAGATCATAATTTATACTTTAATGGATCATTTTGAATTGAAGAAGAAGGAAGAATTCAAATTCACAAACGAAGGGAAAAGAACGAGTCCTTTTTGTGAAGTTCATTTTAGGGACAATTTAGCATGCCTAATTCCCTTCGGATGAATTCAAATTGGTCTTCATTCAAAGCTTTTGTAAATATATCTGCTAATTGATGCTTTGTGTCAATGAATTCTAGAACAACATCATTGTTAAGAACATGATTGCGTATGAAATGATGCCTAACGTCGATGTGCTTAGTTCTAGAGTGCTGAATTGGATTTTTAGTAAGGCATATGGCACTAGTATTATCACATTTTATGGGAATATTTTTAAAGTGAATTCCATAGTCTTCTAATGTATTTTTTATCCAAATGACTTGTGCACAACATGCACTTGCAGCAATGTATTCGGCTTCCGCCGTAGATAGTGCAACTGAATTTTGTTTCTTGGAAGTCCAAGAAACAAGTGCATGTCCTAAAAATTGGCATGTTCCGGATGTACTTTTTCTATCTATCCTGCATCCGCCAAAATCGGCATCTGCATAAGCTATTAGATCGAATTTTTCAGATTTTGGATATCACAATCCTAAATTTGGAGTTCCTTTAAGATACCTAAATATTCTTTTAACACTCTTAAGATGAGATAATTTAGGATTAGATTGAAACCTAGCGCAAAGTCCTACACTAAACATAATATCCGGTCTAGTCGCAGTGAGGTAGAGTAGACTACCTATCATTCCCCTATATGTTTTTTGATCGAAACTTTCACCATTTTCATCCATATCTAACTTAGTCGCAGTACTCATAGGGGTGTTTATTGCTTTTGAATTATCCATGTTAAATCATTTTAACAATTCTAATGTATATTTAGATTGGTTAAGAAATATACCATCACTAAGTTGTTTAATTTGTAATCCCAAAAAGAAAGTTAATTCACCCATTAAACTCATTTCAAATTCAAGACTCATACATTTGGCAAATGATTCACATAGTGATTCATCCGAAGAGCCAAACACAATATCGTCAACATAAATTTACACAATAAGAAAATTATTTTCAAAATGTTTAATAAACAATGTAGTATCAACCTTGCCTTTGGTAAAATTATTTAAAATAAGAAAGGAACTAAGCCTTTCATACCAAGCTCTAGGAGCTTGTTTTAAGCCATAGAGAGCTTTAGTCAATTTGAATACATGATTAGGAAGAAGAGAGTTTTCAAATCCGGGAGGTTGTTCGACAAATACTTCTTCGGAAATAAAACCATTCAAGAAAGCACTTTTAACATCCATTTGAAATAGTTTAAAATTATTACTACTAGCATAGGCAAGGAGCATCCTTATGGCTTCTAATCGAGCCACGGGAGCGAAGGTTTCTTCGTAATCGATACCTTCTTCTTGGTTGAAACCTTTGGCCACTAATCTAGCCTTGTTTCTAACCACGATACCATTTTCGTCTTGCTTGTTTCTAAAGACCCACTTAGTACCTATGACTAAGTGGTCACTTGGTCTAGGAACAAGCTTCCATACCTCATTCCTCTCAAATTGGTTCAATTCTTCTTGCATTGCAATGATCCAAAAATCATCTTTTAAGGCTTCGTCAATGCATTTAGGTTCAATTTGAGAAAGGAAAGCGGCGTTAGCACAGAAATTTTTGAAAGAAGAACGAGTTTGAACCCCTTTTGATGTATCTCCTATAATTTGCTCTTTTGGATGAGCATCTACATACTTCCATTCTTTTAGTAAAGAAATTTCGGAAGAAGATGCATTCAAATGGCTATTTTGAGGAGAGGGTTCATTTAAATTCAAATTATCAAAACCAAGATCATCATCAAAATCATTTTTCTTTAAATCGGAAATTTCATTAAAAACTACATGAATAGACTCTTCAATTACTAAAGTTTTTTTATTAAAAACCCGAAAAGCTTTAGAAACGGAAGAGTAACCAAGAAAGATGCCTTCATCGGATTTAGCATCAAATTTTCCTAAAGCATCCCTTTCATTTAAAATAAAGCATTTACAACCAAAAACTTTAAAATAGGAGATGTTTGGTTTTTTGTTATTCCATAATTCATAGGGAGTTTTGGATAAGGATGGTCTTATTAGGACTCTATTCATGATGTAGCAAGCCGTATTTACGGCTTCGGCCCAAAAGTACTTAGGTAAACTATGTTCATTCAACATAGTTCTTGCCATTTCTTGTAGGTTTCTATTTTTCCTTTCAACTACTCCATTTTGTTGAGGATTTCTTGGAGTTGAGAAGTTGTGATTGTACCCATTACTTTTGCAAAAATTTTGAAAGTCACGGTTTTGGAATTCACCACCGTGATCACTCCGAATTGATGAAATCATGAAGCCTTTTTCGTTTTGAGTGAGTTTACAAAATTTAGAGAAACACTTGAAGCAATCACTTTTGTGAGCTAAGAAATAGGTCCAAGTGTATCTAGAGTAGTCATCCACAATCACAAAAGCATATTTGCTTCCACCTAGACTTGTTGTATCAATTGGTCCAAATAAGTCCAAATGGATCAATTGTAATGGTCTAGTAGTGCTAATTTGATTTTTTGGTTTGAAGCTTGTTTTTATTTGTTTGCCTAGTTGACATGCATCGCATACTTTGTCCTTAATAAACTTTATATTTGGAATTCCTCGTACTAATTCTTGAGATGAGATCTTAGATATTGTTTTCATGCTTGCATGGCCTAATCTCCTATGCCAAAGCCAAGCATCATCATTTACGGCGGAGAAGCACATTTCATTACTTAGTTCATCAAGATTGATGGTATAGACATTATTTTGTTTTAAAGCAATCATAGTCATGTTATGATTTGGTTTTTCAATAATGCACATATTTGATTCAAATCTAACGATGTAACCTTTATCGCATAGTTGACTAATACTCAAGAGATTATGTTTCAATCCATCAACTAGTAAGACATCATCAATGGAAAAATTAAATTTGTTACCAATAGTTCCCTTGCCAATGATTTTGCCCTTGTTGTTGTCTCCGAAGGTAACGTACCCTTCTTCTTTGCTAGTGAGCATAGAGAAATGAGATGGATCTCCAGTCATATGTCTTGAGCATCCACTATCGAGATACCATCTCTTGCTCCTAGCTTGTGGGTTTGTCTACAAAAGAGGATGATTTTTAGGTACCCATTTGATTTTGGGTGCCTCAAAAATTGACCCACTAACTTTGTTATTTATGATTGAATTCTTTATAGTTCCTTTAGGAACCCATATTAATTTTTGTGAACTAATTTTCCTAAATGGGCATTTGTAGGCAATATGTCCGGATTTGCAACAAAAGTTGCATTTCATATAAGAGGAAACATGTAATGTAAGTCCTTTTATGAAAGTGGTAGGATTTTGATGTAATCCTTTTACAAATCCAATTCCATTTCTATTTGCGATGTGACCCTTGTGTGCAAGGATCATATCTAATCCTTTGCTACCAACCTTAAACTTGTTTAAGGTTTCCTTAAGAAGTAAATTTTCATTTTTTATTGCTTCTAAGTGCTCACACTTAGAGCATGGAGGAGTTTGAAGACTATCAAACTTATCTTGTAGCAAAGCATGCTCTTTCTTTAAGATACTTAACTTCTTGCTAACAGTTCTACATTCATCAAATAATTCATGAAAAGCGATAGATAGTTCTTCAAAAGATAAATCTTCATTAAATAAATCACATACCTCTTCTCCTAACGCCATTAGCGCGTAATGAGCAACTTGCTCGGTGTTGGACTCCTCTTCTTCGGATGCGCTTGAATCATCCCACGTTGCCTTGAATGCCTTCTTCTTTAATGTTCTCTTTTTGGCTTGAGGACAATCGTTCTTATAGTGTCCCGGTTTTTTACATTCATAGCAAATCACTTGGTCCTTCTTTTGTTCAAATTTATTTTTTGTATTATTTTTAAATATGTTCTTTCTTAAATATTTTTTAAATTTTTGAGTCAAAAGTGCAATGTCATTGTCACTGTCCTCATCACTTGATGTTCCTTTCAAGTGGTCTTCTTGTGATTTGAGTGTCATATCCTTCCTGTTCTTTGGAAGGGGGTTCTCGAGCTCGTCATGAGCTTGACATGTCATTTCGTAGGTCATTAGAGACCCAATGAGTTCTTCAAGAGGGAATGCTTTAAGGTCTTTGGCCTCTTGAATGGCCGTAACTTTTGGATCCCAACTTTTAGGGAGGGATCTTAAGATTTTAGTTACTAGTTCAAAGTTAGTAAAATCTTTACCAAGAGCTTGGAGTCCATTGATGACATCCGTAAACCGGGTGTACATGTCTCCGATGGACTCACTTGGTTTCATTCGGAAAAGTTCGTAAGAGTGCACAAGGATGTTGATTTTGGACTCTTTCACTCGGCTAGTGCCTTCATGAGTGACCTCAAGAGTTCTCCAAATATCAAAAGCCGAATCACACATTGAAACACGATTAAATTTGTTTTTGTCTAGTGCACAAAATAAGGCATTCATAGCCTTTGCATTTAAAGCAAAAACCTTCTTCTCCGATTCATCCCATTCGCTCATCGGAAGAGAAGATTTTTGAAATCCATTCTCGACAATAGACCAAAGCTCAAAGTCCATAGAAATGAGGAAGATTCTCATGCGAGTCTTCCAATATGTGTAATCCGACCCATTAAACAAAGGTGGTCGTGCAATAGAATGGCCCTCTTGCATGCCGGAGTAAGCCATCTCTCTTGGGTATTAAACCAAATATGAGAGATAACCTTGCTCTGATACCACTTGTTAGGATCGGAGCGGCACTAAGAGGGGCGGGGGGTGAATTAGTGCAGCGGATTAAAACTTCGATTTTAACAAAATCTTTCGTACGTTAAGAACGAAACTTGAGAAATTTAACTTGAAGGCGTATTCTTGAAGTTGCGCAGCAAGAGTAATAAGAAACTAAAGCAGTAAGAAGATTTGCAGTAATGTAAATGACAATAATAAAGAGCAAACCAGAGATTACGCCGATTTTTAGAGTGGTTCGGTCAAATGACCTACTCCACTTGCGAGGCCCCTCTTCGATGAGGCTCCCACCTTCCACTAGCAAGTCTCTTGAAATGGAAGGGTAAACACCCCTCTTACAACCTTTTACAAGCAGCTCAACCTCTTACAAATTTTCAATAAGAAAGAAGGAGGAGAACTCTCTAGCAAATTGAAAACAAGACTTGCTAAGACTTTCTAAGACTTTTCTCTCAATCAAAATGCTTCTCAAAAGTTGTAACCTCAGCTGAGATTTGAGGGGTATTTATAGGCCTCAAGAGGATTCAAATTTTGGGCTTCAAAATTTGAATTCTCTTAGAGTTCCCGGTGCTGGAGGTGCCACCTCCCAGCCAGGCGGTGCCACCGCCCAGCGCTCGGGTGCTGGACGGTGCAACCGCCCAGCCAAGGAGGTGTCACCGCCCAGCACTCGGGTGCTGGGCGGTTTCACCGCCCAGCCAGGCGGTGCCACCGCCTGGCTCTCCAATTCATTTGTTTGGCTTAATTTTAGCCCAAACCAAATTTGACTTTGGGCCCAGTTGGCCCCTAGCCAGGATATAGGATTATCTCTTAATCCTAATCCTAATTACAGGTGAACTACATAACACAAAAAAAAACATCCTAAGCAAGTTTTTTAACCGCGAACGTCGAGTCTTGTTCCGGCGAGCTTTCCGACGAACTTCTTCCGACGGACTCCCTGCAAGCTCCCAATCTTTGTGATGACTTTAACGAGTAGCCGAGCCTTCTTGGTGATCTCCGCGAGCCTCCGACGATTTCTTCGGCGAACTTCCGACACGTTCCCGATTTCTTCTCGGATGGTTCCGGCAGCATCTCCGATGATTCTTCGGTCTCTTAAACGTCCATCGAGCTCGACTCCGGTATCCTTGCTTTATGTTTTCTGGTTATCGTAGTTAATCCTGCACACTTAACTCAATAATATGGATTAGATCAATTAACCCACCAATTGATTATATCATCAAAATCCGAGATTCAACAAAGTGGAGTAGGTCAAGATTGACCGAACCACTCTAAATCTTGGTTTGCATTTACTTTAAGCATTTTATCTTTACTGCAAACCTCCTCTAAAGCTTACTGCTTTCTGCACAGATACGATCGGGTTTTAGCTTTGCACTTTCCGAATCAACGTTTAGACGTAAATCTATTTTTTCGTACGATCATCATATTTCAGTTTGCGTTTACGTTTTGATTTCTATCTTAACTGCAAACTGCCTTAATATCCTTACTTAAGCTGCATCTCGCCTAATCAAGTGATTTACGAATCAGCATTTAGACGTAAATCAGTTTCTTCGTACAAACGTCATATTTCAATTGGCGCTCGTATGCTGGTTTTCATCATAACTGCAAACTGCCTTCATAGATTGACTTTAACGTTATCTCGCTTGATCTTAAGTTAAAGTAATCTTAGAATCAGCTTTCACACCGAAATCGTTTTTATCGTTCGAACATTTTTATCGTCGAAAGATTTCCACTACACTAATTCACCCCCCCCCCCCCCCCCCCCTCTTAGTGCTCTTGATCCTAACAGAAGCCAAAAGTGGATGTAGGTCACGTTGACCGAACCACTCTAAAACTATTGCATTCTCTGGTTTGCATTTAATTTCTGCAATTACCTTACTGCAAACTTCCTTAAGTGCTTACTGCCTTCAATTCATTACGTATGCTTTCAAGTTAAGTTTTCGAAATCGGTTTTTCATCGGAAACGATTTTATCGTACGAAACTTTTTTAAAGTTGATGTGATTTTACCACTACACTAATTCATCCCCCCCCCTCTTAGTACCAACCCCTGATCCTAACAATTGGTATCAGAGCCTCGTTATTTCTCATTTGGTTTAGCACCTAAGAGAAATGGCTCTTTTCGGCTTTCAAGAGGGTCACTCTCTCATTCATCCTCCCTTTTTCAATGGGACGGACTATACTTACTGCAAAACTTGAATGAGACTTTTCTTGCTTTTGTTGGATTTAAATTTATGAAATATTATTGAAAATAGTTTTTTAATGTCTTCTCTTCCAATGAACCATTGGAATGATTTGAAGAAGAAGACGTTTTCTTTAAATTCTAGAGCTATGAATGCTCTATTTTGCGCCTTAGACAAAAACGAGTTTAATTGGGTTTCTTTATCTGAAATGACCTTCGATATTTGGCATATTCTCAAAATCACACACGAAGGCATAAGTAATATAAAAGATTCTAAAGTAAATTTTCTGATGCACGATTTTGAGATGTTTTGTATGGAACCAAGAGAGACTATTGGAGACATGTACACCCGTTTTACGGATGTCATCAATAGTCTAAAAGCACTTAGTAAAAGCTTTTTGAATTTTGAACTCATTAATAAGATTTTGCGCTTACTTTCTAAAACTTGGGATTCAAAAGCAATCACTATTCAAGAATCAAAAAATTTAAATATTTTTTTAATCAAAGAACTAAGAGAGTCTTTGATGACCTATGAAATGACGTGCAATGCACGTGAAGAACTCAAGAACCACCTTCCAAAGAACAAGAAGGATTTCAAACTTAGAACATTTGAAGACCACTCGAGCATAAGCTCAAGTGATGGTGAACTTGAACTCACTAATAAATTTAAAAGTTTCATGAAACAAAAATTAAAGAATAAAAAGAATGCAACTACTTGCTTTGAACGCAAGAAGAATAACACAAATTGGGATCAATCGAGCTCCTCCGAAGACGAGGAGAAAATCAACAAAGGCGAGGTGGCAAACTACGCCTTAACCGCTTTCAATGATAAGGTAATCGAAACCCCATTAATTTACTTCAAAATTACTTGAGGCTTTTCATGATGTATTTTTTTTAATTTAGTTAAGAATTATTTTTTCTTGAAAATTACATGTTTAAAAATGAAAATACAATAATTATGATCATGCTAGTAATTTTGAAAATGATAATGAAAATTACATGTTTTATGTTAATGGAATAAAATGTTAGATTTAAATCTAATGATGATCCTATGAATGTTTTTTTTAAGAAGTAATAATGTGTATTATTTTGATTTCCATTGTTATTTCTTGATTTTGATTAAATGAAATCATGTTTGATTTGAAGTAATGCATAATGATGTAATGAAAATATTAAATGTTTTGATACCATGATTGATGACTTTATGCATAAGATTTTAAAATTATACATGATGATTTTTATGATTTATTGGACTTGATGGTTTTTATGACAAAATTCACTTTTCGATCTTAAACAATTGATGCATGGATTTGGCATAAAAGAAAAGAACATGCATGTATGAAATCATTCAATAAGTTGAAACAAAAAGAGAAAAGCATTTTTTGAAAATTTCTTTTTCTCTATCTTATCAATTTTTCACTAAGAGATTGATAAAGTTATTTGTGTCTTTTTGAATCTCTTGAAAGTAATGTTGAGATTTTGATGATTTTGTTGATTTGAATTTGAATGATCTTTATCTTGATTTCTTGCTATTATAATTTGAATTCTCTATTGAATGAATCAAGATTGTTTTCTATTTAAAAAGATATTTGTCGAAATGGTTCATGGTCTTTTAGTATTCATGATCTTGATAATTATGATTTTGAAACTTTATGTAAATCAAGATTGTTAATCATGATTCTCTCGTTTAATCAAAGAGAATATTTTTCAAAATGAATCATAAGTTATTTTCTCTTGATTTTTCGATACCCACAATTTGAGAAAATATACCTCGATGCTTGGAACATTTTATGCATAAATTGATTTTTTTTATTTAATACTCCTTTGTAATTATGATTTGTTTATCACATGATATGATTGAATCACTGTTATAAAAGAAAAAGGAAATTGTTAGCTTGCACATTGCAAAAGAGAACAAAAATATATGCTAGCTCGAATGATAAAACATAAGATTATCTATAGTGCAAATTTATTGTTCTCATGATGTGTAAATTGAAATAATGATTGGAATATTGATGTAATTATAAATGATGATTTGGTATTATGCATGCAATACTTTAAATTATGATAATGATATATGCAATGATAAAATATTCATGATAAAATAATTATTTTGATATTCATGACTTGAATTTTCATCTATGCTATTTTCCTTTGTCATGATTTGAAAATTATTGTAAAGAGAAAAAGAGATACAAAATTGTATTCTTCCTTCTTTTTGACAATGACAAAGGGGGAGAAAGAGTTGCTAATGTGAACATCTCAAAGAGAGAAAGATGCTAGGTTGCACAATTCAAGAAGAAAACAAAATTTGCACTTCTCAAAAGAGAAGAAAGAATTTGCTTCTTGAACATCACCAAGAATTGCTAGCTTGAAATCTCAAGAAGATGCAAAAATATGCTATCTTGCATATCACAAAGAAAAGTAAATTTGTCAACTTGCACATATTTAAATTTGCTAGCTTGTATGTTGTAAAACTTGCATATCTACAACTTGATAGCTTGAATATTCTAAGCATGATGTAACACTTGCTAAATTTTCTAGCTTCAAATTGCATGATGATAAAACTTGATATTATGTTTTTCATGTAATAAGTTGAATTTATATCTCAAACACATGGTAGTTGGAACTTCTCCTTTTGTTGATGATAAAGGGGGAGAAGTATGTGGATGTTATACATGATTTTAATCATGACATGTTTGCTTGGATTTTTGAATCCAAGAGTCTCTATCAAAATGGCATAATTGATAGGGGGAGTTTGTTTAAACTCCGGGAGTTGGGTTAACTCCGTCGTCGATTAGTTGTCATCATCAAAAAGGGGAAGATTATTGAATCTCATATTTTGATGATGAAACCAATTGATAATAGTTTATGATTTTAATCTATGTTTTGAGTGACGCAGGATGCTTCGATCAGGATGAGACAATTAAAGCAAGAAAAATCATGTTGGGCTAGAGGAACATGTCAGAAGATTGGATGTCAGGCCGGTGGATCGGTCGACGTATCGACAGAAGGCTTCGGGTCGTGGATTCGGGCATTGGGCTAAGAAGAGCGGATATTGCACCAAGGATATCGAAGTTGCGGAGTCAACTGGCCAATTGGGCAATAGGCCGCAAGAGAGGACGATGCGTCGAGAGACCAATGACATGCCAGACAACTTGATTAATGCTTAGTATTAATTGTCTAGATTGAAGTGTATTTTTACATGTGCTAGATTAACTACAATAGTAAGGCATGAAGCAAATTGAATTCCCAGAGTCAAGGACGCGATTTCGTTGGGAGTTCGAGAGTTTGTCGGAAGTCCAAACGTTCGTCGGAGGTTCTGGCAGAACCAGCCAAGAAGTCTTGGAGCTTGCCAGAGAAACTCATCGAAACTTGTAACATCCCCCATTTAAAAAAAAAATAGTAAATGCTTGTTTGTAAATATGAGGATTATTTAATAATTTTTTTTATTAAATAATATTATATTAAAGTTTATGGCTAAGGACCTAAGAGTAAATATTAAATGTTTGAGATGATTTATAGAATATTCAGAATTGAGTAAATAAAAATAAAATAAAATAAAATGGAGGACATGTGTCATTAACAAGGATGAGCCACTTAGCATTTATTCTAAAGTTGACACCTAAACCCCCATGCATGCTTGCCACCTCACTATTTTAGCATGAGCCAAACCTAAGTAATTTAAGGCACCATTAAGAAGAAAGTTTTCAGCCAACGTTAGTTTGAGGAGAAGAAGAAGAAGAAGAGAAGAAGAAGAAGAAGAAGAAGAAGGAGAAGAAGAAGAGGAAACTTTGTTTGAGGTTTTGCATTAACTCCCTATATTTGGGAATCAAACTCATCTAAGGCAAGTGTTCTAACCTCTTCCTATAGAATTTCTAATCTCTGTTTTCCTTTTAATTCTTCATAATTCAAAAGATTTCAGCTTAGTACCAAACCGTTCTTTCCTTTTGATACAAAGCCATGAATCTGAAATTTTTTCGGTAATCTGACTTCTATACATTGTTTTGGATCTAACTTTTAGCACTAAACTCTGATTTAGGCAAAGCCTAATCCATTTGAAAGTAGACTCAAATATCTTTATTTTGACACTAAGATTGAATGATTTGGAGTTTAAATGCCTACTAAGACTTCTGTTTCAATTAACCCTATAGATTCTACAAAATAGGGACTGAAATTTCTGACCTTCTGTTACTAAATTGCTCATAACTCTCTAGAGAAAATTCTGAATTATACAAAGCTTAGTTCTTTGGAAACTAAATTCGCATATCTTTCTTTTGACACCTAGTTGGAAATTTTGAAGTATGTTTACCTTCTGAAACATCTGTTTAAATTGATTCTATCAAGTCTGCAAAACAGGGATGATCAATTCTGACCTTCCTTTACTCTATTTGTTGTAACTTCCTGTCAAGAACTCAAAAAATTATAAATCTAAGTTCATCGGAAAATAGATTGATACAGCTTTCCAATGACACCTATTTTTAGTGATTTGGAGCATATTTGGTCACTCAAACAATTCAGAAAATATACCATTCAAATTCTGTCATAATTGAAAACTTTGTTGGGTTTTGCCTATTCAATTTTCATCCTATTGGAAATATGATTTCTACTAAATTCTTCTTCAATTGAGCTTTATATTAGTCCTTTGAAGTTCTTGTATTGTTCATCCTAAAATTATTGTATAACTGAAATTTATTATGTAATGCTTTGTTTGCATTTCCTTGTTTGATAAAGGCACATGCATATCTTCGTTGTTCCGCATGTGCTTCTGATATGTGTCAATGTTATTATTCATACTACCCTTTTGTACTCTGGTGTCTTGTGGGATATTGTGAACCTTTGCCAGAAATGGTAAAGGGAGTTATGCTTAGAGCCCGCGATTGCTTTGCCGGCCCCATTGACTTCATTCAGACGTGGGTGGATGGAGCTCCCAGACGTGGGAGACTTATGCTTGGTGGTCATCCAGAAATGGATGAATCACATTATGTATGTGGTCCCACAGCGCCCTCTATGTTTATTGATATGATATCCAAAGCTTTGTTTATGAGTTCATATTATGCTTTGGATAAAAAATGGAATGCATGCTACATCAAAAATGACATACAAGCTTGTGTTTATTATTCGGTTCACTTGTTATACTTTAAAGTGTTTCATTTGTCATTATTATGCCCCCAAACACTCTTACGCCTTTGATATGCGCCTAAATGCTTCATGTGTCATTTGATACATGCCTAAATGCTTCTTTTGCCAATGAAATGCTCCAATTTCCTTTCTCCTATTGTTATGTCTAATGCCTGTTTTTGAACGAGGTAAACCTTTGTGATTTTATATCAAATGAGATGACTTCAAATGAACACTTGTATTTCTACTTTTGTATCTTGATACTAAGCCTGCTTGAACTTCTCCTATCGCCATGGATATGTTAGACACTTGCTGAGCTCTTTATGCTCACCCCGTTGCTATATAAATTTTTCAGGGTAGCTTATCACGCACTGAAAAGCTAGAATTGGGTTAAAGCAGTGAAAGGCTAGAAGATTTTTGAGCTAATTTTGATGGATGATGGTTTTTGTTGTATAGTAAACTTTACTTCTGATGTAATGTTAAGGATCTGTTGATACTTATATGTTGTAAAAGTTTAAAGGACCGCTCATGTGTATGGAATGATAAGTTTAAGTTGTATAAGGATAAGAACTCATGGTAAATAATTATCTTTTTTGTGATTGTATATATTTCTACGATTATGGATTTGTGTTGTGGTTGATGTTTAGTTGAGTTGCCTTTAGATTTTGTGAATCTCTGAGTGAAGTGGATTATGATTTATGTAACGTACAGGTTTATGAATTGTGAATATTGATTTTTGAATGATTCTTAGTATCCTCAAATTGTTAGATTGGATCCTGGATTGAATTGATGATGAATTATAATATTATTGATTTTAGACAGGGTCACACCTCCTGAATGTGATAATTCGGGGGGGGGGGGCGTGACAAAACTCGCTAAGAAGATCGTCGTGAAGTCTAGGAGCTTACCTGGAGTATGCGAGAACATTACCGAGAGATCGTCGGAAGTTCGCCGGAAGATCGCCAAAAGCTTTCCGGAAGAATAATGTTAGGACTCTAGCTTGGAGAGTCCTAATTGAGAGGGACATTCTGTTAGGACTCTAGCTAGGAGAGTCCTAATTGAGAGGGGCATTCATGTAGGAGGTGTTTTCTTAGAGAAGAAAATTGAGAGGGGCATTCATGTAGGAGGTGTTTTCTTAGAGAAGAATTAGGAGTTGTAAGGGAATATGAGTCTTGACTAGGAGTCCTACTAGGAGTTGGTTAGAAGTAAGAGTCTTAAGTAGGAGTCCTATTAGGAGTTAGGGTTTAGAAGCCCTATAAATAGCCATGTATTCCTTCTCTTTTGATAAGCAATAGATGAATCTTTTATGCAGCCTTTGAGCAGCAACTTGGAGGGAGAAACCCCTATAGAGTTCCAAGGAGGTCGATGTTAGGATCGAGAGCACTAAGAGGGGGGGGTGAATTAGTGCAGCGGAAATCTTTCAGCGATTAAAAACGAAAGCTGCGTTCGTTCGATAAAAACTATTTTGATGCAAAAGCCAATTCTAAGATTACTTATGATTAAGTGCAGTTTATGTCTAAACACAGTTTGCGTCTAAGCGCAATTTATGCAGTTTGCAGTTTGCGTCTAAATGCAGATTGCGTCTAAGCGTAGTTTGCATCTAAGCGCAGTTTGCATCTAAGCTCAGATTGCGTTTAAGCGCAGTTTGCGTCTAAGCGCAGTTTACGTCTAAACTCAGATTGCGTCTAAGCACAGTTTGTGTCTAAGCGCAGTTTGCGTCTAAGCGCAGATTGCGTTTAAGCGCAGTTTGCGTCTAAGCGCAGTTTACTTCTAAAATCAGATTGCGTCTAAGCGCAGTGCAGTTTGCATCTAAACGCAGTTTTACATCTAAACACAGTTTTACGTCTAAACGTAGTTTTACGTCTAAATGCAGTTTGCGTCTAAACGCAATTTTACGTTTAAACGTAGTTTTACGTCTAAACGCAGTTTGCGTCTAAACGCAGTTTTACGTCTAAACATAGTTTTACGTTTAAAAGTAGTTTACGTCTAAATACAGTTTGCGCAGTTTACGTCTAAACGCAGTTTTAAAGGGATCTAAACTTAGAAACTTCGTTCGTAAAAGCGCAGAAGACAGTTTTGCAGAATCAAAACGTAAACATAAACTATAATGTATGAAAACACCGATTTACGTCTAAATGCAGATTCGGAAAGATCAGCACTTAGAAACTTGTTCGTAAAGGCGCAGAGAGCAGTAGCTATGTAGGAGGTTTGCAGTAATGATAAAGTGCTCAAAATAAACGCAAACCAGAGATTTAGAGTGGTTCGGTCAATCTTGACCTACTCCACTTTTGGCTTCCTCCACCGACGAGGTCACCGACGTCAACTAGAAGCCTTCCTTCAATAGGCGAAGGCCAACTACCCTCTTACAGATTCACTCCTTTTGACGGGCTTAGGAGACAACCCTTACAGAAGTTTTCTCTCCTCTCTTTACAACTCAAACTTGAAGAATAGAAAGAGGAGAACTAGTAGTTTTGAGCTCTAAGAAACACAGAAAGATAGCAAGATTTCAAGTGTGTGTTCTATACTTTCAGTGCTGAATGGGTGGGGTATTTATAGGCCCCAACCCAGTTCAAATTTGGAGCTCAAAACGATCAAATCCCGGAATTCCGGGATCAGGCCCCAACCAAGCTCCTGCGGACTTCCGGCAAACTCCTGGACTTTGCGACGATCCACTTGGCGAGTTCCGACGAGCTTCGCTTGGCAAGCTTCTGGACTTCTTGGATCTGTTCTCGCAGAACCTCCGACGACCGTCCGAACTTCCGTCGAACTCTCGAACTCCCAACGTGATCATGAACTTGACTCCGGCGCAACTCCTGCTGTTTGTCTAACTTTCATCGTAGTTAATCCTGCACATGTAAACAAACTTCGATCGAGACAATTAATCCTAAGCAATTAACCAAGTTGTCCGGCATGTCATTGGTCCCTCGACGCTTCGTCCGATTCTTTGGCGCATCGTCCTTTCCTGCAGCCTATTGCCCAATCGGCCAGTTGACTCCGCAACTCCGATATCCTTGGCACAATACCCGCTCTTCTTGGCCCGATGCCCGAGTCCACGGCTCGAAGCCTTCTGTCGATACGTCGACCGATCCACCGGCCCGACGTCCAATCTTCTGACATGTTCCTCCGGCACAACATGATATTCCTGCTTTAATTGTCTCATCCTGATCAAAGCATCCTGCGTCACTCAAAACACAGATTAAATCATAAACATATATCAAGTAGTTTCATCATCAAAATACGAGATTCAACAATCTCCCCCTTTTTGATGATGACAACCACTTGATGACGGAGTTAAACTTAACTCCCGGAGTTTAAACAAACTCCCCCTATCAATATGCCATATTGATAGAAACTCTTAGATTCAAAAATCTAAGCAACATGTCATCATAAACGGAGTTAACCTTAACTCCCAGAGTTTAAACAAACTCCCCCTATCAATATGCCATATTGATAAAACCTTGAATTCAAACTGAATTCAAGTCATTGCAATATTCATCATGAATACTTGCAACATGTCATCATGAACTTATGCATAACATCATACTTCTCCCCCTTTGTCATCAACAAAAAGGAGAAGTATCACAATCAAGTGTTTGTGATATAAGTTTAACTCATTGCATGAAAAACATAATATCTATTGTTATCATCATGCAAGTTTGAAGCCAGAAAATTTAGCAAATGTTACATCATGCTTAGAACATTCAAGCTATCAAGTTTTAGATATGCAAGTTTTACGGCATACAAGATAGCACATGCAAGCTAGCAATGTTACAACATTTTAGAACTTGCAAGCTAGCAGTTTAGAGATATTCAAGAAGGCAACTCTAGCTTCTTGAAATATGCAAGTTGCAAGCTAGGAAATTTTTGCTTCCTTTGCAGTGTTAGCTTTTGATATCGTAACGCAACTATTTCAAGTGTTTATCAATTGTAGCATTTCATCATATGGCATGATATCGACATGTAAAGCTGTGAAGCAAGATTTTGATATCATTTCATGATGTACACATTTCGAATATTTTAGCAAGTGTAGCATTGCATCACATGGTAAGATATCAGCTCGTACGATGCAAATTTTTGTTTGATATCTTGATACAGGGCATATAGCAATGATAGCAATCATATATTTCTTAGTGATGCAAGTATGGCCTAATCATAGCATCAGTGATAGCAACCATATCAACATCAATGATAGCAAACATATCAACATCAGTAATAGCAACCATATCATCATTAGTGATAGCAAACATATCAGCATCAGTGATAGCAACCATTAGTGATAGCAAACATATCAATTCATATATTTCTCTCCCTTTGTCATTAACAACAAGGAGAACGATATAAGCAAATTTTAAATATAAGTGCGATGCCATAAGTTGGTTCATGTCATTTTCCAACAATGAGTGATAGGATACCAGTAATGCAAACATTTCGAGGAAAACATGACATGGAGACAGCTTTTATTGCTTCTTCCTTTTTATTTGTTATCTTTTTACATGAAGGAGGAAAGCCATATGTGAAGTTCAAATCGATAAGATATTAAAGCACACTTCATTTTTGCAAGGATTAAGATATGTAAGTGAGTCAAATCCTTGTATGTAAAAATATCTTCCTTTTATAAGAGGGAATCATCAAATATGTTTCTCGAAAAATATTTTTCATATGATAAGTGCATTTGCTGGATGATTCCATATGTCAAAAATCAATGATGTGAATTAAACTTGATATGACATATGCTTGTTAAGTTTGGAAGAGGATAATGTATCAAGAAAATCCAATTGTTAGGATCAAGAAAATCCGAAAATGAAATTTGACACTTTCATACATTCGGACAGGGTTTTACTAGAGATATTCAATGACAATCATGAAGGTAAAACATGCTTATTATCATGGAAATTTTTGTATTCAAGCACATAATTTCCAACATGTAATCATGGTAAGTAATTGTGTAAAATTATTATGGCAATCAAGTGATTTGATCATTCAATCAAAAAGTCCGAAAAATAATTTTAACACGTTTAATCATTCGGACACATTTTTGCCATAGTTTTTCAAATATAATCATGAAGATAAGGTATGCTCATCATCATGGTAGTATGATAGCAAGTTTACCATATTCAAGCTAGCAAAAAAAATTTCTACATTTTAAGGCCCGCAAGCTAGCAATTTTGAGATGTTCAAGAAAGCAACTCTTGCTTCTTGAAATATAAGTTGCTAGATGTGCAAGTTAACTTTTTGCTTCTTGAGATAGGCAAGATAGCATTCCTTGGTGATGTTCAATATAGCTAAGTTCTGCATAATCACCAAAGCATTATAAATTTTAATGATGTGCAAAATTACAAATTTTGCATGATTGCATTTGTGTGTCTTGAGATTTGCAAGATAGCACTTCTTGGTGATGTTCAAGATAGCAATTTCTTCTCTTTTGAGAAGTGCAATTTTTGCTTTCTTCTTGAATTGTGCAAGCTAGCTATCTCCCCTTTTGTCATTGTCAAAAAGAAGGGAAAAACCCTTTACATCAATTTTTAAATCATGACAAAGGTTAGTATCAATCTCATTTGTGCATCATTATATTTTCAAATTAAAACATGCACATTTTCAAAACATATAAACTCATTAATCATAACTTCAAATTAAACATGATTTCATATACTCAAAATCGAGAAATAACAATGGAAATCAACATGATACACATTATTACTTATCAACCACATATAGCATGATTTCATAAGGTATTTTTAATCAAAATCATTTTGTTTATCATAAACATGCAATTTTCATGATTATTTTCAAAATTACTAGAATGATAAGCATGATTCCTAATTGTTTGTATTTTCATTATTAAACATGCAATTTTCAAGAAAATTAAAAAAGGAGAAATGCTTTACGAAAAGCATCATGTAATTTCAAAGTAAATTAAAGGCATTTTGATTACCTCAGCGTCGAAAGGTGTAAAGGCGTAGTTTGCCACCTCGCCTTTGTTGATTTTCTCCTCGTCTTCGGAGGAGCTCCATTCATCCCAGTTTTTGTTCTTCTTCTTGCGTTCAAAGCAAGTAGTTCCGTTCTTTTTACTTTTTAATTTTTGTTTCCTTTGTAGTTTAAGTTCACCATCACTTGAGCTTATGCTCGAGTGGTCTTCAAATGTTCTATGTCCCAAATCCTTCCTGTTCTTTGGAAGGTGGTTCTCAAGTTCTTTACGTGCATTGCACGTCATTTCATATGTGATCAATGAACCAATTAGTTCTTCAAGTGGAAATTGGTTCAAGTTTTTCGATTCTTGAATAGCAATTACTTTTGAATCCCAAGTTTTAGAAAGTGAGCGCAAAACTTTGTTAACGAGTTCAAAATCCGAAAAGCTTTTATCAAGTGATTTTAAACCATTGACGACATCCGTAAAACGGGTGTACATGTCAACAACGGTTTCGCTTGGTTTCATATGAAAAAGCTCGAAATTATGCAGTAAAATATTAACTTTCGAGTCTTTAACTCTACTAGTTCCCTCGTGCGTGATTTCATGAGTGCGCCAAATATCGAAAGCCGTTTCGCACAAAGAAACCCGATTAAACTCATTTTTGTCCAAAGCGCAAAATAAGGCATTCATAGCCTTTGCGTTTAAAGAAAAATAGTTCTCTAAATCCGACCATTCGTTCATCGGTTTAGAGGGAAGTTGAAAACCGTTTTCAACGATATTCCATAAATCCAGATTTAGAGAAATCAAGAAAACTCTCATTCGAGTTTTCCAATAAGTGTAGTCCAATCCGTTAAAGAACGGTGGATGAAAGACCGAAAAGCCCTCTTGAAGAGCCATTTCTCTCGGGTGTAAATCCGAAATGAGAAATACCCCGCTCTGATACCAATTGTTAGGATCGAGAGCACTAAGAGGGGGGGTGAATTAGTGCAGCGGAAATCTTTCAGCGATTAAAAACGAAAGCTCCGTTCGTTCGATAAAAACTATTTTGATGCAAAAGCCTATTCTAAGATTACTTATGATTAAGTGCAGTTTATG
The DNA here is from genome assembly GCF_036884655.1 of Musa acuminata AAA Group. NCBI lineage: Eukaryota > Viridiplantae > Streptophyta > Magnoliopsida > Zingiberales > Musaceae > Musa > Musa acuminata. Next base: position 30,537,142 of record NC_088334.1, on the reverse strand, counting down.
TCTAAACACAGTTTGCGTCTAAGCGCAATTTATGCAGTTTGCAGTTTGCGTCTAAATGCAGATTGCGTCTAAGCGCAGTTTGCATCTAAGCGCAGTTTGCGTCTAAGCTCAGATTGCGTTTAAGCGTAGTTTAAGTCTAAGCGCAGTTTATGTCTAAACTCAGATTGCGTCTAAGCGCAGTTTGCGTCTAAGCGCAGTTTGCGTCTAAGCGCAGATTGCGTTTAAGCGCAGTTTGCGTCTAAGCGCAGTTTACTTCTAAAATCAGATTGCGTCTAAGCGCAGTGCAGTTTGCGTCTAAACGCAGTTTTACATCTAAACACAGTTTTACGTCTAAACGTAGTTTTACGTCTAAATGCAGTTTGCGTCTAAACGTAGTTTTACGTCTAAACGTAGTTTTATGTCTAAACGTAGTTTTACGTCTAAACGCAGTTTACGTCTAAACGCAGTTTTACGTCTAAACGTAGTTTTACGTTTAAAAGTAGTTTATGTCTAAAACACAGTTTTACGTCTAAACACAGTTTGCGCAGTTTACGTCTAAACGCAGTTTTAAAGGGATCTGAACTTAGAAACTTCATTCGTAAAAGCGCAGAAGACGGTTTTGCAGAATCAAAACGTAAACGTAAACTGTAATGTATGAAAACACCAATTTACGTCTGAATGCAGATTCGGAAAGATCAGCACTTAGAAACTTGTTCGTAAAGGCGCAGAGAGCAGTAGCTATGTAGGAGGTTTGCAGTAATGATAAAGTGCTCAAAATAAACGCAAACCAGAGATTTAGAGTGGTTCGGTCAGTCTTGACCTACTCCACTTTTGGCTTCCTCCACCGACGAGGTCACCGACGTCAACTAGAAGTCTTCCTTCAATAGGCGAAGGCCAACTACCCTCTTACAGATTCACTCCTTTTGACGGGCTTAGGAGACAACCCTTACAGAAGTTTTCTCTCCTCTCTTTACAACTCAAACTTGAAGAATAGAAAGAGGAGAACTAGTAGTTTTGAGCTCTAAGAAACACAGAAAGATAGCAAAATTTCGAGTGTGTGTTCTATACTTTCAGTGCTGAATGGGTGGGGTATTTATAGGCCCCAACCCAGTTCAAATTTGGAGCTCAAAACGATCAAATCCCGGAATTCCGGGATCAGGCCCCAACCCAGCTCCTGCAGACTTCCGGCAAACTCATGGACTTTGCGACGATCCACTTGGCGAGTTCCGACGAGCTTCGCTTGGCAAGCTTCTGGACTTCTCGGATCTGTTCTCGCAGAACCTCCGACGACCGTCCAAACTTCCGTCGAACTCTCGAACTCCCAACGTGATCATGAACTTGACTCCGGCGCAACTCCTGCTGCTTGTCTAACTTTCATCGTAGTTAATCCTGCACATGTAAACAAACTTCGATCGAGACAATTAATCCTAAGCAATTAACCAAGTTGTCCGGCATGTCATTGGTCCCTCGACGCTTCGTCCGATTCTTCGGCGCATCATCCTTTCCTGCAGCCTATTGCCCAATCGGCCAGTTGACTCCGCAACTCCGATATCCTTGGCATAATACCCACTCTTCTTGGCCCGATGTCCGAGTCCACGGCCCGAAGCCTTCTGTCGATACGTCGACCGATCCACCGGCCCGACGTCCAATCTTCTGACATGTTCCTCCGGCACAACATGATATTCCTGCTTTAATTGTCTCATCCTGATCAAAGCATCCTGTGTCACTCAAAACGCAGATTAAATCATAAACATATATCAAGTAGTTTCATCATCAAAATACGAGATTCAACAGTCGATCCCCTAAAGAGATCAACCCCAAGTTTAGAATCTACAAGGGTTCTAACACCTGGTATCAGAGCAGTGTTCTTGGCATCTCGCTGCCCTTCCACAGCCATCCATCAACCCTCCACAACCATCCACAGCAATTCCCACAATTGCTTAAAAGATCGTCACCGAATTCCGCCATCATCTCCACCACCGCGGATCATCCTTTGATCTCCCCGTGAATTGCAACAGGTTCTGGTTTCCTACCTTACTGCTACTGCAATTTAGTTATCCTTATTCGAAAATAAAAAAAAAAAAAAAATCGTTCTTATATTGCTGCATAAACTTTTCGTCACAAAGTTTTCATCTCTACGACGAAAGATACATTGCAGAATTCCAGCCGCATAGCACCATCTGTTTGATCTTGCTACTGTGCTTTTTCTATCCAAATTTCTACGAAATTTTTATGACATCTTTGACACTTCCTAGCAGTGGATTTTCCTTTAGTTTCATCAAAAAATTCTCAGTATAAACTATTGATCTTTTATGTCCAATCTGCTGCACTTGAATTGCATAATTCAAGCCGCATAGCACCATCTGTTTGATCTTGCTACTGTGCTTTTTCTATCCAAATTTCTATGAAATTTTTATGACATCTTTAACACTTCCTAACAGTATATTTCCCTTTAGTTTCATCGAAAAATTCTCAATATAAACTACTAATCTTTTATGTCCAATCTACTGCACTTGAAAATCTATGCTGCAGAAAATTTCAGCTGCATATCGTTGCCTTAACCCATCTATTTGTAATCTTTTTTGAATGAAATTTCTTATAGACTTCATATATCATCTTGGCTTCCATCTAAAATTAATCTATTAAGAAATTCATCTCTAAAAACGATTTTATGTTGCTGCAAATTTTCATCGTATCCCGCTGAAAATTTTCGACGATAATTCTGCAATTGCAACTTGCACCAATTTCTTTGCTGTTATACTGCCGAAATTTTCTTGATTAAATTAGATAACCTTGCTGTCATATAAACTGTGATTTTGCTATCAATTCCCTCCTCAATTCTCTCAAGTTTTTGGTGGAAATTACGTCGAGAAACCGTTGTTTCTTCGACGACAATTCTACTCTTACAAGACAGCACATACTTGCTGCAACTTCCACGGATTTCTGTCAAACCTTTACTACCATCTACCACAGATCCAAAACTTTCATCCACAGCCCTAAAACTCTACCAAACCACACCCTCAAACTGCACCCAAAACAGCCACAAAACAAGCCTAAACCGCAGCCTACATCCACCAATCCACCAACACTTTAGACCATCACTTCTCTCAACCTATACATGCCTTTAACCCAACAGCAAAAGAGAGATCTTAACATCATTGATTTGGGGCCATATACTATGGCATCTAAGGAGGCAATCAATGCTAAATTCGAAGCCTTAGAGGCGCGAATGGAGGATAAGATTCGGACGCTCTTTACCGAACTCAGATTGGGCCGACCACTAAGCCCGAAGAAATCATATCAAGGAGAGAGCTTTACCCAATCACACCAAGCCGGAAGAGATGACTTCCAAGGGAGGGTAGGCTCTATGACCAACCCCAACTATCCATGCATGAGAGTGGACTTCCCTAGATGGGAAGAAGGAGACCCGATTGGTTGGATCTCGCGCGCGGAGCGATATTTTCGGTACCACAAAACCGCGGATGTATCTATGGTGAAAATTGCAGCTATACATCTTGAAGGGGATGCTATACAGTGGTTTGACTGGTTTGAACATACTTATGGAGTCCTTTCATGGCGTCAATTCAAAGAAGGACTGCTGATTCGCTTCAGACCAACCGATTACGAGAATATTGACGAACAACTAGCAAAGATCCAACAAACCTCCACCATTCAGGAGTACCAAACTAGGTTTGAAAGGTTATCTAATCAAACTCATGATTAGTCTCAAAAACAGCTATTGAGGACCTTCATTGAGGGCTTGAAGCCGGAGATCCGAGGAGAAGTTAAAGTGCGACAACCGTATACGCTTATGGCAGCCATCTCTTTCGCACGACATCAAGAGGAGCAATTGAACCATGAAGCTCGGAGGACTAGGGTCGCTCCTCAACCAGTAATATTGAAGCCCTCAGCCCCCCCTACTGTCGACCAAGTCCCTGCACCAAAGAGGATAACAGGAGAAGAGCTTTGGGAGCGATATGCGAAGGGGTTATGTTGGCATTGTGACGAGCCGTGGAGCCGTGAGCATCGCTGTAGTAAAGGAGGACTTCTTATGATTGAATCAATAGAAGAAGAGGTCATTGAACATCCAAAAGAGAGCCTTGAACATGAAGAAGAAGATGCGGAAGAAGAGCCACAACCGACTGACGTTACAGTACACGCACTAGCCAGCTACTCAAACCCGCAAACGATGAAAGTTGGAGGCCTTTTCAAACAACAACCGATCATTGTTCTCATCGACACGGGCAGTACTACTAACTTCCTATATAGTAAGCTTGTTGTTCGGATAGCATTACCTATCGAGAATCGCTACAGGTTTGATGTTAAGGTCATCAACGGACGGATTTTGAATTATGATCGTAAGCGCCCGTAGGAGAAACTATTGCTGAAGGACCAAGAGATAATTGCAGATTTCTTCCTTCTCCCTCTTAACAATCATGAGGCCATGCTCAGAATTAAATGGTTGATGACATTAGGTGATATTTTCTGGAATTTTATGAAACTAAATATGAAATTTTACAGTAAGGAGAAACAGGTAACATTGCACGGGAAACGTGGGGGCGACATAACAACGATTTGCACACAACAAATGAAGAAGGTTTTGCATAAAGCATGCAGTGGCTTTTTGGTACAACTTGAGCAACAAACTAAGGGAGAGCCAACAAAATTTGAAGATCCAAATCTACTTCCTTTGCTTGCTGAATTTTCGGATATATTTGACGAAACGCGCAACCTACGTCTTACCCGTCGGCATGATCATTGTATAATGATTCTTCCAGGAAAATCTCCAGCAAATGCTCAGCCATATCAATATCCACATCTCCAGAAGGATAAAATAGAAAGGATTGTAAAAGAGATGCTCAAAACAGGAGTTACTCGGCCTAGTTGCAGCCCCTACTCTTCACCGGTGCTCCTCATACGAAAGAAGGATGGAATATGGCGATTATGTGTTGATTATCGAGCTCTCAATGGCATAACCATCAAGGATAAATACCCTATTCTAGTAGTAGATGAGTTGCTAAGGGAGCACAAATCTTTACAAAGCTGGACCTTCGATCCGGGTATCATCAAATACGAGTATGCGAAGAAGACATATCAAAAACCACCTTTTGAACACACAACAACCACTATGAATTTTTGCTTTCTTCACAAGAAGGTGAAATATCTTGGGCATATCATATCAGAGGAAGGTGTGGTAGTAGACCCCTTCAAAATTGAAGCAATGCAAAACTGGCCTACCCCGAGGAACGTAAAATTGCTACATGGCTTTCTGGGTTTAACAGGCTACTACTGCAAGTTCGTGAAAAACTATGGCGAGATCAGTGCACCACTTACTTCCTTACTGAAAAAAGATGTCTTCCAATGGTCGGACAAAGCCTCCGCTGCCTTCGACAAACTTAAGGCAGCCATGACGACGACGCCGATGCTAACACTACCAGATTTTAACCGACCCTTCATTATTGAGGCCAACGCATCTGGAGTCAGAATTGGAGCCATTCTCATGCAAGATGGTCGACCACTCATATACACTAGCAAGGCATTATCTCCCTCCCATCAAAATAAGTTAACATATGATAAGGAGATGCTCGCCATTGTGCGCGCAGCAACGAGGTGGAGACCCTACTTGATTGGCCGACGATTTTAAATTAAAACCGACCATAAAAGCCTCAAGTACTTTTTGGAGTGAAAAATATCATCCCCTGAGCAGCAAAAAAGGGTAATAAAACCTCTTGGATTTGATTATCAAATAACTTACAAAAAGGGGAAAGAGAATGTTCTTACAGATGCGCTTTCGCAGCTACCCGAGCAAGTTGAAGTTTCGGCCGTTTCACTTCCGACCAGCGACTTTCTTAAGGATATTAAGATGGAATGGCAAGAAGATTCAGAGACTAGTAAGATTATAAAAAAATTAGAGGAAGCACCAAGCCCCATGGCTCATTACAATTGGGATTCAAAAGAATTACACTATAAGGGACGTATTGTGCTTACGATAAATTCTACTTGCATCTTCACGAGCAGATTTTGGACAAAGTTATTCCATATGCAGGGTACTAAATTGAAAAGGAGTATAACATATCACCCACAAACCGACGGCCAGACGAAAGTTTTAAATAGGTGCTTGGAGACAGCCCAAAGCCACCCACCAAATATGACTACCCAAAGAGAACTCCAGACCCAGCCAAGTGCCATTATTGATCGACGGATCGTGACTCGACGACGATGACCCACTAATGAAGTGCTAATACAGTGGGCGAACCTACCAATAGAAGATGCCACTTGGGAGAACTATGACGACTTGAAGATCAAATTCCTAGAATTCATGAATTATCAACCTCGAGGACAAGGCTGATTTGAAGAGGGCGGGTCTGTTAGGACTCTAGCTTGGAGAGTCCTAATTGAGAGGGACATTCTGTTAGGACTCTAGCTAGGAGAGTCCTAATTGAGAGGGGCATTCATGTAGGAGGTGTTTTCTTAGAGAAGAATTAGGAGTTGTAAGGGAATAGGAGTCTTGACTAGGAGTCCTACTAGGAGTTGGTTAGAAGTAAGAGTCTTAAGTAGGAGTCCTATTAGGAGTTAGGGTTTAGAAGCCCTATAAATAGCCATGTATTCCTTCTCTTTTGATAAGCAATAGATGAATCTTTTATGCAGCCTTTGAGTAGCAACTTGGAGGGAGAAACCCCTATAGAGTTCCAAGGAGGCCGATCCCCTAAAGAGATCAACCCCAAGTTTAGAATCTGCAAGGGTTCTAACAAATAAACATAGGGATTTGTTTAGCTTAGCAAATATCTTAGGATTTCATAGTTAGCACATAATTGGGCTTGGATTTAGGCCAACCTAATTAGGGAACAGCTAGGCCCATGTAAGAACTATGTTGGGCCTAATAAGAGGCTTAAACAGTGCCCCAATAAGTCTCACCGTCATGGCACAGTCTTCGAGATTGTGTCAGGCGGTGGTACCACCCAGCATTGCCCCCCAGGCGGTGGTACCGCCTAGGACAGTGTCAGTGTCGACTAACACTAGACAGTGGTACCGCTCAGCGCAGGCAATGGTACCACCCGTGCCCGGGAACCCGGGATGGGAAAGTTTTAGGCTCCAAGTTTGAATCAACTTGAAGCCTATAAATACCCCTCTCATCCCTGGTTAAAGCACATAAGCACAGAGAAATTAAAAGAGAGAAAACGTTGCTGCGATCATAAGTGTATTCCCTCCTCTAGCTTAAACTTACATTTCTGTTTAAAGAGGAGAGTGAGTGCTTGTAAGGGTTATCTTCTAAACTTGGTAAAAGGAGAAGAGGGGTATAAAAGGTGATTGGCCTTTGCCTATTGAAGAAAGACCTCTAGTGGACGCCGGTGACCTCATCGGAGGAGGAAGCCAAAAGTGGATGTAGGTCATATTGACCGAACCACTCTAAAATTGTTGTGTCCTCTAGTTTGCATTTTATTCCTGCTATTACCTTACTGCAAACTTCCTTAAGTGCTTACTGCCTTCAATTCATTATGTACGCTTTCAAGTTATGTTTCCAAAATCGGTTTTTCGTCAGAAATGGTTTTATCATACGAAACTTTTTTTAAGTTGACATGATTTTACCGCTGCACTAATTCACCGCCCCTCTTAGTGCTGACCCCTGATCCTAACATCAAGAACGAGACTTTATTGGGAGTTTGAGAGTTCGTCGGAAGTCCGGATGTTCATCGGAAGTTCAGCCGAAATTGATCGAGAAGTCTAGAAGCTTGCCAAAGAAACTCATCAGAACTCGCAAAGAAGATCGTCGTGAAGTCCAGGAGCTTGCCGGGAGTCCACCGGAAGATCGCCGGAAGAAACTTAGACTAACCGGACTTGATTTGCTTAGTATATGCCTTAAAATTTGTAGTTAGCATATAATTTGGTTGGAATTGGGCCAACTCAATTAGGGACCAATTGGGCCCAAGTTTGGGTTGTGTTGGGCCAAGTGAAAGGCCCAAATAGTGACTCAACAGGTAGAACTATCGTGGTATAGTCTTTGAGACTATGTCAAGCGGTGGTACCGCTAGTCTGGTGTTAGGACTCTAGCTTAGAGAGTCCTAATTGAGAGGGACATTCATGTAAAACCTACCTAAGCCGACCCCTATTAAAGAGATGAAGAGGCCAGCTAGGGTTAGGAGGTTGTTTCTTAGAGAAGAATTAGGAGTTGTAAAGGAATAGGAGTCTTGAGTATGAGTCCTATTAGGAGTTGGTTAGAAGTAGAAGTCTTGAGTAGGAGTCCTATTAGGAGTTAGGGTTTAGAAGCCCTATAAATAGTCATGTATTCCTCCTCTTTTCATAAGCAATAGATGAATCTTTTCTACATCCTTTGAGCAGCAACTTGGAGGGAGGAACCCCTATAGAGTTCCAAGGAGGCCGATCCCCTAAAGAGATCAACCCCAAGTTTAGAATCAGCAAAGGTTCTAACACCTGGTATCAGAGCAGCATTCTTGGCATCTCGCTGCCCTTCCACAGCCATCCATCAACCCTCCACAACCGCTCAAAGCAATTCCCACAATTGCTTAAAAGATCGTCACCAAATTCTGTCGTCATCTCCACCACCACGGATCATCCTTTGATCTCCCCGTGAATTGCAACAGGTTCTGGTTTTCTACCTTACTGCTGCTGCAATTTAGTTATCCTTATTTGAAAATCCCAAAAAAATTATTCCTATATTGCTGCATAAACTTTTCGTCATAAAGTTTTCATCTCTACGACGAAAGATACATTGCAGAATTCCAACCGCATAACACCATCTGTTTGATCTTGCTACTGTACTTTTTCTATCCAAATTTCTACGAAATTTTTATTACATCTTTGACACTTCCTAATAGTTGATTTTCCTTTGGTTTTATCGAAAAAATCTCAATATAAACTACTGATCTTTTATGTCCAATCTGCTACACTTGAAAATCTATGCTGCAGAAAATTTCAGCCGCATATTGTTTCCTTAACCCATCTATTTGCAATCTTTTTTGAATGAAATTTCTTATACACTTCATAGATCATCTTGGCTTCTATCTAAGATTGATCCATTGAGAAATTCATCTCTAAAAATGATTTTGTGTTGCTGCAAATTTTTGTCATAGACCGCTGAAATTTTTCAACGAGAATTCTGCTATCGCAACTTGCACCAATTTCCTTGCTGTTATACTACCAAAATTCTCTTAATTAAATTAGAAATCCTTGCTATCATATAAACTGTGATTTTGCTATCAATTCCCTCCTCAATTCTCTCAAGTTTTTGGTAGAAATTACATCGAGAAACCATTGTTTCTTCGACGACAATTCTACTCTTACAAGACAGCACATACTTGCTGCAACTTCCACTGATTTCTATCAAACCTATGCTGCCATCTACCATATATCCAAAACTTTCATCCATAGCCCTAAAACTCCACTAAATCACACCCTCAAACTGCACCCAACACAGCCACAAAACAAGCCAAAATCGTAGCCTACATCCACCGATCCACCAATCCTTTCGACCATCACTTCTCTCAACTATACATGCCTTTAACCTGACAACAAAAGAGAGATCTTAACATCATAGATTTGGAGGTATATACTATGGCATCTAAGGAGGCAATCAATGCTAAATTCGAAGCCTTGGAGGCGCGAATGGAGGATAAGATTCGGACGCTCTTTACCGAACTTAGATTGGGCCGACCACTAAACCCGAAAAAATCATATCACGGAGAGAGCTTTGCCCAATTGCACCAGGCCCGAAGATATGAGTTCCAAGGGAGGGGAGGCTCTATGACTGACCCCAACTATCTATGCATGAGAGTGGACTTCCCTAGATGGAAAGAAGGAGACTCGATTGGTTGGATCTCGCGCACGGAGCGATATTTTCAATACCACAAAACCGCGGATGCATTTATGGTAAAAATTGTAGCTATACATCTTGAAGGGGATGGTATATAGTGGTTTGACTAGTTTGAACATACTTATGGAGTCCTTTCATGGCAACAATTCAAAGAAGGACTGCTGATCCGCTTCAGACCAACCAATTACGAGAATATTGACGGACAACTAGCAAAGATCCGACAAACTTCCACCATTCAGGAGTACCAAACTAGGTTTGAAAGGTTATCTAATCAAACACATGATTGTTCTCAAAAATAGCTATTGAGGACCTTCATTGAGGGTTTGAAGCCGAAGATCCGAGGAGAAGTTAAAGCGCGACAACCGTATACGCTTATGGCAACCATCTCTTTCGCACGACATCAAGAGGAGCAATTGAACCATGAAGCTTGGAGGACTAGGGTCGCTCCTCAACTAGTAATATTGAAGCCCTCAGCCCCCCTACTATTGACCAAGTCCCTATACCAAAGAGGTTAACAAGAGAAGAGCTTCGAGAGCGATATGCGAAGGGCTTATGTTGGCATTGTGACGAGCCGTGGAGCCGTGAGCATCGTTGTAGTAAAGGAAGACTTCTTATGATTGAACTGATAGAAGAAGAGGTCATTGAACATTCAAAAGAGAGCCTTGAACATGAAGAAAAAGATGCAGAAGAAGAGCCACAACCGACCGAAGTTACGGTACATACACTAGCTGGCTACTCAAACCCGCAAACGATGAAAGTTGGAGGCCTTCTCAAACAACAACCGATCACTGTTCTCATCGACACGGGCAGCACTAATAACTTCCTAAACAGTAAGGTTGCTGTCCATATGAAGTTACCTATTGAGAATTGCAGCAGGTTTGTCGTTAAGGTCGCCAACGGACGGATTTTGAAGTGTGATCATAGGTGCCTGCAGGTGAAACTGTTGCTGCAGGACCAAGAGATAATTGCAAATTTCTTCCTCCTCCCTCTTGATGATCATGAGGCCATACTCAGAATTAAATGGTTGATGACATTAGGCGATATTTTTTAGAATTTTATGCAACTATTTATAAAATTTTACAGTAAGGAGAAACAGGTGATACTGCATGGGAAACGTGAGGGCGACGTAACGATGATTTGCACACAACAAATGGAGAAGGTTTTGCATAAAGCATGCAGGGGCTTTTTGGTACAACTTGAGCAGCAAATTAAAGGAGAGCCAATAGAATTTGAAGATTCAAACCTATTTCCTTTGCTTGCTGAATTTTCAGATATATTTGACGAGCCGCACAACCTACCTCTTGTTGGGCTGAGAGCCCATATTCAGCCCATGTGGGCTAGGGCAGCCCATAGCCCACACCCCCTCTTAACCTAACCCTAATTAAGATTAGGGGGGTGTGGTGGCTGCGTTTTAGAAGCAGAAAAAGGCTATAAAAAGGCAGCAACGAGGCAGATCTTGTGAGCCACGGGATTCAAAAGAGAAGAAGGAGAACAAGACAGAAAAGGAAGAGAAAAAAAGGGAAGAAGACAAGGACAACGCAGAGAGACTGTTCTCAATCATCTAGCAGTGTTCTCATCTCAGGCTAGATCAAATCTATAGTAGACTCTTGCTGTGATTACTTGGGGAGGTTTTAGATATTGTGGGCAGTGATGTGATCCTTGTATCCCAGTTATTCTCTTGTGGTTGTTGCTAGGGCTTAGGGCAAGAGATTAAGATTTGTATATTCATTATTCTTATAGTGGATTATCTCTAGTTTGCCCTGTGGTTTTTACCCTTCACATTGAAGGGGTTTTCCACGTATATCTTGATGTTCTATTTGATTGTGCTTCTATTTAATTCCGCTGCGTATTATGATCTTCTAGTATTTGTTCATATACAAAGGTTATTCCTCTTTATATCCCATCAACTGGTATCAGAGCGGGGTTTTGGTGATTTAATTTTTGTATTTGAACATGGAGGCCAGTAATATTTCTCACATAATTAGTTTGAATGGAAATAATTGGATGATATAGAAACCAAGAATGGAAGATCTCTTGTATTGCAAAGATTTGTATGGATCTTTGCAGAGGGATAGTGCAAAACCTACAACTATAATAGATGATGAGTGGAAGAGGTTAGATCGAAAAACAATTGGGTTTATTAGACAGTGGCTTGATGATAGTGTCTCTCACCATGTTTCTACTAAAATTTCTGCATATTCTCTTTGGAAAGAATTGGAAAGTCTCTATGAAAGAAAAACAGCTGGCAACAAAGCTTTTTTTATTAGAAAACTTGTGAACCTAAAATATAGAGAGGGTGCTTCTATTGTTGAGCATTTGAATGAAATGCAAAGTATTACTAACCAGTTATCCTCTATGAAAATGTCTCTTGATAATGAGTTGCAGGCATTGTTACTTCTCAGTTCATTACCAGAAAGTTGGGAGACACTGGTGGTTTCCCTTAGTAATTCTGCGCCAGATGGTATTGTCACTATGAGTCAAGTAACAAGCAGTTTGTTGAATAAGGAGTTGAGAAGAAAGAGTTCAGCAACATCTTAGAATGATTCACAAGCACTTATCTCAGAGAACAGAGGAAGGTCAAAGTCTAGAAGTATGGGTAGGAGCAAGTCAAGATAAAGAAAAGATATTGTTTGCTATAACTGTGGTGAGAAAGGACATTACAAGAACTAATGTAAGCAACCTAAGAAGAACAAGAAAAAGGGAAAAGAAGTAGAGTCTACAGAGTCAAAGGATAATACTACAGCTATAGTGCAGGGTGGTGATTATTTGATTTTGTCTCCTTCTGATGATATTTTTCTTATGTGTGTCAGGATCTTGAGTGGGTGATTGACACAGGTGCTTCTTATCATGCTACACCACGGAGGGAGTTTTTTGCTACATACAGGTCTGGAAACTTTGGTGTTGTCAAGATGGGCAACTATGGCATAGTTGACATCATTGGCATGGGTGATATCCATTTAAAGACCAACCTTGGCTGCAAGTTGGTGCTTAAGGATGTGAGGCATGTGATTGACTTGAGGCTGAATTTAATTTCAGTTGGAAGACTAGATGATGAAGACTATGAAAGCATATTTCACAGAGGGCAATGGAAGCTCAGTAAGGGTTCTCTTGTTATAGCTAGTGGAATGAAAGGTCATACTTTGTACAAGTTGCAGGCTAAAGCATATGGTGAGCAGTTAAATGCTACAGAGAAAGACTTCAGTATGGAGTTGTGGCATAGGCGATTGGGACACATGAGCGAGAATGGGCTACAAGCTCTTTCCAAGAGAGAGGTATTGCCAGATCTCAGAGGTATACATCTGAACCCTTGTATTGATTGTTTGGCTGATAAACAACATAGAGTTTCATTTGCTAGTGCTGCTTTGTCTAGAAAAATGCATGCCTTAGACCATGTTTATACAGATGTATATGGTCCTTTGAGGACAAAAACTCTTGGTGGATCTGTTGATGTTCTTAGTATAAGTGGTGCACTTTATTTTTTCACTTTTATAGATGATTTTTCCATGAAAGTTTGGGCCTATGCTTTGAAGGCCAAAGATCAGGATATTAGTATCTTCAAAAAGTTTCATGCTAGGGTTGAAAGGGAGACAGAAAGGAAATTGAAATGCATAAGATCAGATAATGGTGGTGAGTATACAAGATTGTTTAATGACTATTGCAGGTCACATGGGATCCAACATGAGATGATAGTTCCTGGTACACCTCAGCATAATGCAATTACAGAGAGGATGAACCGCACCATCATGGAAAAAATTAGATGTATGCTTTCACAGGCCAAGCTACCCAAAAGGTTTTGGGATGAGGCTTTGAGGACTGCAGTTGATGTGATCAACTTATCACCATGTACAGCCCTAGATGGTGATATTATAGAGCATGTATGATCAGAGAAAGATGTTTCCTACAAGCATTTGAGAGTATTTGGTTGTCGCGCATTTGCACATATTCAGCACATGTAAAAACACACTTCGATCCAGACAATTAATACTAAGAATTAATCAAGTTGTCCGGTATGTCATTGGTCCCTCGACGCTTCGTCCGATTCTTCGGCGCATCGTCCTTTACTGCGGCCTATTGCCCAATCGGCCAGTTGGCTCCGCAACTCCGATGTCCTTGGCACAATACCCGCTCTTCTTGGCCCGATGCCTGAGTCCACGGCCTGAAGCCTTCTGTCGATACGTCGACCGATCCACCGGCCCGACATCCAATCTTCTAACATGTTCCTCTGGCACAACATGATTTTCCTGCTTTAATTGTCTCATCCTGATCAAGGCATCCTGTGTCACTCACAACGCAGATTAAATCATAAACATATATCAAGTAGTTTCATCATCAAAATACGAGATTCAACAATCTCCCCCTTTTTTATGATGACAACCGCTTGATGACGGAGTTAAACTTAACTCCCGGAGTTTAAACAAACTCCCCCTATCAATATGCCATATTGATAAAACCTTGAATTCAAACTGAATTCAAGTCATTGCAATATTCATCATGAATACTTGCAATACGTCATCATGAACTTATGCATAAACTTATGCATAACATCATACTTCTCCCCCTTTGTCATCAACAAAAAGGAGAAGTACCACAATCAAGCGTTTGTGATATTGGTTCAACTCATTGCATGAAAAACATAATATCCATTTTTACCATCATGCAAGTTTGCTATTATCAAATGGTATGATATCAACATGTAAGATTGCAAGGTAAGCTTTTGATTTCGTAACGCAAACATCTCAAGTGTTTATGAATTGTAGAATTTCATCACATGGTAAGATATCAACGCATAAAATTACGATACAAGTTCTTGACATCTTAACACATGATGCAGACATGGCATAATGCAAATTTGGCAATCATAGCATCAGTGTTCATAGCATCAATTCATATATTTCTCCCCCTTTGTCGTCAACAAAAAGGAGAACGATATAAGCAAATTTTAAATATAAGTGCGATGCCATAAGCAGGTTCATGTCATTTTTAAACAAAAAGTGATAAGATACCAAATATTCAAACATTTCAAGGAAAACATGACATGGAGATAGCTTTGAAAACTTCTTCCATTTTATTTGTTATTTTCTTTTTGCATGACGGAGGAAAGCTATTTCTGAGCTTACTCGAATGAAGTTAAAATCGATAAGATATTAAAGCATGCTTCATTTTTACAAGTATCAAGATATGTATCAAATCCTTGTACGTAAAAATGACTTCCTTTTTCAAGAAGGAATTTATAAGCAGGAATCATTTCATCAAATCCATTTCTCAAAACAAAATATTGTTCACATGATAAGTGTATAAGAGATGTATTTGCTGATTGATTCCATATGTCAAAAATTAATGATATGAATTAAACTTGATATGACATATACTTATTAAGTCTGGAAGAGGATAATTTGAAAATCCAATTGTTAGGATGCCAATAGTTAAGAGAATCCGAAAATGAAATTAACACTTTCATGCATTCGGACAAAGATGTGCCATTGATTTTCAAATACAATCATGAGGACAAAACATGCTTATTATCATGAAAATTTTTATATCCAAAGCACATAATTTCCAACCTGTTATTAGGGCATGTAATTGTGTAAAATCATCATGGCAGTCGAGTGATTTGATCATTCAATCAAGAAAGTCCGAAAATTAATTTTAACAAGTTCAATCATTCGGACATATTTTTGCCATAGTTTTTCAAATACAATTATGAAGATAAGACATGCTCATCATCATAATAGTACGATAGCAAGTTTATAATATACAAGCTAGCAAAAAATTTTCAACATTTTAAGACACGAAAGCTAGCAATTTTTTCTTTGAGATATGCACATTAGCAACTCTTTCTCCCCCTATGTCATTGGTAAAGAGAAGGGAAGACCCTTTACATTAATTTTTAAATCATGACAAGGGAAGGTTTCAATCTTATTTGTGCATCATTATATTTTCAAATTCGAACATGCACAATTTCAAAAACCTTATATTTCATTCATGCATGATATTGAATAAATCAATCAATATTATGAGCATATCATACATGATACTTCAATTTTTAACTATTTATCAACATTTTGATCATGATACCAAATATTTAGAGTATTCATGACATTAAATCAACATACATCATTTTAGTAACAACTCATAGCATTTTAAATCATGATTTACATCATATGCATACATCACATCATAATTAAAAAGCTCAAGTATTGCATGCATCATTGCAAATCATAAATGCTTCATATCATGATGGTATCAATTTTGTCAAATTATATCTTACCATGCATGATCATAACTTTTCATTTGTATACATCAAAATAAATTAATGAATATTTCATGTATTCATATCATCACATAAGGAATATCAAGAAGAGTTGGTAATGAGATTTACGAATTATGTAGACAAATTATGAATATTAAGAGACATATTATGATTCTTTTTAGATAACTCAAATAGCAAAAAGAAAGAATCATAGTAAATTATTTTGATTTATAAAAAGAATTCTCAAGTTATAATTCCAAGAAATCACGATTCATTTCAATAAATTTCAATAAGAACACATCATCAAAATCTCAACATTACTTTCAAGAGATTCAAAATGGCATAGATAATTTTATTGATCTCTTAGTGAAAAAGTCAATACGGTAGAGAAAAATAAATTTTCAAGAAAAATACTTTTCTCTTTTTAGTTGTTTTAGTTCATATGATTTTATTTCATCTATGCCAAACATGTAGCATGTTTTAAAATTGAAAGTGCAAGTTTTATTACGACAAAGATCAATAAGGCACTTTCATTACCGTGAAAATCGAAAATCGTAAGATTCATCATCCATAATTATAAAACCAATAAACACGATTTTTAAAATCTCATACACAGAATAAAATCATGGTATCAAAACATCATTATATCATTAAGCATGATTTCATATTTTCAATCAAAATCATTTTGTTTGTTTATCATAAAATATGTATTTTTCATGATTATTTTCAAACCTACTAGCATGATCATAAATTTTGCATTTTCATCATTTTTTTTAACATGTAATTTTCAAGAAAATTAATTCTATATTAAAAATAAAATGTATTATGAAGAGCATCATGTAATTTCGAAATAATTCAAGAGAGTTGAGTTACTTACCTTGTAGTCGAAGCCCGTCAAAGCCCAATTCGCCGTTTCACCTTTGGAAGTTCTTGATTCATTCTTGGTTGCCTTCCTCTTCTTTGGCCTCTTCCTTCGTTCAAGTTCATTGTCTATTTTTTATTTTTGTTTAATAAACTTATTAAGATTTAGTGTTCGAAGTTCAAGTTCATCATTGTCCTCATCACTTGAGTCATCGCTCAAGTAGCATTCATTTGTCTAGAGTTCCAAATCCTTCCTGTTCTTTGGAAGGTGATTGTATTCAATATGTTCATCATGTGCATTGTGCATCATTTCATATGTCATCAATGAACCAATTAGTTCTTCAAGTGGTAAGTTGTTTAGGTTTTTAGCTTCTTGTATTGCAGTTACTTTTGAATCCCACTTCTTAGAAAGAGAACGCAAAATCTTGTTTACGAGTTCAAAATCCGAAAAATATTTTCCAAGAGCTCTTAAACTATTGACGACATCCGTGACACGGGTGTACATGTCGCCTATAGTCTCGCTTGGTTGCATTCGAAAAAGCTCAAAATCATGCAATAAAAAGTTAACTTTCGAGTCTTTGACTCTACTAGTTCCCTCGTGCGTGATTTCAAGTGTTCGCCAAATGTCAAAAGCCGTTTCGCACGTAGAAATCCGATTGAACTAATTTTTGTCCAAAGCGCAAAATAAGGCATTCATAGCCTTTGCGTTTAAAGAAAAATACTTCTTCTCCAAATCCAACCATTTGTTCATCGGTTTAGAGGGAATTTGAAAACCGTTTTCAATGATATTCCATAAATCCAAATTCATAGAAATCAAGAAAACTCTCATTCGAGTTTTCCAATAAGTGTAGTCCAATCCGTTAAACAATGGTGGACCAACAACCGATAAGCCCTCTTGAAGAGTCATTTCTCTCGAGTGTAAATCCGAAATGAGAAATACCGGGCTCTGATACCAATTGTTAGGATCAAGAGCACTAAGAGGGGGGGGTGAATTAGTGTAGCGGAAATCTTTCACTATTAAAATCGAAAGCTGCGTTCGTTTGATAAAAACGATTTCGATGTAAAAGCCGATTCTAAGATTACTTTAACTTAAGATTAAGCGAGATGACGTTAAAGTAAATCTACGAAGGCAGTTTACAGTTTATGATGAAAATCAGAATGCAAGCGCAAACTGAAATGCGACGTTCGTACGATAAAACCGGTTTACGTCTAAATGCCAATTTTGAGGATACTGAACTTTGAGATACGTTTTGTAAATGCGCAGAAGGCAGTTTGCAGTTATGATTGAAATCAAAACGTAAATGTAAACTGAAATGTAATGATGGTATGAAAAAGTCGATTTACGTCTAAACGCAGATTCGGAAAGCTCTGAACTTAGAAACTCGTTCGTAAAAGCGCAGAAGGCAGTAGCTATTTAGGAGGTTTGCAGTAAAGATAAAATGCTCAAAGTAAATGCAAATTGAGATTTAGAGTGGTTCGGTCAATCTTGACCTACTCCACTTTTGGCTTCCTCCACCGACGTAGTCACCGACGTCAACTAGAGGCCTTCCTTCAATAGGCGAATGCCAACCACCCTTTTACAGTTTCACTCCTTTTAACGGGCTTAGGAGACAACCCTTATAGAAATTTTCTTCCTCTCTTTACAACTCAAAACTTTGAAGAATAGAGGGAGGAGAACTTTTGGCCTTTACAACAATTTTGAGCTCTAAGAATCACATAAAATGATCAAGATTTCGAGTGTCAGTTCTTCTCTTTCAGTTCTGAATGGGTGGGGTATTTATAAGCCCCAACCCAGTTCAAATTTGAAGCTCAAAACTGTCAATTCCCAGAATTCCGGGATCAGGCGGTTGCACCTCTTGACTGGAGCAGTTGCACTGCCTGGCAGAGCTCGAAGACTGAGCCGCTGGGCGGTGCCACCTCTGTCAGGGGCGGTTGCACCTCTCTGCCAGAGCTCGAAGACCGAGCTCAGGCGGTTGCACCTCCTGACTGGGGCGGTTGCACCGCCTGCCAGAGCTCGAAGACTGAGCTCAGGCGATGCTACCTCTTGTCAGGGGAGGTTGCATCGCCCAGTCTCGCTCGGAGATTGAGCCCAGGCGATGCTACCTCCTGGCTGGGGTGGTTGCACCGCCTAGTCTCCCTGGGAGACTTAGCCCAGGCGGTGCTACCTCCTGGCTTGGGCGGTTGCACCTCCCACAGCAATCAGGGTCTGAATGGGTAGATCCATTCGGCCCAATTTGGGTTTTTCAAGGGCCCAATTGCCCCAAGATTTAGCTAATGGGATCACCTCCCATTTCCAACTTAATCATTATGCTAACTACGATAAATCCTAAGACAATTTCTGCAGCTTGCTCCGGTGCGTCAATCGCTTCTTCCGGCGAGTTTCCGACGAACTTCCGTCGATCATCCGATGAACCCTCGGTGATGCTCCTACGGACTTCCGGCAAACTCCTGGACTTGCGACGATCCACTTGGCGAGTTCCGACGAGCTTCTTTTGGCAAGCTTATGGACTTCTCGGATTTGTTCCTGCAGAACCTCCGACGATTGTCCGAACTTCCATCGAACTCTCGAACTCCCAACGTGATCATTGTCTTGACTCCGGTGCAACTCCTACTGCATGTCTTACTTTCATCGTAGTTAATCCTGCACATGTAAACAAAATTTCGATCGAGACAATTAATCCTAAGCAATTAACCAAGTTGTCCGGCATGTCATTGGTCCCTCGACGCTTCGTCCGATTCTTCGGCGCATCGTCCTTTCCTACGGCCTATTGCCCAATCGGCCAGTTGGCTTCGCAACTCCAATGTCCTTGGCACAATACCCGCTCTTCTTGGCCCGATGCCCGAGTCCACGGCCCGAAGCCTTCTATCGATACGTCGACCGATCCACCGGCCCGACGTCCAATCTTCTGACATGTTCCTCTAGCACAACATAATTTTCCTGCTTTAATTGTCTCATCCGGATCGAGGCATCCTGCGTCACTCACAATGCAGATTAAATCATAAACATATATCAAGTAGTTTCATCATCAAAATACGAGATTCAACAGTCTCGCTGCCCTTCCACAGCCATCCATCAACCCTCCACAACCGCTCAAAGCAATTCCCACAATTGCTTAAAAGATCATCACCAAATTCTGTCGTCATCTACACCACCACGGATCATCCTTTGATCTCCCCGTGAATTGCAACAGGTTCTAGTTTTCTACCTTACTGCTGCTGCAATTTAGTTATCCTTATTTTAAAATCCCAAAAAAATTATTCCTATATTGCTGCATAAACTTTTCGTCATAAAGTTTTCATCTCTACGACGAAAGATACATTGCAGAATTCCAACCGCATAGCACCATCTGTTTGATCTTGCTACTGTACTTTTTCTATCCAAATTTCTACGAAATTTTTATTACATCTTTGACACTTCCTAATAGTTGATTTTTCTTTGGTTTTATCGAAAAAATCTCAATATAAACTACTAAACTTTTATGTCCAATCTGCTACACTTGAAAATCTATGCTGCAGAAAATTTCAGCCGCATATTGTTTCCTTAACCCATCTATTTGCAATCTTTTTTGAATGAAATTTCTTATACACTTCATAGATCATCCTGGCTACTATCTAAGATTGATCTATTGAGAAATTCATCTCTAAAAATGATTTTGTGTTGCTGCAAATTTTTGTCATAAACCGTTGAAATTTTTCAACGAGAATTCTACTATCGCAACTTACACCAATTTCCTTGCTGTTATACTACCGAAATTATCTTGATTAAATTAGAAATCCTTGCTGTCATATAAACTGTGATTTTGCTATCAATTCCCTCCTCAATTCTCTCAAGTTTTTGGTAGAAATTACATCGAGAAGCCATTGTTTCTTCGACGATAATTCTACACTTACAAGACAGCACATACTTGCTGCAACTTCCACTGATTTCTATCAAACCTTTGCTGCCATCTACCACATATCCAAAACTTTCATCCATAGCCCTAAAACTCCACTAAATCACACCCTCAAACTGCATCCAAAACAGCCACAAAACAAGCCTAAATCATAGCCTACATCCACCGATCCACCAATCCTTTCGACCATCACTTCTCTCAACTATACATACCTTTAACCTGACAACAAAAGAGAGATCTTAACATCATAGATTTGGAGGTATATACTATGGCATCTAAGGAGGCAATCAATGCTAAATTCGAAGCCTTGGAGGCGCGAATGGAGGATAAGATTCGGACGCTCTTTACCGAACTCAGATTGGGCCGACCACTAAGCCCGAAAAAATCATATCATGGAGAGAGCTTTGCCCAATTGCACCAGGCCCAAAGAGATGAGTTCCAAGGGTGGGGAGGCTCTATGACTGACCCCAACTATCCATGCATGAGAATAGACTTCCCTAGATGGGAAGGAGACTCGATTGGTTGGATCTCGCGCGCGGAGCAATATTTTCTGTACCACAAAACCGCGGATGCATCTATGGCGAAAATTGCAGCTGTACATCTTGAAGGGGATGCTATACAATGGTTTGACTGGTTTGAACATACTTATGGAGTCCTTTCATGGCAAAAATTCAAAGAAGGACTGCTGATCCACTTCAGACCAACCGATTACGAGAATATTGACGGACAACTAGCAAAGATCCGACAAACTTCCACCATTCAGGAGTACCAAACTAGGTTTGAAAGGTTATCTAATCAAACTCATGATTGTTCTCAAAAATAGCTATTGAGGACCTTCATTGAGGGCTTGAAGCCGGAGATCCGAGGAGAAGTTAAAGCGCGACAACCGTATACGCTTATGGCAGCCATCTCTTTCGCACGACATCAAGAGGAGCAATTGAACCATGAAGCTTGGAGGACTAGGGTCACTCCTCAACCAGTAATATTGAAGCCCTCAGCCCCCCCAACTGTTGACCAATTCCCTACACCAAAGAGGTTAACAAGAGAAGAGCTTCGGGAGCGATATGCGAAGGGCTTATGTTGGCATTGTGACGAGCCATGGAGCCGTGAGCATCGTAGTAGTAAAGGGAGACTTCTTATGATTGAACTGATAGAAGAAGAGGTCATTGAACATTCAAAAGAGAGCCTTGAACGTGAAGAAAAAGATGCAGAAGAAGAGCCACAAGCGACCGAAGTTACGGTACATACACTAGCTGGCTACTCAAACCTGCAAACGATGAAAGTCGGAGGCCTTCTCAAACAACAACCGATCACTGTTCTCATCGACACGGGCAGCACTAATAACTTCCTAAACAGTAAGGTTGCTGTCCATATGAACTTACCTATTGGGAATTGCAACAGGTTTGTCGTTAATGTCGCCAACGGACGGATTTTGAAGTGTGATCATAGGTGCCCACAAGTGAAACTGTTGCAGCAGGACCAATAGATAATTGGAAATTTCTTCCTCCTCCCTCTTGATGATCATGAGGCCATACTCAGAATTAAATGGTTGATGACATTAGGTGATATTTCTTGAAATTTTATGCAACTATTTATAAAATTTTACAGTAAGGAGAAACAGGTGATACTGCATGGGAAACGTGAGGGCGATGTAACGATGATTTGCACACAACAAATGGAGAAGGTTTTGCATAAAGCATGTAGGGGCTTTTTGGTACAACTTGAGCAGCAAATTAAAGGAGAGCCAATAGAATTTGAAGATCCAAACCTATTTCATTTGCTTGCTGAATTTTCAGATATATTTGATGAGCCGCACAATCTACCTCTTGTTGGGCTGATAGCCCATATTCAGCCCTTGTGGGCTAGGGCAGCCCACAGCCCACACCCCCTCTTAACCTAACCCTAATTAAGATTAGGGGGGTGTGGTGGCTGCGTTTTAGAAGCAGAAAAAGGCTATAAAAAGACAGCAACGAGGCAGATCTTGTGAGCCACGGGATTCAAAAGAGAAGAAGGAGAACAAGGCAGAAAAGGAAGAGAAAGAAAGGGAAGAAGACAAGGATAACGCAGAGAGACTGTTCTCAATCATCTAGCAGTGTTCTCATCTCAGGTTAGATCAAATCTACAGTAGACTCTTGCTGTGATTACTTGGGGAGGTTTTAGATATTGTGGGCAGTGACGTGATCCTTGTATCCCAGTTATTCTCTTGTGGTTGTTGCTAGGGTTTAGGGCAAGAGATTAAGATTTGTATATTCATTATTCTCATAGTGGATTATCTCTAGTTTGCCCCGTGGTTTTTACCCTTCACATTGAAGGGGTTTTCCACGTATATCTTGATGTTCTATTTGATTGTGCTTCTATTTAATTCTGCTGCGTATTATGATCTTCTAGTATTTGTTCATATACAAAGGTTATTCCTCTTTATATCCCCATCAACTGGTATCAGAGCGGGATTTTGGTGATTTAATTTTTGTATTTGAACATGGAGGCCAGTAATATTTCTCGCATGATTAGTTTGAATGGAAATAATTGGATGATATAGAAACCAAGAATGGAATATCTCTTGTATTGCAAAGATTTGTATGGACCTTTGTAGGGGGATAGTGCAAAACCTACAACTATGACAGATGATGAGTGGAAGAGGTTAGATCGAAAAACAATTGGGTTTATTAGACAATGGCTTGATGATAGTGTCTTTCACCATGTTTCTACTAAAATTTCTGCATATTCTCTTTAGAAAAAATTGGAAAGTCTCTATGAAAGAAAAACAACTGGCAACAAAGCTTTTTTTATCAAAAAACTTGTGAACCTAAAATATAGAGAGGGTGCTTCTATTGCTGAGCATTTGAATGAAACGCAGAGTATTACTTACCAGTTATCCTCTATGAAAATGTCTCTTGATAATGAGTTGCAGGTATTGTTACTTCTCAGTTCATTACCAGAAAGTTGGGAGACACTGGTGGTTTCCCTTAGTAATTCTGCGCCAGATGGTATTGTCACTATAAGTCAAGTAACAAGCAGTTTGTTGAATAAGGAGTTGAGAAGAAAGAGTTCAGCAACATCTCAGTATTGATTCACAAGCACTTATCTCAGAGAACAGAGGAAGGTCAAAGTCTAGAAGTATGGGTAGGAGCAAGTCAAGATAAAGAAAAGATATTATTTGCTATAACTGTAGTGAGAAAGGACATTACAAGAACCAATGTAAGCAACCTAAGAAGAACAAGAAAAAGGAAAAAGAAGTAGAGTCTACAGAGTCAAAGGATAATACTATAGCTACAGTGCAGGGTGGTGATTATTTGATTTTGTCTCCTTCTGATGATATTTTTCTTATGTGTGTCAGGATCTTGAGTGGGTGATTGACACAGGTGCTTCTTATCATGCGACACCACGGAGGGAGTTTTTTGCTACATACAGGTCTGGAAACTTTGGTTTTGTCAAGATGGGCAACTATGGCATAGGAGACATCATTGGCATGGGTGATATCCATTTAAAAACCAACCTTGGCTGCAAGTTTGTACTTAAGGATGTGAGGCATGTGATTGACTTGAGGCTGAATTTAATTTCAGTTGGAAGACTAGATGATGAAGACTATGAAAGCAGATTTCACAGAGGGCAATGGAAGCTCGGTAAGGGTTCTCTGGTTATAGCTAGTGGAAAGAAATGTCACACTTTGTACAGGTTGCAGGCTAAAGCTTATGGTGAGTATTTAAATGCTACAGAGAAATACTTCAGTATGGAGTTGTGGCATAGGCGATTGGGACACATGAGCGAGAAGGGGCTACAAGCTCTTTCCAAGAGAGAGGTATTGCCATATCTCAGATGTATACATCTGAACCCTTGTATTGATTGTTTGGCTGATAAACAACATAGAGTTTCATTTGCTAGTGCTGCTTTGTCTAGAAAAATACATGCCTTAGACCATATTTATACAGATGTATGTGGTCCTTTGAGGACAAAAACTCTTGGTGGATCTGTTGATGTTCTTGGTATAAGTGGTGCACTTTATTTTTTCACTTTTATAGATGATTTTTCCAGGAAAGTTTGGGCCTATGCTTTGAAGACCAAAGATCAGGATATTAGTATCTTCAAAGAGTTTCATGTCAGGGTTGAAAGGGAGACAGAAAGGAAATTGAAATGCATAAGATCAGATAATGGTGGTGAGTATACAGGATTATTTAATAACTATTGTAGGTCACATGGGATCCAACATGAGATGACAGTTCCTGGTACACCTCAGCATAATGCAATTGCAGAGAGGATGAACCGCACCATCATGGAAAAAATTAGATGTATACTTTCACAGGCTAAGCTACCCAAAAGGTTTTGGGATGAGGCTTTGAGGACTACAGTTAATGTGATCAACTTATCACCATGTACAGCCCTAGATGGTGATGTTGTAGAGCATGTATGGTCAGAGAAAGATGTTTCCTACAAGCATTTGAGAGTATTTGGCTGTCGCGCATTTGCACATATTCCAGACAATGAGAGGTCAAAGCTGGATGGTAAGTCTAAAGAATATATTTTTCTTAGTTACTCATATGATCATTTTGGTTACAGGCTTTGGGATCTAGAAAAGCAGAAGGTATTCAGAAGCAGAGATGTAGTCTTCTTTGAGGATCAAACCTTTGAAGATTTGAAGAAGAAGACACAGGCCAAGACTTCTGCAGAAGGATTAGCAGATTGTGACCCAGTTATTCCTCTAGTATATCATGGTGATGGGGGAGATGTGCAGGAAGATAGTGTAGAGCCTGATGTTGATTTACCTGCAAGACTTGTTGAGCAAGAAGAAGTAGGAGAGCAAATTCCAACAGAACCTCAGTTGAGAAGATCTTCTAGACAACGTCAACCTTCCAGAAAATACTCTACAGATGAGTATGTGATGCTTACTAATGCAAGTGAACCAGATACTCTACAAATGAGTATGTGATGCTTACTGATGCAAGTGAACCAGAGAATTACCAGGAAGCAGTTGAAAGTGAGCAGAAAGAGAAGTGGTTAGTTGCTATGCAGGAAGAGATGGATGCTCTTCAGAAGAACCACACTTATAATTTGGTGCTGCTACCAAATGGAATGAAGGCCTTGAAGAACAAGTGGGTTTTTAGGTTGAAAACTCAAGAATATTGTTCTCAACTAAAGTACAAAGCTAAATTGGTTGTGAACGGCTTTGGTCAAAAGAAATGTATTGACTTTGAAGAGATTTTCTCTCCTATTGTTAAAATGTCTTCTATTCATGTTGCTCTTGGTATTGCTGCTAGCCAGGACTTGGAAGTTGAGTAGTTAGATGTGAAGACAGCTTTCCTTCATGGTGATTTGGAGGAGGAAATTTATATGGAGCAACCAGAAGGCTTCAAAGTCAAAGGTAAAGATAATTTTGTCTGCAAGTTGAAGAAGAGCTTGTATGGGCTAAAGCAAGCTCCAAGACAGTGGTACAGAAAGTTTGATTCATTTATGATAGAAAATGGATATAAAAGAACGGCTTCAGATCATTGTGTGTACATCAAATGGTTTGGTGAGGATTTTGTTATTCTCTTACTTTATGTTGATGACATGCTTATTCTTGGGAAAGATATGTCTAAAATTGACAGGTTGAAGAAGGAACTGAGTGAGTCTTTTGCAATGAAGGACATGGGGCCAGCAAAGCAAATACTAGGCATGTAGATTTCCCGTGACAGGAAAAACAAGAAGATTTGGTTGTCACGGGAGAAATACATCTAGAAGGTATTGGAAAGATTTAGTATGAGCAACGCAAAACCAGTTGGTTCTCCTCTTGCAGGTCACTTCAAGTTGTGCTCAGAACAGAGCCTGTCAAGTGATGAGGAGGAGAAAATGCAAAAGGTTCCTTATGCTTCAGCAGTTGGAAGTTTAATGTATGCAATGGTATGTACGAGGCCGGACATCGCATATGCAGTGGGTGTTACTAGCAGATTTCTTGCAAATCTAGGCAAAGAGCACTAGGCAGTAGTGAAGTGGATTTTTAGATATCTCAAAGGGAGCTCTAAGGTTTGTTTAAGCTTTGGAGGTGGACCATATGTGTTGACAGGTTACACAGATGCAGATATGGCAAGAGATATAGATACGAGAAAGTCTACTTCAGGTTATGTACTTACTTTTGCAAGGGGAG
This sequence comes from Musa acuminata AAA Group, assembly GCF_036884655.1. Lineage (NCBI taxonomy): Eukaryota > Viridiplantae > Streptophyta > Magnoliopsida > Zingiberales > Musaceae > Musa > Musa acuminata. The sequence continues at coordinate 30,510,212 of NC_088334.1, read as the reverse complement.
CTGTGTCATGGCAATCCAGGTTGCAAAGGTGTATTGCTCTTTCTACCACAGAAGCAGAATATATTGCTGCTACAGAGGTATGCAAAGAAATGTTATGGATGAAAAAATTATTACAAGAATTGGGGCTGAAACAGGAAAATTATGTGGTGCATTGTGACAGCTAGAGTGCCATCAATTTGTATAAGAACCCAATATTTCATTCCAAATCAAAGAATATAGATGTCAGATACCACTGGATTCGAAATGTATTTGAAGAGAAGCAGTTGTAGCTTCAGAAAATTCATACAGATGACAATGGAGCAGACATGTTGACAAAGACCTTGCCAAAAGAAAGACAGGAGATATGCTGATAGCTGGTCGGCATGGCTTCACATTGAGGAGTCATGGGACAGCCTTCCTTATGGGCTGAAGGGGGAGGTTGTTGGGCTGATAGCCCATATTCAGCCCACACTTAACCTAACCCTAATTAAGATTAGGGGGGTGTGGTGGCTGCGTTTTAGAAGCAGAAAAAGGCTATAAAAAGGTAGCAACGAGGCAAATCTTGTGAGCCACGGGATTCAAATGAGAAGTAGGAGAACAAGGCAGAAAAGGAAGAGAAAGAAAGGGAAGAAGACAAGGACAACGCAGAGAGACTGTTCTCAATCATCTAGCAGTGTTCTCATCTCAAGTTAGATCAAATCTACAGTAGACTCTTGCTGTGATTACTTGGGGAGGTTTTCGATATTGTGGGCAGTGACGTGATCCTTGTATCCCAGTTATTCTCTTGTGGTTGTTGCTAGGGTTTAGGGCAAGAGATTGAGATTTGTATATTCATTATTCTCATAGTGGATTATCTCTAGTTTGCCCCGTAGTTTTTACCCTTCACATTGAAAGGGTTTTCCACGTATATCTTGGTGTTCTGTTTGATTATGCTTCTATTTAATTCCGTTGCGTATTATGATCTTCTAGTATTTGTTCATATACAAAGGTTATTCCTCTTTATATCCCCATCACCTCTTACTCGTCGGCATGATCATTGTATAATGATTTTTCCAGTCAAATCTCCAGTAAATACTCAGCCATATCGGTATCCACATCTCCAAAAGGATGAAATAGAAAGGATTTTAAAAGAGATGCTTGAAACAGGAGTTATTCGGCCAAGTTGCAACCTATACTTTTCACCAGTGCTACTTGTACGCAAGAAGGACGGAACATGACGAATATGCGTTGATTACCGAGCTCTCAATGGCATAACCATCAAGGATAAATGCCCTATTCCAGTAGTAGATGAATTGCTAGATGAAAGGGAGCACAAATCTTCACAAAGCTGGACCTTCGATCCGGGTATTATCAAATACGAGTGTATGAAGAAGTCATACCGAAAATCGCCTTTCGAACACACAACGGCTATTACGAATTTTTACTTTCTTCAACAAAAGGTGAAATATCTTGGGCATATCATACCAGAGGAAGGTGTGATGGTGGACCCCTTCAAAATTGAAGCAATGCAAAACTGGCCTACCCCGAGGAACATAAAATTGCTACATGGCTTTTTGGGTTTAACAGGCTACTACCGTAAGTTCGTGAAAAACTAAGGAAAGATCAATGCACCACTTACTTCCTTACTGGAAAAAGATGTCTTCCAATGGTCAGACAGAGCCTCCACTGCCTTTGACAAACTTAAGGCAGCCATAACGATGACGCCCGTGCCAGCGCTACCAGATTTCAACCGACCCTTCATCATTAAGGCCGATGCATCTGGAGATAGAATGGGAGACGTTCTCATGCAAGATGGTCGACCACTCACATACATTAGCAAGACATTGTCTCCCCCCTATCAAAACATGTTAACATATGATAAGGAGATGCTCACCATTGTGCACGCAGCAACGAGGTGGAGATCGTACTTGATCATGCGATACTTTCAAATCAAGACTGACCATAAAAGCCTAAAATATCTCTTGGAGCAGAAGATATCTTCCCCCGAGCAGCAAAAATGGGTAACAAAACTTCGTGGATTTGATTATGAAATAATTTACAAAAGGTGGAAAGAGAATGTTGTTGTAGATGCGCTTTCGCAGCTACCTGAGCAAGCTGAATTTTTGGTCATTTTACTTCCAACCAACGACTTCCTTGAGGATATTAAGATGGAATGGCAGGAAGATTTGGAGACTAGTAAGATCAAAAAAAAATTAGAGGAAGCACCAAGCTCCGTGGCTCATTACAATCGGGACTCAAAAGAATTATGCTATAAGGGACGCATTGTGCTTGTGACAAATTCTACTTGCATCTTCAAGAGCAGATTTTGGACAAAGTTATTCCATATGTAGGGTACTAAATTGAAAAGGAGTATGACATATCACCCACAAACCAACAGCCAGACGAAAGTTTTAAATAGGTGCTTGGAGACAGCCCAAAGCCACCCACCAAATATGACTACCCAAAGAGAACTCCAGACCCAGCCAAGTGCCATTATTGATCGACGGATCATGACTCGACGACGACGACCCACTCATGAAGTGCTAATACAGTGGGCGAACCTACCAATAGAAGATGCCACTTGGGAGAACTATGATGACTTGAAGATCAAATTCCCAGAATTCACGAATCATCAGCCTCGAGGACAAGGCTGATTTGAAGAGGGCGGGTCTGTAAAACCTACCTAAGCCGACCTCTATTAAAGAGATGAAGAGGTCGGCTAGGGTTAGGAGGTTGTTTCTTAGAGAAGAATTAGGAGTTGTAAAGGAATATGAGTCTTGAGTAGGAGTCCTATTAGGAGTTAGGGTTTAGAAGCCCTATAAATAGTCATGTATTCCTCCTCTTTTCATAAGCAATAGATGAATCTTTTCTGTAGCCTTTGAGCAGCAACTTGGAGGGAGGAACCCCTATAGAGTTCCAAGGAGGCCGATCCCCTAAAGAGATCAACCCCAAGTTTAGAATCTGCAATGTTTCTAACATCTAGGCAGTGGTACTGCCCAAACACAATCTCTAAGAGACTGTCAAGCAGTGGTACTGCTTAGTGGCAGGGTGCCAGGTGGTGGTACTACCAAACTAGGTAGTGGTACCGCCTAATGTTAATGCTACAAGCGATGGTACTACCCAGCATAGGCGGTGGTACTGCCAAGACCCAAGAAACCCATGATGAAATACTTTTAGGCTCCAAGTTTGAATCCACTTGAGGCATATAGGTATCCCTCTCATCCCTAGTTAATATACACAAGAATTGAGAGCAAAAAGAAATAAAAATGCTGTTGTAATCTTGTGAGAACTCCTCTCAAGCTCTAAGTGTTAGTCTTATTTAAGAGAGGAGTGAAGGGGGTTGTAAAGGTTCTCTCCTGAACCTATCAAAAGGAGAATCAAGTTGTAAGGGTAGTTAATCTTCGCCCATTGAAGGAAGATCGTTAGTGGATATCGGTGGCCTCGACGGAAGAGGAATCAGGAGCGGATGTAGGTCACGACGACCGAACTACTATAAAATCTGGTTTGCATTTCTGCTTTGTTATTTACATTTATTGCAAACTGCCATACTTCCTCATTACTTTAACTACACACTCTTATGAATGTGTTTTAAGTTAACATCTTTCCGAAATCGATTTTAATCAAATGAAAGATTTTTGAACCGATGTAATTTTATCTATTGCACTAATTCACCCCACTTAGTGCTGACTCGATCCTAACAATTGGTTCATCCAGTGCTTCATTCGATCCTTTGGCCCATCGTCCTCTCCTTCGACGTATTGCTCAATCGACATGTTGACTCCTATAACTTTCGATCTCCTTAGCGCAATGTCTGATCCTTCAGCCTGATGCCCGAACTCATGGCATGAAGTCCTTTAGGGTACATCGACCGATCTTCCAGCTCGACGTCCAATCTCCTAACATGTTCCACTCTGACCCAACGTTTAATTCTTCTTGCTTTAATCGATTTGCCTTTTCTAATCGAAGTTAGTCCTATGTCACTCAAAACGCGGATTAGATCATAAACTCATCAATTGATTTCATCATCAAAATTCGAGATTCAATAATCTCTCCCTTTTTAATAATGACAACCAAACAGAGTTTAAACTAAACTCCCCCTATCAATATGTCATAATTTAAATCATGAATTATTGCAATACATCATATCATTACTTCTATCATAAGTTCAAGTATTGCATCCAAACCATCATATATAATAAAATTTCATTATACCATGCATGATCATCATCATACCTTCTCCCCCTTTGTCATCAACAAAAAGGAAAAGTGCAACTAGCAAGTTTTTGAGATATAATTTTAAATCATTGCATTATAAACATAATTTTAAGTTTTTGAAACATCATTGCATATATCATTATGCAAGCTAGCAAGTTTTTTAGATATGAAAGTTAGCAAAATTTTTGTGTCTTTTGAGATGTGCAAGATAGCATGTTTTTGCATCTTCTTGAAATGTGCAAGCTAGCAAACTTTGCTTCTCTTTTGAGATGAGCAAGCTAGCAAGTTTGCTTTTCTTTGGAATGTACAAGTTAGCAAGTTTTACTTCCTTTTGCAATGTGTAAGCTAGCAAATTTAGCAAGTTTTACATCATTTTAGAACATACCAACTAGTAAATTTTATAACATTTTAGAACATGCAAGCTAGCAAATTTTATATCATTTTAGAACATACAAGCTAGCAATTTTTCTTTTCTTTATGATGTGCAAGCTAGCAATCTTTGCTTCACTTTTGAGATGTGCAAGCTAGCAATTTTATCTCCCCCTTTGTCATTGTCAAAAAAGAATGGAATAATACAATGTTGTAATTCTTTTCCCTTTACATTAATTTTAAAATCATAACAAATGAGATATCAAGAAAAATTTACGTCAATACTTCAATCATCAAAAATGAAAGATCTAGTCATGAATACCAAAAGACCATGAGTCATTTTTAACATATCTCTTCTTTTGTAAATAGAATGAATGATAGAAAATGATATTGATTCAAAAAGAAAACTCATGTCATAAAAATTGAGAAATCTAAATCATGATCCAAAAAATGTATAAGAAGAATTTATGCATTTGGGAGATTTAACAATTTACCTAAATTTAACATTCAAGCTAGTACATTTAGTTCTCTTGAGATGCTAGCAATTTTCTTTCTCCCCTTTGTCATTGTAAGAAAGAAGAAGAGGAGAATAATATAATGGTATAATTCATTTCCCTTTACATCAATTCTCTAAGCATCATATAAGGTATACAACCATAAATAAAAAAGAATTGTACATAATGAAAATCATGTCAAGAAAGATGTAATATCAAAGATCATGTGAATACTAAAAGACATAATTCATTTTGATCTCCTTTAAAAAAAATGAAAAGATATCTTATGGGACCGAATAGTAAGAGAAATAAGTCATGAATTCCAAAAAAGATATTCTCTTTAGTAAATAGCAAAAAAGAACATAGGAGAATAAAAAATCTTGATTTATGTATAAGAAATCTCAAGTTGTCAAGATCATTATTTATATATTAAGAATTTCAAGTTATAATTCCTAGAATTCAAAATAAAAATCATTATTCATTTAGATACTTCTCTTTTTGTAAATGGTGAAAAATAAACATAGGAGATAAAAGATCTTGATTCATTTGGAATAAATCTCAAGTATCAAGTGAAAGATTTGAAAAAAAGTCATTCAAATTTAAATCATCAAAATCACTTTCATAGTTTAAGAGATTCAGAAAATAACATAGATTTATCAATCTCTTATTGAAAAACTCGATAAGAGAGAGATTAAGAAATTTTTAAGAAAAATATTTTTTTTATATGTTTCAATTTATGTGATTTATTTCATATAAGTATGCCTTTGTCTTTTATGCTAAATAAAAATATGCATCATCGTTTAAAACTAAAAAAGCAAATTTCATCATAAAAATCATCAAGATCAATAAATCACAAAAATTATCATTACTTCAAATCATTATACATAATTAAATCATTAAATCATCAAGCATGATTTCATTAAACATAAAATATTTTCAATCAAAATCAATTTATTTTGGCTAGTGAGCTTTGTGAAGTGTGTTGAATCTCTGGTCATAAGCCTTGAGCATCTACTATCCAAATTTTATTTTTGCTCCTAGCTTTCGATTATAGAGTTATCTATAAGAAAGGTGGGTTTGCTATAGGTACCCATTTGACTTTGGGTCTCTCATTGTTGGATTTATCTCTTATTTTTTGACATAAGATCATTTATTATTCCTTTAGGAACCCAAACTAATATATGCAAGTCATATTTTTTTAAATGAACATTTATATGCAAAATGATTATGTCTACCACAAAAATTATATTTGTTTTCAAATGAAACATTTAATGTGGGTCCTTTAACAAATATAGTTAGCTTTTGTTGAGTATTACTACTCACAAAGCTAGTTCCTTTTTCTCTACGAACATGACTCTTATTGGCAAGAGTCATGTTTAAAGATTTACTACCAATTTTAAATTTATCTAACATGTTGTAATAACAAATTTTCCTTTTTGCATGAATCTAATTCTTCACATTTAGTGTAAGGAGTTAATATGCAATTACCATGCTCATTTTTTAATTTTTTAAATTCACTAGTAAGAGAAGTATGATCCTTTTTTAACAACTTATATTTTTTACCAACTAGCTTACATCATCAAATAAATTATGAAAAATATTTAGTAATTCATCGTAAGGTAAAGACATTTCAGTTGAGTTGTATACCTCATCGTCGAAAGTCATCAAGGCGTAGTTTGCCACCTCGTCTTTGTTGGTTAGCTCCTCGTCTTTGGATGTACTTGATTTGTCCCAAGTCGTCTTGAGTATTTTTTTCTTTTTTGGCAACTTTTTCTTTTTAAATTTATTTTTGTTCTTAGTTTCATGTTTTATGATTTTTTTAAATTTACTTGTAAGGAGATCTATGTCATCATCACTTTGAGCTTTCGCTCGAGTGGTCTTCTTTTATTCTAAGTGTCAAGTCCTTCCTATTCTTTGCAAGGTTATTCTCAAGTTCATCATGTGTAGTACATATCTTTTCGTAGGTCATCAAAGACCCAATAAGTTCTTCAAGCAGAAAGTTATTTAGGTTCTTTGCTTCTTGTACTATTGTTACTTTAGGATCCCAACTTTTTGGAAGGGATCTTAATATCTTGTTAACAAGTTCAAAATTAGAAAAACTTTTATCAAGTGCTTTTAGATCATTAACGATATCCGTAAAATGGGTGTACATGTCTCCAATGGTCTTGCTTGGTTTCATATGAAATAACTCATAGCTATGAATCAAAAGATTAATTTTTGACTCTTTAACCATACTTGTGCCTTTGTGTGTGACTTCGAGTATATGTCAAATCTCATGTGTAGTTTTGCATATAGAAACTCGATTAAATTCATTTTTATCAAGAGCGTAAAATGAAGCATTCATTGCTTTAGCATTCAAAGAGAAAGTCTTCTTCTCCAAATCATTCCATTCGTTCATTGGTTTGGAAGAGTTTTCAAAACGGCTTTCAACAATGTTCCATAAATCAAAATCTATAGAAAGTAAGAAAATTCTCATTCTAGTTTTCCAATACGTGTAGTCCGTCCTATTGAATATGGGAGGACAAGTGATAGAAAGACCTTCTTCATTATCGGTAAAAGCTATTTCTCTTGGGTGTTAAACTAAATGAGAAAACCCTTGGCTTTGATACTAACTGTTAGGACCGAAATTGATACTAAGAGGGGGGTGAATTAGTGCTTTCGTAAAAATGATGGTTTGAAAACTTCGTTTGATGAAATCATATCGGAAAGCATTTAAACTTAGAGAGCACGTTTGTAAGCATAGTGAGAGTAGTAACCAAATAAATTAGTTTACAATATAAGAATGAAAAGCAAAACAGAAATGCAAACTGAGTACGCTAGATTTATAGTGGTTCGATTGTCATGACATACGTCCACTCTTGATTCCTCTTCACTCGAGGCTATCGACTTCTACTACTGATTTTCATTCCAATGGGCGAAGATCAACTACACTTATAATTCTTTTCTCCTTTTCATAGGTTTAGGAGTTAACCTTTATAAGCCACTCACCCTTCTCTTAAACTAAAACCAAAACTTAGAGCTATAGGGGAATTCTCAAGGATTTACTGTATAGTTTTCACACTATTTTTGTTTTAGTTCTTCTCTTGACCGAGTAGGGATGAGTGGGGTATTTATAGGCCCTAAATAAATTTAAATTTGGAGCCAAATCGGTCTCATCCCGGGTTTTTAGGGTACTGGCGGTACCACCGCCAATACTAGGCAATACCACCACCTGTCAATCTGACACTGGGTGGTACCATCGCCTAGTCTAACAGTACCACTGCTTGACATAGTATGGGAGATTGTGTTTGGGTAGTACCATCATCTAGTCTAGGCGATACTATCACCAGACCCTACTATTGGTCATTGAATGGGCCAAACAATAGGACTAATTCAACCCTGATTCATGCCCAATTGGCCCCTAATTGAGTTAACATTATTTCATCCTAAAACTGACTCAATTAGTCCTAAACTAACTTGATCTAGACACATGATTACAAACATGAATCATATATTGTCCTGCATGTCATTGGTTCATCCGACGCTTCGTCCAATCCTTCGGCTTCGGCGTATTACCCAATCGGTATGTTGACTCCCGCAATTTTCAATCTCCATGGCGCAATATCCGATCTTTCGGCTTGATGCCCGAACTTATTGCACGAAATCCTTCTATTGGTATGTCGACCGATCCTCCGACTCAACGTCTAATCTCCTGACATGTTTCACTTCGGCCCAACATCTGGTTCCTTTTGCTTTCATCGATTTACCTTTTCTGATCGAAGTTAGTCCTGCATCACTCAAAACGTAGATTAGATCATAAACTCATCAATTGATTTCATCATCAAAATTTGATATTCAACTGTTATCAATTTTTTAATTTTTATCATAAATCAAGCATTTTTCATCATAAAAAATAGCATAATATCTTTTCTCAACAATTATCATATGCTAAAGAGATTTTGTTTTAAACCCGGAATAAACATCACATCATTAATAACTTTTACTAGATTTGATATTCACAACAACTATTCTTTTTTCTTCCACTTGAACTTTATTATCATTTCCCATCTATACTATAGATCTAATAGAATCATTAAGTTTTTGAAATAAATTTTTATCCTCTGTCATATAATTATTGTATCCACTATCTAAAAACTAAATAGATCTAGAATATTCTTCATTAAATGCTATAAAAAAACATATTTTCTTCATCTTATTTTCACTAATATTTTCTTCATAACAATTTGCTTGAGTTTTGTTCTAACAATCTTTTTTCAAGATGATCATATTTTTTACAATAAGAGTAGAGAGGAACATTTGGATTATTGTTTTTGTACCAAAATCCTTTTCAATATGTCCAACTTTTTTTCAACAAATATATTGATGGGTTTCTTTATTTCCTTCATTAGAGTTCCTCTAACCCTCATCTGATCAGCCTTATCCCCTACCTCGAGCACCAGATCATCTGCGGCTTCTACCATTTTGATCTTTCCAAGATTTGATTTTTGAATTTTTTATTTGATCCTTCTTCTTATCTATCTTCATTTGAAAAGTATGTTATGAAGTTTCATCTAAAGATATATTTACTTTTTATTCATGAACTAAGAAAGAGCCTATTAATTTATCAATAAACAATGTACTTGTATCGTTAGCTTATTCTATAGTAATAGAAATCTTATCAAATTTAGAGATAAACTTCATAAAATATTTTTTATTACAATTTAATCTTTTAGGTTTTCACTACAAGATCTCATTTAATTCACAATAAAAAAGACTTTTAAAAAGAAATCAGTAATAGTTTCAGAATTTTTCATCATAAGAGTTTCAAATTCATGTCGAAGAATTTGAAGCTTTAAAATTTTTACCTTGTATATACCTTCAAACATACTTTTTAATATTTTCTAGGCTTTTGTCGATGTTAATGGAGGAATCCGAAAGTGGATGTAGGTCACATTGACCGAACCACTCTAAATTCTTGTTTGCATTTCGTTTTAAGCAATTTACTTTAACTACAAATTGCTTCTCCTCCTCATCTTGCTTTTACTATGCTTACGCTCTCTTATGGTTCAAGTTGCTATCTTTTCGAATCGATTTTCATCGAACGTACGAAATATTTTATGAAATCGAAAAATTTTTCACTGTACTAATTTAACCCCCTCCCTCTTAGTGCCGCTCTTATCCTAATAAAAATATGGTCATATGACTATTGACAAATTAAAAATAACCAAAACCTCATTAATATGTGTGTTTGTATAGTATAAATTTGAAATACCGGATGCAAAGCGGTTGGTGTTACATTAAATTAGAATCGTGTTATAAGTACTTTTAGTTTGGGGATAATATTAATCAAAATTACTCTATCAACATCAATTCACGTTAAATCACATTATATATATATATATATATAATCATGTCTATATATTATGAGTTTAAAAGAAGTAAAGTGTTATAAATACCGTGACATTCATATTGAGAGTGATACTAACATAGTATTTCTATATAATTTTTTACTTCTACCTATCGAATACCTTATGTTCATTACATGTGATCAAATATACATCTAATACGAGACATGATTATCGTAAGATTCTGTCAAGTTATTAATCCATTAATAACTAATTTTACCACGTTAAGTGAAAAAAATAACCATAAATTTAAGGAATAATAATAATTTATCCTATATGTATCTAGCAAAATAATGTTATAGCTCGACCAGGACTATACTGAAAAAGAATAGTGTAATTTCTTTTTTTTTCGAAACGTTTTTCATCTTGATTTGAAATTAAGAAGCAAAATAATTTGGTGGGTGGAAATAAGGGGGAAATCAATCGCTTTACGTTAAAAAAAGTGAACACTTTGGATACAAATGTCACAATGCGATCCTTATATATACAATTTACAATGTTATACTGACAAATCCTCATAAATTTTTGATAATTATATATTATTATAATTATTTTTGTTTCCATAGCCGTAGACTCTATTTTTCAAAATAGCAAAAGTGTCCTCAATCACTTTTTTTAATTTTTTTTCTCATTTTCTTTCTTTGATTATATTCAAGTAATTTTTCTCATGAAGTAATTACAAATTCACCTTGAATTAGATAAAAATAAAAAATAATATAATTTCATGCTTTTAAAGATTGAAATAAATAACAAAGTGCCAATTTTAAGACTTAAAAATTGAAAAAAAAAAAAAGTGCATTTAGACCTTTGCAAGTTATTTCTAAGGTTTCTTAAAATTTTAAAAAATTTTGAAAAAAATGAGTTAGACGATCATAAAAATAATGTAACCTCATTCAAAAATAATATAATCTTCAAACAAAATTCCCTAAAATCTTCGTTCATAATATTCAGGTGGTTTCTGGCTCAAAGTGGCTGTAAATTTATCTTAAATTGGGTAAAATAAAAAAATATAATATTCAATTTTCAAATACTAAAATTAATAATAATAATAATAATAATAATAATAATTTTTATATATTTAAAAAATAGAATGTCATAATTAGGTATTTGTTCGTCATTTCTAATGTTTTCTTAAAAAAATTTAAAAAAAAGAAGATGATGAGTTATATTATTTTTTAATGGAATTAGGTTGTTTTTTAATATGACCATTATTTTTTACAGAGATTATGCTGTTTTTGAATAAGACCTTATTTGAATAAGACTTTAATAGTTTATTGTAAACTCTTGGACTTAAATGTTGATTTCATCATTTGTCTCAAAAATAAAATTACACAAACACAACTAATATAATCACATTGATAAAAAGTGCAACTTAATTATCCAAAAATTCCCTCTCATAATACTTAAGTGATGTTTGCCCCCAAATGATTATAAATTCACTTTAATGTGGACAAGATTGAAAATATGGCACAAGTTGAAGTTTTCAAGCACAAATTCACTTTAATTCACTTTATATTTTTTATTTTGATAATAATTTTATTTAATTTTAAAAATATTTTTATGTTATATTAATATTATTTGATTTTTATTAGCATTATTTTAAGTCCGATCTATTGTTGACTTAAATCGGGCTATATATATATATATATATATATATATATATATATATATATATATATATATATACTCCTATCCCATACAAATTCCTGTAAACAACGTGGAGTGGCTGGCAGACAGACCAAAAGCCAGCGGGCGTATTCTACGTAATTATAGCTGATACAAGCAAATTTGAAGTAAATCTTTGCATGATGCAATTACGGGTGGATTTATTTATTCCGACAACTTCGAACATGCTTGATTTATTAATGCCTTTACTGAAAAGACTATAAACAAGTTATGTTATAACTACAATGATAGGATAAAAGCTTAAGTAATGTTCTTGCTTATTATCTACAAGTAGATGATATTATATACGAGAATATACTAAAGATTGTTGTAAGACAAATCAATCATTTGATCTACTACTACCTGCAACGGTTTTTTACTTAATTTCAACTTACATTCATCTTATTGTATATCCATTTCTTGTCTGTCAATTGCGCTGCATTGTAAGTCCAAACCACGTGTATCTAGGTGAGGAAAACAAGATGAATGGAGTGCGAGATACCACGAATCAGATGCAACAGTAATACAATAAAAAACTAGTCAGCCACAGCAAAGACAGATAAAATAAGGATTGAACACAATAAGCTGGCATTCTTCTCCGGAAACTCGGAAATTTCAACTCAGGAGACAACAGTAAACTACATGTCATACTGAAACACAATCAAGATATCTAAATCTGCAATGTGATGGTGAGAATAAAACGTTCAGCTACCAATAAATTAGGGCACTGAATATTGCAAAACGAATGCACTTATGAACTAAATAATACACTTGCTGGCTTGAAAGAATGTGGTTTGTACTAGAGAAGCTAGATTGACCTTTATCAGCTATATTCTTACACAAAAGAAGGGTAAAAAGGGAGCTTACTTTGTTCCTACTGTTATGGTGAAAAAGTAGAGCTTGAGGACTACAGCAAGAGCCAACTGCAACAGGAATATTCCAGCAACGATTAGAAACCACCTCTCACCTGCAGATTTTATGTGTGAACGAAGATTCAAGGCAACAAAAGCAGCAGACATGAATCCAGCAACACCAACAATCACCCATCTGAATATCTCCACAGGTACGATAGACAGACACTGTAAAGATACAATAGGGATCAATGTTGTATAACTTCAAAGTTTGATCTTCACAACCATGAACTGTTTGGAAGGTACTAACAGAAAGAGGCTAGAAATATATAGCGGTACTTATAAAAAAATGCAGCAAGTATAATACAATCAATCATGTTATAATGAAACCCTTGCTTTTGGCTTTTAGGATTATGTTATGGACTCACACAACCAATGAAGTTTTAATTATATTTCGCTTCATACAAACAATGACTTGCAGCTCAAACTGACACCCATATGTATCAGAAATTAGAGATTCCATCAAATATTTGTGGATGTGCTCATAGTGGGTCTGAATGCACTTTACTCTCTCTTTCTCTCTCTCAAACTTCAAAATATTCCCAGAAAGCATATTCTCACATTTTTGTAAAATGATTGCTTTTGTGTAGTGCATGATATGGTTGAACTTGGACCCCACAAAATATATAAATGACAATCTTGCAACAAAAATACAGCGCTATTTCTTAAGCCATAGTTCAATGAAGACTGAATTACAGAAAAAATGTGTCATCATCATTTACAAAAAAGGAAGAGTAAAATCATTTGAAGATCAAATATGATGTCATTTTTTTAATCAAAATTGAACCAAATATTTGATTGTTATATGAGCCTGGTTTACAGCGCGATTTGAAGATTTTACCACAACCAACAAGTCATACACTACAAAGTTTGTGAATTAGCAACATGACCCTGCAAAAACAAATGCTGTATAATGAGCTTAATCCACATGTCATAAACTATCAATACGATCATTAACTTTATGAAGCAAGGAATTATTCTATGACCAGCACTTTAGCTGGCATTTATCTTTCCATGGATTGGCAAATGTTTCAGATGACCAAAAAAAATCAGCATAATAGCATATTTTTCTGAAACCTATTTGGCCAATAAATATGTAGACTGTTCTAATTCATGCAAATTGTAATTCAAAAACATGGAAACCAATTTAATCATGTACAAAGTACAAAGTGCAAATCTAAATATCGTATTCCAAATTGAAACACAAAAAAAAATCAATATCTATTAATGCTTGCAGATACACACTCAAAGAAAACAGCTTCTATGCAAAGCATGCTAAGAAACAGGTTCAAGGATAAACAAAATAGAAACATAACATGAATATGTAGCTTACCGAGGCAGGAATGAATATGAACAGAGAGTAACCATATAGACACCAAAGTTGAATGAGGCCAGATGGTACCGAGAAGTACTTGAGAATAATGTATAAACCAAGAGGAACAAAGGTAACATAACCATAGAATAAACCAGCAGACCAAGTAACCAGGTTAATGTCATAATCCCACTCTTTCTTCTGCAATTTGTGTGCCACATATGTGACAAATGTGCCAATTGCAGCTGCTACAAAGATCAAAGTCGTGCATATCCAGAAAGGTCCATACCTGCCAGAGGCATGAAATAAAGAAACAATAACGTAACATTATCATGTGAAACATAATTTATTATAACATCAGATATAACCACAGAATAACTAATGGACAAATTTATACATCTGATAAGGAAAAAAAAACTAAGTTAATCCCATGAGGATAGAATTTTCCACAGTTGCCGCACCTAGGAATATCAGTGATCAACGTATCAAGCAAGTTGGAGAACTAAAACACCTGAATCATTTAATACATAACTGGAACTTAAAAGGAATTACTACATAATCTTCAGCATATTTTCAGAATAGGCAATTAGGAAACAAAAATAAAGGCACAAAAGAGAATTGTACAAAAAGTCAGGATCAAATGACCCACTGTATGTAACACACAACAAGATGTTTTTAAAAATCATACAAAATTCAAGATATTTGACAACTTGAGGTTGCATATGACAGACATTACCACTGTTAGGTTGAAAACACCCTCTAAATGAAATTTCACTAATTTCCATAGTTAGATATTTTAATTAGTGCCAAAAACTCCATGTGAACAACTACAAATATTGTTTGAATAAAATCAATTTCAATGATGATCCTAATTTAAAATATCAAATAGGATTTCAGCTTTTCTGTCCTTGTTTGTCATAACCAGGTCATAAATCAGCATTCAGGTACTTTATATACTTCATCCATAAGCTATGACAGTCCATATTCATCATGATTTAATCCAGTTTAATTGATGACCAATTACATCAATTTCTCAGTTAGTTCTTGAGATTCTCAAGTTTTATCTTCTAATTAAGCTCAATTACCAAATCACAATAAATCAACTCAATTGATCATTCAAAGCATCAATTGTTATTATGAACAGTCTACTTTAGTCCAAATTACCTATTTTAATAACTACTTGTGTCAATTCAGTGAATAGCAATTGATGCAAATGACCTAAATCAAGCTTGATTTGATCATCCAAAATATATTATTATGACAAAGTAACCTTGAATCTTAATTATAGAACAAAACATCACCTTCCCATTTTACCTAGATAATTTACTTACACCTTTATCCATAACTGCCACATTGCCATTTTCAAGCCACCAAATTCAAAATTATTAGGAAAAAATGGACTCATCGCTAGCTATAACAACCTCACAAGTCTGTAAATACCCTCTCATTCCATTGTTAAAACCATTTTCTTGATTACCTCCCCCCTTCCCCTTTCTCTTCATTTTCTGAAGGTAAATTTGTTAATTGTTAGAACGAATAAACTAACCTTCCATCTACAGTCTAAACTTCATAGCTTGAAAATAGGTCAAAGTCCATTAGGAACAAATTACTAACAAGTAACAAGATCTATAGGGGCTCCAGCACAAGCAAAGAATAAATGTAGAGCT
Organism: Musa acuminata AAA Group; assembly: GCF_036884655.1. Lineage (NCBI taxonomy): Eukaryota > Viridiplantae > Streptophyta > Magnoliopsida > Zingiberales > Musaceae > Musa > Musa acuminata. Next base: position 30,494,237 of record NC_088334.1, on the reverse strand, counting down.
GCAACCTTCTTTCATCAAAAGCCTGATGTTTCAATATATCATGTTTCAAAACAGCCTAAAACCAAATATTCATCTTCGTAGAATCTGTATTTTGACAATCAAGTTCTTAAGAACTCATATCCAACTAAGGGAAGAAAGGTGTAGCAAGTTCTTAAGAGTTCATATCCCACTAAGAAAATAAACAGTCCAAAATGAAAAAAAAGGGGCAATCACGGTTTAATTTATCGCTCCACATGGTGAATGCACGTGTGAATAAATGAGACATCACACAATCAAGAGATAGTATAACGCAGCAGCACGAAGATGGCTGGGGCGGGAAACATACAAGTCGGGGTTGTCTGCTGTCTTCTCCGTGAAGTTCCCCCTGAACGGGAAAAGGGAGTCTCTGATCCTTTCCACCACGTCCGCGGTATCGACATCGAAGTAGGGTTTATAAGCGCTCACCGTGAATGATTGCATCCACCCGGTCGGCTGGGGCTCGCTCGATCCCCCTGCAGCCGGCTTCGAGAAGGTGTCTGCGAATGTTATAGCAGTCATTAATCCCAGATCCAGATCGAAAGTGGATAAATGATATGAATGAAACGGAAGCAATTAAGTGAAAATAAAAAGGCGGGTGATCGAAAGGAATCGAGGGAAAACCATCGGCATCAGAAGGTGGGCGGAAAACTGCGGATAGCTTGCCATGGGTCTCGGAAGAAGGTGGAAAAGTCTGGAGATTGGACTCTGCAACATCACCAAAAGACGCAAGAATTTAATTTAGAGAAAAAATTTTAACATATTTTTTCCTCAAAAAAGAGAGACGTCAAAATAAGAAAAAAGAAAAAAGAATGCGAGATCCAAATGCAAATCGAAAGGAACCGGGATGCAGCGAACCCTAATCATTACCTGTGAATCTGACAGTAGTAATGCGATCGGGGCCAGAGACGACCTGCAAAATACAAATCAATCAACGAGGAGGGGATGCAGGATTGTCATATCGATAGATCTGGAAGAGATCGGTCGATCCAGAAGAGATGGTAGAATCACGTACAGGAGCAGCAGCAGGGACGGAGCCGGAGACCTTCTGGTTGTCGATGGAGGTGTAACCTGACATCATCTTCTCTTCTTTCCCGTCTCTCTTCTCCGAGCTTTGCCCTCTTCCCTCAGAGTTGGTGCTGGTTTTTTTGGGTGGTCACATTTTATTTCTTCCCTTCCAATACCCCCAGCCCAATCGCGCGTAAATGACACGCCTTTCGTATTAGGTTATTAGCCTAAACGAGTCAGATATTTTACATGTCTGGGAGTTCCACAGTGTAATTTTACGTGTCTCGTTTTCATCAGAACTAGCTTAAGTCTGACCCATGATGGAGGAGACTATTTAGAAAGAGAGGTTCAATCGCATACAAGCGTCATCGTTTTCATTATCTTGCAAATTAGTCATCCTTCTATTCTTGGATACAAGCGTCGCCCAACACTTCGATAAAAATTAATCAATAATAAATATACATTATTAGAGCTACATTGGAACGAGAAGAAGTTTACGATCAACATCGCAGCTGCTATCCTTTGTTGAATGAGATGGAAATGTTTGGCAGTCGGGGGAGTAGGGTAACACCCAACGGCTGGTTTTATACTGAAGCAGTGGATTGGGAACATGATTTTGCATCTTAGGACTACTGAGAGCAAAGATAAGGTTCGACTGACCGAAGAGGATACGGATGATGAAACCAGCTGATAAGAGGCTGAGGGTTCCACACAATCCGATAGTTCATGAGCCACATCTAGAAGTTCTTACCTTTGAGAATTCATGGTTGATCACGCCAATGACCGAGTTAATGTTGTAACTGTTTTCAAAGGAAGATAATGATCCAATGATTTCTCGAATCTAATGCACATTCACCTGATAAAACAAGTCCTATCTTGCATATGAACAATTTAAAGAAATCATTAAACACCTTGATAATATGAGATGTGAGATCCGGTAAAGGAAAGAATATGATCGGTTTGATCTCTAAAATTAATCTTCTCTTATCTGAATGTATAAGAGGAGTCTTTTTCGTCTCTCTAACTCGCAGGCCTTCGATAGAAGCATGATCTTATAGAACATGCGATAGTATTTAGAACATAAATGATCTTATACGCCACTTCTAATACCCTCACGTGTCAAGCTTTCTTGACCACTCTAAGAGAGAACGTCAAATGGTGATTTTATCACCTTCCATTAACCTCAATAACATTAGAGCAAATGGTAAGGGGATTTAAGCTTTATTTCATCAACAACCAATATCTAAAGATGGTTGCTACAGTCATACTATCTATCGTACATGGTGATGACAAGTCATTGGCAGACTATCATGAAGTTGAAGTTGATGGAGTTGAATGATGATGATAAGCCGTTACCAAATTACATCATCAAGTTCAATGATGAAACTTGGTAGGTAATCTATGCTTTCAATAGCCTAAAGTCAGGTTTCTTTGATCAATTGTAAAAACTTCTAATGATATTCCTCGACCAACTCCAAAGGCACCCTGGGGAGCACCCTGGGGAGTCAACACAGCTCCATTCTGTTATGAAGATATAAATTCATCCTAAACACTCGTGTGGCAATTATGACGGATAGTTGGAGTGGGGGAAGGCTCGACAGATATAATCACGATGTATTACTTGTTCACCTGATGTGGACTCTACATTGGACTGAGATAGTCTAGGCTTCCCTAGGACTTTGGAGACGGGCCGGTCTTTATTTTATCGAGACCCCTACACAAGCGGTTAGTGTCGGGAGAATTTTCGACCCAACACCTCCGATAGTAAAATTAGTTATGGAGTGGGAATAGTAGAAGTTTTTATATCCCACATTTAGGCTTTAGGGGTTGACTTTTATACTTGAGCACGATGGAGAGAGGTTGATAGTTGATTAGGGTGGACTCGTACATCCTTCAAGGGCTCATTTATATCGACTATTGGTTGGTACATTTCCTTATGGCGCATTGTCATCAAAGGATTATGTTAGGACTCTAACTAGAAGAGTCATAATTGAGAAGGACATTCATGTAAAACTTACCTAAATCGACCCCTATTAAAAAGGTGAAGAGGTCGGCTAGGGTTAGGAGGTTATTTCTTAGAGAAGAATTAGGAGTTGTAAAGGAATAATAGTCTTGAGTAGAAGTCCTATTATGAGTTGGTTAGAAATAGGAGTCTTGAGTAGGAGTCCTATTAGGAGTTAGGATTTAGAATTCTTATAAATAGTCATGTATTCCTCCTCTTTTCATAAGCAATAGATGAATCTTTTCTGCAGCCTTTAAGTAGCAACTTGGAGGGAGGAACCCCTATAGAGTTCCAAGGAGTCTGATCCCCTAAAGAGATCAACCCCAAGTTTAGAATCTACAAGGGTTCTAACACCTGGTATCATAGCAACATTCTTGGCATCTCGCTGCCCTTCCATAGCCATCCATCAACCCTCCACAGTCGCCCAAAGTAATTCCCACAATTGCTTAAATGATCGTCACCAAATTCCACCGTCATCTCCACCACCGCGAATCATCCTTTGATCTCCCCGTGAATTGCAACAGGTTCTGGTTTCCTACCTTACTGCTGCTGTAATTTAGTTATCCTTATTCTAAAATCCAAAAAAAAAATTGTTCCTATATTGCTGCATAAACTTTTCATCACAAAGTTTTCATCTCTACGATGAAAGATACATTGTAGAATTCCAACCGCATAGCATCGTCTATTTGATCTTGTTATTATATTTTTTCTATCCAAATTTTTATGAAATTTTTATGACATCTTTGACACTTCCTAATAGCAGATTTCCCTTTAATTTTGTCAAAAAATTCTCAATATAAACTATTGATCTTTTACATCTATTCTGCTATACTTGAAAATCTGCACTGTAAAATTTCAACCGCATAGCACTGTTTGTTTGATCTTGATACAATGTTTTTTCTGTCCAAATCTCTATGAAATTTTTATGATAGCTTTGACACTTCCTAACAGTAGATTTTCCTTTATTTTTATCAAAAAATTCTCAATATAAACTACTGATCTTTTACGCCCAATCTACTATACTTGAAAATCTGTGCTGCAGAAAATTACAATCGCATATTGTTACCTTAACCCATCTATTACAATCTCTTTTGAATGAAATTTCTTATACACTTCATAGATTATCTTGGCTTCCATCTAAGGTTGATCTATTGAGAAATTCATCTCTAAAAATGATTTTGTGTTGATGCAAATTTTCATCGTAAATTGTTAAAATTTTTCGACGAGAATTCTGCTATCGTAACTTGCACCAATTTTCTTGTTGTTACTGCCAAAATTTTCTTAATTAAATTGGACATCCTTACTATCATATAAACTAAGATATTGCTGTCAATTCCCTCCTCAAATCTCTCAAATTTTTGGTGAAAATTTCATCTAGAAACCACTGTTTCTTCGACGATAATTCTGCTCTTACAAGACAGCACAATTCTGTAATAAATTTCCATTGATTTCTATCAAACCTTTGCTGCCATCTACCACAGATCTAAAACTTTCATCCATAGCTCTAAAACTCTACCAAACCACACCCTCAAACTGCACCCAAAACAGCAACAAAACAAGCCTAACCAGCAGCCTACATCCATCAATCCACCAACCCTTTCGATCATCACTTCTCTCAACCTATACATGCCTTTAACCCGATAACAAAAGAGGGATCTTAACATCACAGATTTGGAGACATATATTATGACATCTAAGGAGGCAATCAATGCTAAATTCGAAGCCTTGGAGGCGCGAATAAAGGATAAGATTCGGACTTTCTTAACTGAACTCAGTTTGGGCCGACCACTAAGCCCGATGAAATCACATCAAGGAGAGAGCTCTAACCAATCGCACCAAGCCCGAAGAGATGACTTCCAAGGAAGGGGAGGCTCTATGACCAACCTCAACTATCCATGCATAAGGGTGGACTTCCTTAGATGGGAAGAAGGAGACCGGATTGGTTGGATCTCGCACGCGGAGTGATATTTTTGGTACCACAAAACCACAGACGCATCTATGGTGAAAATTACAGCTATACATCTTGAAAGGGATGCCATACAGTGGTTTGACTGGTTTGAATACACTTATGGAGTCCTCTCATGGTGACAATTCAAAGAAGAACTGCTGATCTGCTTTAGACCAACCGATTATGAGAACATTAATGGACAACTAGCAAAGATCCGACAAACCTCCACCATTCAAGAGTACCAAATCAGGTTTAAAAAGTTATCTAATCAAACTCATGATTGGTCTCAAAAATAGCTATTGGGGACCTTCATTGAGGGCTTGAAGCCGGAGATTCGGGGAGAAGTTAAAGCGCGACAACCGTATACGCTTATGGCAGCCATCTCTTTCGCATGACATCAAGAGGAGCGATTGAACCATGAAGCTCGAAGGACTAGGGTCACTCCTTGATTAGCAATACTAAAGCCCTCAGCCCCCCTACTATCGACCGAGTCCCTGCACCAAAGAGGTTGACAAGAGAAGAGCTTCGGGAGCGATATGCGAAGGGGTTATATTGGCATTGCAACGAGTCATAGAGCCGTGAGCATCGCTGTAGTAAAGGGAGACTTCTTATGATTGAACCAAAAGAAGAAGAGGTCATTGAACATTCAGAAGAGAGCCTTGAGCATGAAAAAGAAGATGTAGAAGAAGAGCCACAACCGACCGAAGTTACGGTACATGCACTAGCCAACTACTCAAGCCTGCAAACGATGAAAGTTGGAGGCCTTCTCAAACAACAACCGATCACTGTTCTCATCAACACGGGCAGTACTAATAACTTCCTAAACAATAAGGCTACTATCCGAATGGCCTTATCTATCAAGAATTGCAGCAGGTTTGACATTAAGGTCACCGACGGATGGATTTTGAAGTATGATCGTAGGCACCCGTGAGTGAAACTTTTGCTGCAGGACCAAGAGATAATTGCATATTTCTTCCTCCTCCCTCTTGATGATCATGAGGCCATGCTCAGAATTAAATGGTTGACGACACTAGGTGATATTTTTTGGAATTTTCTACAACTAATTATGAAATTTTACAGTAAGGAGAAATAGGTGATACTGCACGGGAAACATGGGGGTGACGTAATGATGATTTGCACACAACAAATAGAGACGGTTTTGCATAAAGCATGCAGCGGCTTTTTGGTACAACTTGAGCAGCAAACTAAGGGAGAGCCAATAGAATTTGAAGATCCAAACCTACTTCCTTTTCTTGCTGAATTTTCAGATATATTTGACAAACCGCACAACCTACCTCTTACCCGTCGGCATGATCATTATATAACGATTCTTTCAGGCAAACCTCCAACAAATACTCGGCCATATCAGTATCTACATCTCCAAAAAGATGAAATAGAAAGGATTGTCAAATAGATGCATGAAACAAGAGTTATTCAGCCAAGTTGCAACCTCTACTCTTCATCGGTGCTACTTGTACGTAAGAAGGACGCAACATGGTGAACATGCATTGATTATCGAGCTCTCAATGGCATAACCTACTAGTCATAGGTGCCCAGCAAGCCAATCACGTGAGTGATGGCACATGTGACTTGATACATAATCTTTTTGCTTATTATATTTTGGCATGTATCACTTTATAACTATTGCATATATGCATATATATATTGTGATGTCTTGTATTTGTGCAATGGGAATCAGATCATAGGGACATCGTGATAACCGGACAGACTTGTCACGACCCGAGTCTGATGAGCCAACTGGCCAATAACTCCATTTTGGTCCGTGACCTTCAACCACGGACCAAAATGCTTAAGCGGGAGTTAATGTAGTACACTCATCAGGCCCATATAAGCCAATCATACACATTGCCCACTTCTGATGTGGGACTAATGGGATGTTACAATATCCCTAGCCCTTTCTTACTCGAGCCCTCTCACCTTGCCCAAATGCTAGGTCGGCTCTGATACCAAATGTCACGACCCAAGTCTGATGAGCCAACTGGCCAATAACTCCATTTTAGTCCTTCAACCACGGACCAAAATGCTTAAGCGAGAGTAAATGACTCCCACGGATAGCCCTTTCCTACTCGAGCCCTCTCACCCTGCCCAAATGCTAGGTCGGCTCTGATACCAAATGTCACGACCCAAGTCTAATGAACCAACTGGCCAATAACTCCATTTTGATCCTTCAACCATGGACCAAAATGCTTAAGCGGGAGTTAATGACTCCCACGGGTAGCCCTTTCCTACTCGAGCCCTTTCACCCTGCCCAAATGCTAGGTCGGCTCTGATACCAAATGCCTTGCCCAAATGCTAGGTCGGCTCTGATACCAAATGTCACGACCCAAGTCTGATGAGCCAACTAGCCAATAACTCTATTTTGGTCCTTCAACCATGGACCAAAATGCTTAAGTGGGAGTTAACATAGTACACTCATTAGGCCCATATAAGCCAATCATACACATTGCCCACTTCCGATGTGGAATTAATGGGATGTTACAAGACTGGTGTGCTGTATACCCGTCTATATGATTGATGCAACAGGTCTCATAGCTGCTCCTGTAGGGACACTAGGGATACAGTGCAGGTGCTCATTAGAGAATGAGTTCACTGATTGATCCGCTTACGGAATGCTGGATGGTTGATGATGCCTTATTGTCAGACAACGATTTCGTAGTCCTATTGGCATATCTGGTCCTTAGACTTGAGACATCAATGATGTCTTGTATGAGTGCTCCACTCTTTGATACTAGACTTATAGGTTTGGATGTCCCAGATCTAGTACAGCTGGTCATTGGGAGTGGTAGTCGACCTTATAAGGGCTATTGAGTGTCGATAGAGGATCATCCACTCTCGACGTCATGAGAGGAATATCTCATGTGTTCTTACTCAGACAAGTCCTTGACCAGGGTCATTCGGGTTGAGAGAGAAAGAGTTCTTCGGGAGAATCCGATTAGAGCGAGACTCGAGTAGAAACCATATGGGTCTGACAGCACTATGCTCGATATACGGTCTTTGGGATATTAGATGGATGAGAGACTATAGGTACATGGTAACTGAGGATAGACAAGTCCAATGAATTAGATTCCCCAGTATCATCTAGGGACTACAGCGTAGTGGCCTAGTACGTCCGTAGTCGATGAGTCAAGTAACTTATTACAGAGATAATAATTCACTGAGTTAGAAGGAGTTCTGACAGGTATGACTCACGGCCAGCTCGATATTAGGCCTAGAGGGTCACACACATATGGTAGGCATTGCGATGAGTAGAGGTTCGGATATGAGATATCCAATGGAGCCCTTGTCTTATTGGATATCCAATAAGCCTTTGAATTATTAGATCACATGGACGAGATCCAATAAGAGCCCATAAGAGATTATTGGATAGAGATCCACTAATCTAAAAGGCTTGGGTTATTGGATGCAGATCCAATACCCACTATGCGAGGATCCATTAGGGTTTGACATGGGACCTCTATAAATAGGAGAGATTCAGAGCCTCATAGGCTAGAGCCTTTGCTTACCTCTGCTATTCTCCTTCCCCTCTCTACCTCAAAGCAGGCCAGGAGTTTTGAGGAGCATCGTTGCAGCCCTGCTATGTGGATCACCGCTAGAGAGGAGGACGCTTGACCTCCTTCACCCCCTCCTAAGGATCTGCAAGGAAACAGGGATATACAATCTCCCTAGGTAACACAATCTACTCTAATACGCAGTTTTTCAGTTTCGCAGATTTTGCGCACCAATCTTCACACGATGACGAACATCTCTTTGGGAATTGGGGATTTTGTTTTCTTGTCCTTTCGCTACGCATGTGATGTCGCCCCCAAAGATTTTTCCAATAGTGGTATCAGAGCCAAGTTGTTCGTGCGATAGATTGGTTTTAAACTGCGTGTGTTGTGTTTTGGAGAAGCTTTTGACGTTAAAATCGTTGACGCAAAAGCGGAAAAGAGCAGCAACTGTTGCTGCCCTCACTACCATCGTAGATGGCAGCACTGCCATCTGCGTGTAGGTAGGCAGCCTGCTGCAGCAGCCGTAAGGGCAACGGCACCTGCGGCCGCTGCTCTCGCGTGGCGATGCGCCACAGGGCAGCGACGCCTGTGGTCGTTGCTCCCGTGGGCAAAAACCCAACAGGGGCAGCCGCCCGACGAGGCAACATCGCCTGCGGAGGGGACGATGCCCACAGGGGCGCCCGCCCGCAGGAGGCGGCGGCGCCCGCGGGGACGCCCAACTACAGGGGCAGCGCCGCCAGTGAGCGTGCCGCTTGTAGGCGAGGGCAGCGACCTCGCCCTCTGCCGCACAGCCCACCGCCGGTAGGGTGGCGGAGGCGGCGGCAGCAACAACAGCAACAGGGGAGTATGAGGGCATTAGGGTTTTCTGAGCAAAAGATAGTTTTGACCCTCGGAATTTGAGAAATTCCAATTTCTGTCTTTTATCTAAATTATAAAAATACCCTTAGGAATTAAGAAATTCCTTATATGTCCTTGATTTCATAAAATACTAATTAATTAAAAGGTTTAGTTGATTATTATTTTTATTATTATCTAGTAGTCCTACATGATGATGATTATTTATACATATGATGTATGATGTGTGGGATGATTATGGACCGTGTGATGTGTGTACTTGTGATTATTATTATTGGGGTCTGTGAGCCTCCATTATATTTCTCGTTTATTGTCGGGCCTACGTGTTTATGATTAAGTTGTAACCTCATGAGGAGGCGCAGCGGGAGCGTGGATGCGATAGTAGGACCCACGAGACGGACGATCGCGATGCATGAAGATGCATCGAGATGTCGACGGATTTTGTTTTCTTTGCACCAAGCTTCGCACGACGACGAACATCTCTTTAGGAATCGGGGATTTTGTTTTCTTGTTCTTCCGCTGTGCATGTGATGTCGCCCCCAAAGATTTTCCCAACATAACTATCAAGGATAAATACCCTATTCTAGTAGTAGATTAATTGCTAGATGAAAGAGAGCACAAATCTTCATAAAGCTGGACCTTCGATCCGGGTTTCATCAAATACGAGTGTGTGAAAAAGGCATACCGAAAACCACCTTTCGAACACATAATGGCCACTATGAATTTTTGCTTTCTTCAAAAAAAGATGGAATATCTTGGGCATATCATATCAGAGGAAGGTGTGATGGTGGACCCCTCCAAAATAGAAGCATTGCAGAACTAGCCGACCCCGATGAACATAAAATTGCTACATGGATTTATTGGTTTAACAAGCTACAACATCAAGTTTATGAAAAACTATGGAAAGATCAGTGCACCACTCACTTCTCTACTGAAAAATAATACCTTCCAATGGTCTGACAAAGCCTCTGCTACCTTCAACAAACGTAAGGCAGCCATGACAACGATGCCAGTGCTAGCGCTACCAGATTTCAACCGACCCTTCATCATTGAGGCCGATGCATCTAGAGTCAGAATTGGAAACATTCTCATGCAAGATGGTCAACCACTCACATACACTAGCAAGGCATTGTTTCCCTCCCATCAAAACATGTCAACATATGATAAGAAGATGCTCGTTATTATGCACGCAGCAACGAGGTGGAGATCGTACTTGATCGGGCGATGCTTTCAAATCAAGATCGACCATAAAAGCCTAAAATATTTCTTGGAGCAAAAGATATCTTCCCCCGTGTAGCAAAAATGGGTAACAAAGCTTCATGGATATGATTATGAAATAACTTATAAAAAGAGAAAAGAGAATGTTGTTACGGATGCGCTTTCATGGCTACTTAAGCAAGCTGAATTTTTGGCCATTTCACTTTTGACTAGTGACTTCCTTAAAGATATTAAGAGAAAATGACAGGAAGATTCGGAGACTAGTAAGATCATAAAAAAATTAGAGGAAGCACCAAGCTCCGTGGCTCATTACAATTAAGACTCAAAAGAATTGCACTATAAGGGACACATTGTGCTTATGATAAATTCTACTTGCTTCACGAGCATATTTTAGACAAAGTTATTCTATATACAGGATACTAAATTGAAAAGGAGTACGGCATATCACCCATAAATCGACGGCCAAACGGAAGTTGTAAATAGGTGCTTGGAGACAGCCCAAAGCCACCCACCAAATATGACTACCCAAGGAGAACTTCAGACCTAGCCAAGTGGCATTATTGATTGACGGATCGTGACTCGACGACGATGACCCACTACTGAAGTGCTAATCTAGTGGGTGAACCTACTAACAAAAGATACCACTTGGGAGAACTATGACGACTTGAAGATCAAATTCCCAAAATTCATGAATCGTCAGCCTCAAAGACAAGGCTGATTTGAAGAGGGCGGGTCTGTTAGGACTCAAGCTAGGAGAGTCCTAATTAAGAAGGACATTCATGTAAAACCTACCTAAACTGAACCCTATTAAAAAGGTGAAGAGGTCGGCTAGGGTTAGGAGGTTGTTTCTTAGAGAAGAATTAGGAGTTGTAAAGGAATAAGAGTCTTGAGTAGAAGTCCTATTAGGAGTTGGTTAGAAGTAGGAGTCTTGAGTAGGAGTCCTATTAGCAGTTAGGGTTTAGAAGCCTTATAAATAGCCATGTATTCCTCCTCTTTTCATAAGTAATAGATGAATCTTTTTTGCAGCCTTTGAGCAGCAACTTGGAGGGAGGAACCCCTATAGAGTTCCAAGGAGGCCGATCCCCTAAAGAGATCAATCCCAAGTTTAGAATCTGCAAGGGTTCTAACAAATGACTACAAGGGCACCGTTTGTTAGGGCTGGCACCTACCAGGGATAAATAGATGATGGTCGCCTACACCAGATGACCGAGAAAAAGGGAATATGTGAGTGATTTTAATGCCCCTTGTGACTGATGCTAGTCATAGGTGCCCTGCAAGCTAATCATGTAAGTGATGACACATGTAACATGAAACACACTCTTTTTACTTATTATTTTATTTGATATTTTTTTCACTTTATATTATCTATTGCATGTATTGTAATGTAAATGGATTTGTGCAATAGGAACCAGATCATGATGAGATCATGATAATGAGACAGATTCGCCTTTAAACATAAGCCACAAATAATCAAGGTCATAAGTCACTCGAGCGGGACATCAAGATGACCGGATAGACTGGTGTGTTATACACTTGTCTATATGATGGAGGTGGCTGGTCTCATAGTTACTCATGTGGGGACAAGGTGCTCATTAGAGATGAGTTCACTGATTGATCCGCTCACGGAATGCTGGATGGTTGATGATACCTCATTGTCAAACAACGATTTCATCATCCTAGTGGTATATCTGGTCCTTAGACTTAAGACACCAAGGATGATACCAGACTTATAGACCTAGAAGTGTACAATACTCTTTGATACTGGACTTATAGACCTAGAAGTGCACTATTCAACTCTAATCTTCTTCTTGAAGATCCACTTTCAACCGATGGGTATAATACCCTTGGGTGTATCAACTAGGTTCCAAATTATGTTGGAGTACATGGAATCCATCTTAGAATTCATGGCTTCTTCCCACTTCCCAGAGTCTATACTCATAATAGCCTCCTCGTAGGTCTGATGATCAATATCCTCAACATCTTCTCCTCTAATATGTCCCACATACCTCTCAAGAGGATATGATACTCTGTCGGACCTATGTAAAATTGGAACTTATGTGTTAGGTACTTGAACAGACTCGATTGTGGAGTAGTGCTTGAGCTAGGTTCTCCAACCTTACTCAATTCTATCATGCTCCCACTATCTCCGCCAAGAATGTGTTCCTTCTCAAGGAACACCGCTCTCTTGGCTATAAAGACCTTTTGGTTCTCGGGATGATAGAAATAATACCCACAAGTTTCCTTGGGGTATCCCACGAACTTACATCACTCCGTCCTCGATTCCAACTTATCGGGGTTGTGTCTTTTAATGTGAGCAGGGCAGCCCAGAATCTTAACAACCTTAAGATTGATCTTTTTCCCTTTCCATATCTTATATGGTGTAGACACTACTGATTTAGTTGGAACTTTATTCAGAATGTAAGCTGTGGTCTTTAGGGCGTATCTCCCGAATGAGATGGGTAAGTCAGTGAAAATCATCATGGACCGCACCATGTCTAATAGTGTACGATTCCTCCTTTCAGATATACCATTGAGCTGAGGTGTCTAACGAGGTGTCCATTAGGATAGAATCTAATGGCCCTTAAAGAACTTGGTGAACTCTATACTTAAGTACTCATCTCCTCGATCTGATCGAAGAGTCTTGATACTCTTTTCAATCTGGTTCTCCACTTCATTCTTATACTCTCTGAATTTTTTAAATATCTCAAACTTGTACTTCATCAAGTACACATGCCCATACCTTGAGAAATCATCAGTAAAAGTAATAACGTAAGAGTAACCACCTATTGCATGAGTTGACATGGGTCCACATATATCACTATGTATGAGTTCCAACAGCTTAGTGGCTCTCTCTCTAGTTCCATTAAAAGGAGAGTTTGTCAGTTTTCCACGAAGGTAAGGCTCGCAAGTTGCATATGACTCATAGTCGAATGGATCTAGATATCCATCCTTTAGCAACTTTTGGATCCTTCCCTCATTGATGTGACCTAGCCTACAATGCCACTAGTATGCATTGTTCACCTCATCTTGTTTTCTCTTAGACACATTTACATTCATAATATGTGGAATAGTGTCTAGCATAAACAAACCATTATGCAATATTCCTCTCATGATCCCATCATCTAATAATATTGAACAATGATTATTCTTAAACACTAATTTATATACACTAATTATCAAATATGAAATGAAAATAATATTTTTGATAATAGAAGGAACAAAATAGCATGCATCCAATGCAATAATAGCTCCACCAGGCAGATGTAGGGTGACCTCGCCAACAACTACTATAGTAACTTATACTCCATTGCCTATCTTGAGGTCCATCACGCCTCTCACCAGTCTCTTAGGTTTTGTCTGAACCTGTAACGAATTATAAATATGATAAGCACAACCGGTATCCAATACTCATGTGTTATCATAAGAGTCTAACAAATGGAGACTGATCTTGAATGTACTTGAAGCTTTTCCAAGCTTCTATTTTGCCCTCTCTACAAGGTACTCTTTGCAGTTTCTCTTCTAGTGCCCATCTTTACCATAGTGGAAACATTGACCTTTATCCTTTGCCGGGTCTTTCTTAGCAACCTTTGCTTTACTCAGTCTACCCTTGCCCTTGCCCTTGCCCTTTTTAAGGGACTTTTCTGCTTTCCTTTTCTTTCTGGTCTCACTAGGTTAGGGAACTGGCTTCTCTTTTTTATAGTGCTTTTTGCCTCCCTCAACATATTGAGGAGCTCAGTGAGAGTCATCTCAAGCTTGTTCATATTAAAATTCATTATAAACTATGAAAAGGAATCTGGTAGGGACTGAAGCACAAGATCCATACATAGGTTATCCTCTAGGACCATTCCTAGACCTGTGAGTTTCTCTATCCACTCAATCATCTTTATGACATGGTTCTGAATAAGTATCCCCTCAGTCATCCTAGTGTGGAAGAGGCTCTTGGATATCTTATATCGCTGAGTCCTTCTCTATTCCTCAAACAGTTTCGGACATGTAGGAGAATGGATTAGACATCCATCTTTTCATACTGTCTTTGTAACTCAGGAGTCATGGAGCCCAATATATAACACTGACCAAGAGTGGATTCATCCATATACTTCATGTAGCGAGTAATCTCATCCTACCTTGCCCCTTCCTTGAGCATATACATCATTGTATCAAGGACGTACGTAATTTTCTCTACCGTGAGAATAATTCTCAAGTTGCGGAGCCAATCCGTATAATTTGGACCAGTGAAGCGGTTGACATCAAGTATAACACGTAAGGGATTTGAAAGCGACATATTTCTGAAAATAAAGATGCAGCAGAAATAAATAACATGTAGATTTTGTAAAAAATAAACAATCAAGATATGGACTTCTATCTTAATATGCTTACACTATTTTACTAGCGAGTCACGCGATACCCTCAGCACATAAAACGGAAGTCTCTGACATACTTATAATAGGGATCGGGATCCAATCAGCGTCTTAATGTAACTTTGATGGACTCGGCCAATCACACTAAGCCCAAAAGGTAGGCAACTCTTACCGATCACAACTCTTATTTCTCATCTTGTTCGACTTTCGTACCACTATAGTCATGAGGGACTCAACCAATCATGATATCAGGTTAAGTCAACACCATCGTTACAAGATGAGCCTGATTTGATGATATACCCTCGAGGGACTCGACCAAGCATACCATATCCTCAGGTTACTAGTGACATATGTTGAATCTCAGATTTTGATGATGAAATCAATTGATGGATTAATTGATCTAATCCATATTATTAAGTTAAGTGTGCAGGATTAACTACGATAGCCTGAAAACATAAAGCAAAGATACCGGAGTCAAGTTCGATGGGTGTTCGAGAGTCCGAAGATTCGTTGAAGATGCTGCCGGAACCAACCGAGAAGAAATCGAGGACTTGTCGGAGTTTTCGGAAGTCCACCGAAGAAATCGTCGGAGGTTCGCGGAGATCACCGAGAAGGCTCAGCTACTTACTGAACTCGCCATAAGATCGGGAGCCTGCTGGGAGTTCGCCGGAAGAAATCCGAGGGTGTATCGGAAGTCCATCGGAAGATCATTGGAAAGCTCGCCGGAAGGAGACTCGACGTTTACCGATTGAAAACTTGCTTAGGACTATGTTTTCAATTGCATAGTTTGCATGTAATTAGGGTTAGGGTTAAGGGATAATCCTATATCTTGGTTAGGGGCCAATTGGGCCCGATATTACCTAGTTTGGGCCAGATTTGAAGCCCATCTAGTGACCCGTAGGACCGGGTGGTGGCACCGCCCATAACCTGAGGATTGGGAGGTGGTACCATCGGACTAGGCGGTGGCACCGCCTAGCACCCGAGATGTCCGGCGGTGGCACCGCCAGTACACTGTCAGTGTCAGACACTAACAAGCGGTGGCACCGCCAGCATCGGGAACCCAAGAAAATTTAAACTTTAGGGCCAAATTTGAATCCTCTTGGGGCCTGTAAATACCCCTTAATTCTCAGCAGAGAATACAACTTTGAGAAGCAATAGATTAAGAAAAAAAAAAAGCCTTAGCAAAGTCTTGTTTTCAATTGCTTGAGAGTTCACCTCATTCTTTCTCGTTGAAAATTTGTAAGAGTGTAAACCACTGTAAAAGGTTGTAAGAGGGGTATTTGTCCTTCCCCTTCAAAGTGATTTGCTAGTGGAAGTTGGGAGCCTCTTCGAAGAAGGCTTCGCAAGTGGATGTAGGTCATTTTGACCGAACCACTTTAAATTGGTGTGTTCCTTGAATGTGTGAGTTCTTACTTTCCTGAAATTATTATTTACACTACTGCTAGCTTTTGGTTTTCATCTACTCAAGTTACTATCGAAACGAAATCTCCTCGTATTTATGAATTCATTTTTAAACTTACAAGTTTTAATCCCCTACACTAATTCACCCCCCCCCTCTTAGTGCCACTCCAATCCTAACAATTATTATCAGAGCTAGGCTCACTCTCATACTTGGTTTAATACCCAAGAGAGATGGCTTACTCCGGCATACATGAGGGTCATTCTATTACACGTCCACCTATGTTTAATGGATCGGATTACATGTATTGGAAGACTCGTATGAGGATCTTCCTTATTTCCATGGATTTCGAGCTTTAGACTATTGTCGAAAATGGATTTAAAAAATCTTCTCTTCTGATAAGTGAATGGGATGAATTAGAGAAGAAGGTTTTCACTTTAAATGCAAAGGCTATGAATGTTAGGATCAAGAGCACTAAGAGGGGGGGGTGAATTAGTGCAGCGGAAATCTTTCGACGATAAAAAAATGTTCGAATGATAAAAGCGATTTCGGTGTGAAAGCCGATTCTAAGATTACTTTAACTTAAGATCAAGCGAGATGACGTTAAAGTCAATCTATAAAGGCAATTTACAGTTATGATAAAAATCAGAATATAAGCGCAAACTGAAGTACGACGTTCGTACGATAAAAGCGATTTCGGTATGAAAGCTGATTCGTAAACCACTTTAACTTGAGATGAAGCGAGATGCAGTTAAAGCAAAGATATAAAGGCAGTTTGCTATTTTGATGGAAATCAGAACGTAAATGCAAACTGAAATATGATGTTCATACGATAAAACTAATTTGCGTCTAAACGCCGATTCGGAAAGCACTGAACTTTGAAACACGTTCGTAAAAGCACAGAAGGCAGTAAGCTATTGAGGAGGTTTGTAGTAAAGATAAGATGCTCAAAGTAAATGAAAACCGAGATTTAGAGTGGTTCGGTCAATCTTGACCTACTCCACTTTTGGCTTCCTCCACCGACGAGGTCACCGACGTCAACTAGTGGCCTTCCTTCAATAGGCGAAGGCCAACCACCTTTTTACAGTTTCACTCCTTTTGACGGGCTTAGGAGACAACATTTACAGAATTTTCTCTCCTCTCTTTAAAGCTCAGAACTTGGAAGAAAAGAGGGAGAAGAACTTTTGGCCTTTACAACAATTTTGAGCTCTAAAAATCACAGAACAAGATCAGGATTTTGGTGTGTGTTCAGTGCCCTTTCAGTGGTGAATGGGTGGGGTATTTATAGGCCCCAACCTAGTTTGAATTTAGAGCTCAAAACTGTCAATTCCTGGAATTCCGGGATCTGGCGGTTGCACCTCCTGACTGGAGTGGTTGCACCGCCTGGTAGAGCTCGAAGACTGAGCCTCTGGGCGGTGCCACCTCTGTCAGGGGCGGTTGCACCTCCTGCCAGAGCTCGAAGACCGAGCTCAGGCGGTGCCACCTCCTGACTGAGGCGGTTGCACCTCCTGACTGAGGCGGTTGCACCTCCTGCTAAAGCTCGAAGACCGAGCTCAGGCGGTGCCACCTCTTGTTAGGGGAGGTTGCACCGCCCAGTCTCGCTCGGAGACTGAGCCCAGGCAGTGCCACCTCCTGGCTGGGGCGGTTGCACCACCCAGTCTCACTCGGAGACTTAGCCCAGGCGGTGCCACCTCCTGGCTTGGGCGGTTCAACCGCCTGGCAGAAATCAGGGTCCAAATGGATTGATCCATTTGGCCTAATTTGGGTTTTTCAGGGGCCCAATTGCCCCAAGATTAAGTTAATGGGATCACCTCCCATTTCCAACTTAATCATTGTGCTAACTACGATATTTCCTAAGACATTTACTGCAACTTGCTCCGGTGCGTCAATCGCTTCTTCCGGCGAATTTCCGTCGATCATCCGATGAACCCTCGGTGATGCTCCTATGGACTTCCAGCAAACTCCTAGACTTGCGATGATCCACTTAGCGAGTTCCGATGAGCTTCTTTGGCAAGCTCATGGACTTCTCGGATTTGTTCCCGTAGAACCTCCGACGACTGTCCGAACTTTCGTCGAACTCTCGAACTCCCAACGTGATCATTGTCTTGACTCCAGCGTAACTCCTGCTGCATATCTTACTTTCATCATAGTTAAACCTGCACACTTATCTCAACATATAGATTAGACAACAAATGACAATTGACTTCATCATCAAAATCCGAGATTCAACAATCTCCCCTTTTTGATGATGACAATCAATTGATAATGGAGTTAACCTTAACTCCCCCTATCTATATGCCATACTTGAGATAAGTCATTCTTGAATTCAAACCCTTTGAATTCAAGAGACATATTGATAAGTTAAAATAATTTAAACTTATCAATAGTCCCATCATGATTCCCATCATGATGTATCTCTCTGAAGATGATGCCAAAGCTTGACATTCATTTTCAAATTTTACATTACAAGTTTGAATGATGGTAATAGTAGCAATTCATCATATTGTAAGATATCAACACGTAAAACTACGAAGTAAGATTTTGATATCATTACATGATGCACACATTTCAAATGTTTTAGCAATTATAGCATTTCATCACATGGTAAGATATCAATACGTAAAATTACGATGCAAGTTTTTTGATATCTTGTCACAATACAAACAAGGCATAATGCAAATTATAGCAATCATAGCATCTATTCATATATCTCTTGGTGATGCAAGCATGGCATTAATACTCATATATTTCTCCCCTTTTGTCATCAACAAAAAGCATGGTAGTTGTGATACCAAGAGAACAATATAAGCAAATTTTGAGCATAAGTGTGATGGTCGTTCATGCCTTTACTAGGTTCAAGTTATTTTCCAATAGTAAGTGATAGGAAATCAATTGTAGATTGCTTTGAATACTTCTTCCTTTTTATTTGTTATAATCTTTTTGCATGAAGGAGGAAGGCCATTTGTGATACCAGCTATTTGTGAGTTTACTTGAGTGAAGTTAAAACCGATGAGAGATTAAATCATGCTTCATTTTTATAGGTATCAAGATATGTATGTGAAACAAATCTTTGCAAGTAAAAACACTACAATACATATTTCAAGATGGAATTCATAAGCAGGAATCATTTCATCAAATCCATTTCAGAAAAATATTTTTCATATAATAAGTGTATGAGAAAATTCGATTTTTAGGATACCAATTGTTAAACGAATCCGAAAATGAAATTAACACTTTCATGCATTCGGACAAGACTATGCTGTACAATCATGAAGACAAAACATGCTTATTGTTATGAAAATTTTTGTATTCAACACATAATTTCCAACATGTTATTTAGGCATGTAATGACAGTCAAGTGATTTGGTCATTTAATAAAGTTTGAAAAATAATTTTAACTAGTTTATGTGTTCGGACACATCAACATTCCTAATTCTCTTCTTATGAAATCAAATTGTTCTTCACTTAGAGGTTTTGTAAAAATATCAGCTAGTTGATGTTTAATATTATGGCAATATAATAACATGACACATCAACTGCATTGGTATATCATTTTCACAAATTATGGAAACCAAGACACAAGGTTTTCAAAAACATTTAGTTTCGATGTAAAATCCGATAGTGAGTAACGAGATTAAACAATGAGTGATGTTTGTAACTCTGCTAAAAAATAAATACATCAGGTAACCATATCAAAGATCAAGGCACAAGGTATTGTGATCATAGTGAGTAACATAAAGAGTTTACAATACACATATAAGCTCATTCAGGAGGTGAAAAATTAAAATGCCTAAATAAAGAGTCAAATTGTCGATGAATTTGCTACAGCTCAGATAGGATTTGATCTTGTCGATGTTCAAGCCGTTCTTGTCTTTGTTCAAATCGGTCCATCCGAATCCCAATATCTTCGACAGATGATGCAGGAGCTTGCTCGAATGAATGTGTTTCCTCAAAGGGACAGATCAGAGGAGATTGAGTACCCCTAAAGACTGGTGTTTCCGGTTCTAGTTCAGGTTGAGGGGGATCGGTTCTTCTAGGCATTCTAACCCAATTACCGTTTCTATAAACACATCTTAATCGGTGAAGTAGATTTTTATTTATTATGCTAAACCTATCTACTTTTATTACTTCTTCTTCCGGTGGTATTGGAATATCGTAGGCTTTCAGTATTCTAGTGATTATACCACCATATGGAAGTATCATGTCTTTCTTAGATAGTTCTAACATGTTTTGCTGGATAAGATAACCAAGACAGATGTCATGTCCTTTCATGATCCAATACATAGTTCCTAATTCTAATTGGCTTACTTCATCATGATGGTATTGTTTAGGGAGAATGATGCTAGTTAGGATTTGATGAAGTACCTTAGTGTTTAGTAGAAGTAGATATTCACAACTTTTAGGAACAAATGTTAAGTTGGGATTGGCGAAAATTGTTCCTAAGGCTTCAACATATGTTGTCCCAACAGTTTCATCATCCCATGATCCTCTAAAGTAGAGTCCTCTATTTTTTATGGGAATACCTATCATATCGCAAATAAATTTATCCGTAATGGAGATGTGTTGTCCTAAGAGATAGGTAGACATTCTTTCTTCTTCATCTACTTATATATTGTTGTAAAACAATCTAATAAGTCTTGGATAGATGGGTTCACTAATTTGTAAAATAGGGAGTAGATCTAAGTTTGCAAACCATTGGATTGTCTCTAAGTCTCTTAGTTCATTTAAATCTACATGTTTTCCTTTATTGACACTCCTAAGTTCGAAAGAGGAAAACTTTTCAGCATGATATTTTGAATCAAAAAGGGTAAGATCAAAATCTTCCACTAATCTCCTCTTCCCTTTGTCCCTTGAGGATCTTCTAGACCCCATAACTACTGCTATTTAAGAGGATAATAATGAGCAAGAGTAAATGAATCAAAAACAGAATTTAAGGGGTTCTTAGAGAATACCTTAGTGAGATCTTCAATAGAAGGAGAGATTGTTGATCTTTTGCTTCAAAATGAGGAGTATTTGGGATGCTATGAGGGGTGAAATAGAGGTGGCGAAGCTTTGGAAGAGTAAAGAGGGGAAGGGAGTGAGTTGGGGTCGGTTCCACCGCCGACCCTAGCTCGGGTTAAAAAGAGGCAGAGTTGCGGGCGGTTGCACCGCTGGTTGGGGCGGTGCAACCGCTTGCAACACATGATAGCCAGAGCTGATTTGAATGTTTTTGACTTAAGAAGAATTTTCATTTAGAGCAATCAACTTTACTTACGTAATTACGTAAGAATTTTCATTGTAAGATAAGAAATTTTGCATGATCAAGATAGATCTTGTGACGTGCATACTCTAAATGTCGTGCACATGTCTGTGACAGATTGTTCAAGTCGGTAAGCCTTGCAAGTTTATGATAAACTTAGTAAGTTCATGATATAGTTGGATTCGAACGGATGACATCAATGGGTTCGAAAATCCAGAGGATATGTGAAGTGAGAATCATGGGTTTCCAATAGGATTGTATCTATATCGCATTTGTAATTTTAATTTTCTAATCCTCTTCTGTTATTTAGGCTAGAGAGCATCACGACTTCTTTTTGGATCTCGGGTTATGAATATCGAGAATCCAAAGAGCAGGATATTATTTCTTGCTCCCAGCTTATGATGTTTTATGTCTTTACAAGAAAGGATGATCTTTAGGTACTCATTTGCTTTTGGGTGCCTCAAAAATAGATCTACATTGTTTATCATGTTGTATAGAATTTATCATGGATCCTTTAGGAACCCAAATTAATTTGTTCGGACTAATTTTCTTGAATGGACAATAATACGTTTTGTGTCCATGTTTGCAACAAAAGTTGCATTTGCTTTGGTGTCGAACATGTAAGATGGGGCCTTTTATGAAGGTGGTTGGATTTTGGTGAGGACTTCTCACAAATCCGATTCCACTTCTTTTGGGAACGTGACCCTTGTTTGCAAGGATCATGTTCAAGGACTTGCTACCAACCTCGAATTTCTTCAAGGTGTCCTTAAGTAGCAAGTTTTCCTTTTGGAGAGTTTCTAGATCATGGCATTTTATGCATGAACCTAAACTATCATGATATTCAGCTTTTAACTTATCGAAATTACAAGTAAGACTATCATGCTCCTTTTTTAGCAATTTGTATTTTCTACTAATAATCTTGCATTCATCAAATAAGTCATGGAAGACATTTAATAATTCATCAAATGATAAATCTGCAACTATTAAATTCGTTACCTCCTCTCCGATGGCCATTAAGGCGTAATGAGCAACTTGCTCGGTGTTGGACTCCTCTTCTTCAGACGCGCTCGAGTCATCCCATGTTGCTTTGAGCGCCTTCTTCTTTGATGTTCTCTTTTTGACTTGGGGACAATCACTCTTGTAGTGTCCCGCCTTTTTGCACTCATAGCAAATAACTTGGTCCTTCTTGGGTTCAAGTTTATTTTTTGTGTCATTCTTAAACTTATTTCTTTTAATTAATTTTTTAAATTTTCTTATTAGAAGTGCCAAGTCATCGTCACAGTCCTTATCACTTGAGTTTTCTCTCAAGTGGTCTTCTGAAGTTCTGAGTGCCATATCCTTCCTGTTCTTTAGAAGGATGTCTTCTTGCTCTTCAAGAGCTTTGCAAGTCATCTCGTAGGTCATTAATGACCCGATTAGTTCTTCAAGAGGGAAGTTGTTTAGATCTTTCGCCTCTTGAATAGCAGTGACTTTAGGATCCCAACTCTTAGGAAGGGATCTTAGAATCTTATTTACGAGCTCAAAATCTGAAAAACTTTTTCCGAGTCCTTTTAGACCGTTGACGACATCCGTGAAACGGGTAAACATGTCGCCAATAGTCTCACTCAGTTTCATCCGAAAAAGTTTGAAAGAATGTAACAAAAGATTGATTTTTGACTCTTTCACTCGTGCCTTTGTGAGTCACTTCAAGTTTGTGTCAAATATCAAATGCGGTTTCACAAACCGAAACACAGTTGAACTCGTTTTTATCAAGCGCACAAAATAAGGCGTTCATAGCCTTTGCATAAAGAGCGAAAACCTTCTTCTCTAATTCATTCTAATCGATCATTGGAAGATCCTCATTCGGGTCTTCCAATAGGTGTAGTCCGTCCCATTGAACATGGGTGGACGTGTAATAGAATGGCCCTCTTGGTTTCCGGCGTATATCATCTCTCTTGGGTTTTAATCTGTTTGAGAGTTAACCCCGCTCTGATACCAATTGTTAGGATCAAGAGAACTAAGAGGGGGGGGGGGGGGTGAATTAGTGCAGCGGAAATCTTTCACGATAAAAAAAAAATGTTCGAACGATAAAAGCGATTTCGGTGTGAAAGTCGATTATAAGATTACTTTAACTTAAGATCAAGCGAGATGACGTTAAAGTAAATCTATGAAGGCAGTTTACAGTTATGATGAAAATCAGAATATAAGCGTAAACTGAAATACGACGTTCGTACGATAAAAGCAATTTCGGTATGAAAGCAAATTCGTAAACCACTTTAACTTGAGATGAAGCAAGATGCAGTTAAAGCAAAGATATAAAGGCAGTTTGCAGTTATGATGGAAATCAGAACGTAAGCGCAAACTGAAATATGATGTTCGTACGATAAAACTGATTTACGTCTAAACGCCGATTCGGAAAGCACTGAACTTTGAAACACGTTCGTAAAAGCACAGAAGGTAGTAAGCTATTGAGGAGGTTTGCAGTAAAGATAAGATGCTCAAAGTAAATGCAAACCGAGATTTAGAGTGGTTCAGTCAATCTTGACCTACTCCACTTTTGGCTTCCTCCACCGACGAGGTCACCGATGTCAACTAGAGGCCTTCCTTCAATAGGCGAAGGCCAACCACCCTTTTACAGTTTCACTCCTTTTGACGGGCTTAGGAGACAACCCTTACAGAATTTCCTTTCCTCTCTTAACAGATTAGAACTTGGAAGAAAAGAGGAAGAAGAACTTTCAACTCATACAACACTTTTGAGCTCTAAAAATCACAAAGTAAAATCAGAATTTTGGTGGTTTCTGGGGTGCCCTTTTAGTGCTGAAAGGGTAGGGTATTTATAGGCCCCAACCCAGTTTGAATTTGGAGCTCAAAATTGTCAATTCCCGAAATTCCGGGATCTGGCGGTTGCACCGCCTGGCAGAGCTCAAAGACTGAGCCTCTGGGCGGTGCCACTGTTGGGAAATCATAGGGGGGGCGACATCATATGCGCAGCGGAAGAACAAGAAAACAAAAATCCCCGATTCCCAAAAAGATGTTCATCGTCGTGCGAAGATTGGTGCGCAAAATCCGCAAAAACACAAAACTGCGTATAGAGATTGTGTTACCTAGGGAGATCGTATATCCCTGTTTCCTTGTAGATCCTTAGGATAGGGTGAAGGAGGTCAAGCGTCCTCCTCTCTAGCGGTGATCCACACAGCAGGGTTATGACGACGCTCCTCAAAACTCCAGGCCTACTCTGAGGTGGAGAGGGAGAGGAGAATAGGAAGGGCAAGCAAAGACTCTAGCCTATGAGGCTGTGAATCCCTCCTATTTATAGAGATCCCGTGTCAAAACCCTAATGGGTCCTTTCCCTAGTGGGTATTGGATCTGCATCCAATAAGACAAGGGCTCCGTCGGATATCTCATATCCGAACCTCTACTCATCGCAATGCCTACCATATGTGTGTGACCCTCTAGGCCCAATATCGAGCTGGCCGTGAGTCATACCTGTCAGAACTCCTTCTAACTCAGTGAATTATTATCTCTGTAATAATTCACTCGACTCATCGACTACGGAAGTACTAGGCCACTACGCCGTAGTCCCCAGACGATACAGGGGAATCCAATCCATTGGACCTGTTTGTCCTCAGTTACCATGTACCTATAGTCCCTCATCCATCTAATATCCCAGAGACAGTATATCGAGCATGGTGCTGTCAGACCCATATGGTTTCTTCTCGAGTCTCGCTCTAATCGGATTCTCCCGGAGAACTCTTTCTCTCTCAACCCGAATGACCCTGGCCAGGGATTTGTCTGAGCAAGAACACATGGGATATTCCTCTCATGATACCGAGAGTGGATGATCCTCTATCGACACTCAATAGCCCTCGTAAGGTCGACTACCACTCCCAATGACCAGCTGTACTAGATCTGGGAACAGCCAAACCTATAAGTCTGGTATCAAAGAGTGGAGCACTCATACAGGACATCCTTAGTGTCTCAAGTCTAAGAACCAGATACACCACTAGGACTACGGAATCGTTGTCTGACAATAAGGCATCATCAACCATCCAGCATTCCGTAAGCGGATCAATCAGTGAACTCATTCTCCAATGAGCACCTGTACTGTATCCCTAGTGTCCCTACACGAGCAGCTATGAGACCAGCTGCATCCATCATATGGACGGGTATACAGCACACCAGTCTATCCGGTTATCACGATGTCCCTCTCGAGTAACCTATGACCGGGATTATTTAGGATATGTGTTTAAAGGTGAATCGATCTCATTATCGTGATCTCATCACGATCCGATTCCTATTGCACAAATCCAAGGACATCACAATATATATGCATTTATGCAATAGTTATAAAGTGATATACGCCAAAATATAATAAGCAAAAAGATTCTGTATCAAGTCACACGTGCCATCACTCACGTGATTGGCTTGCTGGGCACTTATGACTAGCAATCTCCCACTTGACCTAAAGCCAATCACCTATGTGTCTGATCCCCATCAGACCCCTGTGACGCTCAAAGACAATCTGAGACAATGGCTTTGTTAGTGGATCTGCAATGTTATCTTCGGATGGAACTCTTTCCACTGCTACATCTCCTCGGGTCACGATCTCTCTGATAAGGTGGAACCTCCTCAGAACATGCTTAGATTTCTGATGAGACCTAGGTTCCTTCGCTTGAGCAATTGCCCCGTTGTTGTCGCAATATAGGGAAATCGGCTCCTCACTATCCGGCACGACTCCCAAATCTGTGATGAACTTCTTCAACCAGACTCCCTCCTTTGCTGCATCTGATGCAGCAATGTACTCCGCCTCTGTGGTCGAGTCAGCAGTGGTATCTTGCTTGGAACTCTTCCAGCACACTGCTCCTCCATTCAAGGTGTACACATACCCTGAATTCGACTTGCTATCATCGACATCAGACTGAAAACTTGAGTCAGTGTAGCCTTCAACCTTAAGGCTATTACCTCCATATACTAGTAAAAGATCCTTAGTCCTTCTCAAGTACTTAAGGATACACTTTACTGCTTTCCAGTGCTCCAAGCCTGGATCCGCCTGATACCTGCTCGTGACACTCAGAGCATGCGCTATATCAGGCCTAGTACATAGCATGACATACATGATAGACCCTATTGCTGAGGCATAAGGTATCATATCCATGTTCGCCCTTTCTTCTGGAGTCTTTGGGGACATACTCGTAGAAAGCGATATCCCATGTCTCATCGGTATGAGACCTCTTTTGGAATTTTCCATGCCAAACCTTTTGACAATAGTTTCTATGTACCTGGACTGGGACAAGCCAAGCATCCTTTTGGATCTATCTCTATAGATTCTAATCCCCAAGATATAAGATGCTTCTCCTAAGTCCTTCATGGAGAAGTGTCTAGATAACCAAGCCTTTATTGTGGATAGCATTCCTATGTCATTCCCAATGATGAGGATGTCATCCACATATAACACCAAAAAGCTAATAGCGCTCCCACTTACCTTTCTGTATACACAAGGCTCATCTTCGTTCTTAACGAAGTCATAAGATCTGATTGCCTCATCAAATCTTATGTTCCAACTTCGGGAAGCTTGCTTTAGTCCATAAATGGATCTAAGCAACCTACACACCTTATCTGGGCAGTTCTTGGACACGAATCCCTCAGGTTGCATCATATACACCTCCTCCTCCAGGTTCCCGTTGAGGAATGCGGTTTTCACATCCATCTGCCAGATCTCATAATCATAGTGTGCTGCAATAGCCAATAGAATTCTGATGGATTTTAGCATTGCTACGGGTGAGAAAGTTTCGTCGTAGTCAACACCTTGCCTTTGACGATACCCCTTAGCCACTAGCCTTGCTTTATAGGTCTCTACCTTTCCATCTACTCCGATCTTTTTCTTAAAGATCCACTTGCAACCGATGGGTACAATACCTTCGGGTGCATCAACTAGGTTCTAAACCTTATTGGAGTACATAGAATCCATTTCAGAATTCATGGCTTCTTTCCACTTCCCGGAGTCTATACTCATAATAGCCTCCTCGTAGGTCTGAGGATCAATATCCTCTACATCCTCTGCTCTAATATGTCCCACATATCTCTCAGGAGGATGGGATACTCTATCAGACCTGCGTAAAGTTGAAACTTGTGTATTAGATACCTGAACAGACTCGGGCTGTAGAGTGGTGCTTGAGCTTGGTTCCCTAACTTCGCTCAACTCTATCATTCTCCCACTGTCTCCGCCAAGAATGTGTTCCTTCTCAAGGAACACTGCTCTTTTAGCTACAAAGACCTTTTGGTCCTCGAGATGATAGAAATAATACCCACAAGTTTCCTTGGGGTATCCCACAAATTTGCATCGCTCTGTCCTTGATTCTAACTTATCGGGGTTGTGTCTTTTAATGTGGGTAGGGCAGCCTCAAATCTTAACTACTTTAAGATCAGGCTTCTTCCCTTTCCATATCTCATATGGTGTAGACACCACCGACTTAGTTGGAACTCTGTTCAGAAGGTAAGCTGCGGTTTCTAGGGCATATCCCCAGAATGAGATGGGTAGGTCAGCGAAACTCATCATGGACCGTACCATATCTAATAATGTACGATTTCTCCTTTCAGAGACACCATTGAGCTGAGGTGTATAAGGAGGTGTCCATTGGGATAATATCCCATGGTCCTTGAGGAAGTGAGTAAACTCTGTACTTAAGTACTCACCTCCTCGATCTGATCAAAGAGTTTTGATACTCTTTCCAGTCTGGTTCTCCACCTCATTCTTATACTCTCTGAATTTCTCAAAGGCCTCGGACTTGTACTTCATTAAGTACACATATCCATACCTTGAGAAATCATCAGTAAATGTAATGAAGTAGGAGTAACCTCCAATGGCATGAGTTGACATGGGTCCACATACATCACTATGTATGAGTTCCAACAACTCAGTGGCTCTCTCTCCAGTTCCACTAAATGGAGAGTTGGTCAGTTTTCCACGAATGCAAGGCTCACAAGTTGCATATGACACATAGTCGAATGGATCTAGATATCCATCATTTAGCAACTTTTGAATCCTTCTTTCATGGATGTGACCTAGCCTACAATGCCACAGGTATGCACTGTTCAACTCATCTCGTTTCCTTTTGGACACATCTATATTCATGATATGTGGAGTGGTGTCTAACATAAATAAACCATTATGCAATGTTCCTTTCGTGATGATCTTATCATCTAATAATATCGAACAACCATTGTTCTCAAAAACAAATTTATATCCACTAACTGTTAAACATGAAATGGAGATAATGTTTTTGATAATAGAAGGAACAAAATAACATGCATCTAATGCAATAAAAGCTCCACTAGGCAGATGTAGGGCGACCTCGCCAACAGCTAATACAGCAACTTTTGCTCCATTACCCATCTTGAGGTCCATCTCG
Source organism: Musa acuminata AAA Group (assembly GCF_036884655.1). Lineage (NCBI taxonomy): Eukaryota > Viridiplantae > Streptophyta > Magnoliopsida > Zingiberales > Musaceae > Musa > Musa acuminata. The sequence continues at coordinate 30,465,298 of NC_088334.1, read as the reverse complement.
CCTCTCTCTAGTCTCCTAGGCCTTGCCAGAACCTGCAACGAATTGCATATATGATAAGCACTACCGGTATCTAATACCCATGTGTTATCATAAGAGTCTGACAAATGGAGACTGATCATGAATGTACCTGAAGCTTCATCAAGCTTTTGTTTCGCCCTTTCTGCAAGGTACTCTTTGCAGTTTCTCTTCCAGTGCCCATCTTTACCACAGTGGAAGCACTGGCCTTTATCCTTTGTTGGGTCTTTCTTAGCAACCTTTGCTTTACCTTGTTTGCCCTTGCCCTTTCCCTTCTTAAGGGACCTTTCTGCTTTCCTTTTCTTTCTGGTCTCACCAGTGTAGAGAACTGGCTTCTCTTTCTTAATAGTACTCTCTGCCTCCCTCAACATATTGAGGAGCTATGGGAGAGTCACCTCAAGCTTGTTCATATTAAAATTCATTATGAACTGTGAAAAGGAATCTGGTAGGGACTGAAGCACAATGTCCACACACAAGTTATCCTCTAGGACCATTCCTAGACCTGTGAGTTTCTCTATCCACTCAATCATCTTTAGGACATGGTTCTGAACCGGTGTCCCCTCAGTCATCCTAGCGCGGAAAAGGCTCTTGGATATCTCATATCGTTGAGTCCTTCCCTGTTCCTCAAACAATTTACGGACATGTAGGAGAATGGATCTGGCATCCATCTTTTCATGTTGTCTCTGTAACTCTGGATTCATAGAGCCCAACATATAGCACTGAGCAAGAGTGGAGTCATCAATGTACTTCACGTAGCGAGCGATCTCATCCTCGCTTGCCCCTTCTTCGGGCGTAGGCATCACTGTATCAAGGACGTACACGATTTTCTCCGCTGTGGGAACAATTCTCAAGTTACGGAGCCAATCCGTATAATTTGGACCAGTGAGGCGGTTGACATCAAGTATGCCACGTAAGGGATTTGAAAGCGACATTTTCTGAAAATAAAGATGTAGCAAAAATGAATAACATGCAGATTTTGCAAGAAATAAACTATCAAGATATGGACTTCTATCTTAATATGCTCCCACTATTTTACTAACGAGTCACGCGACACCCTCAGCACGTGAAACGGAAGTCTCCGGCAGACTTCTAGTGGGGATCAGGATCCAATCAGCGTCTTAGTGTAACCTCGAGGGACTCGACCAATCACACTAAGCCTAAAAGGTAGACAACTCTTGCCGATCACAACTCCTTGTGATTCCCGTCCTGTTCGGCCTCCGAATCACCATGGCCTCGAGGGACTCGACCAACCATGATGCTCGGTTAAGTCAACACCTTCGTTACAAGATGAGTCTGATTTGATGATATACCCTCGAGGGACTCGACCAAGCATATCATGCCCTCAGGTCACCGGTGACATCTCTATGTCGTAAGCAAGATAGCGAATCGCGATATAGGTGAGTCTCGAGGGACTCGACCAACTCAACCTACACCGGGATTCGGTTCCTACTCATAACGATGGAAGGCCACGTGGGTCAATCTAATTGCCTCACGTTTACCGACTTAATATTATCGAGAGATGTTTCTATGATTTGGTCTCCTAATATGACATGTCACACATATACATATTTAATATATATCTACATCGCATGCAAATATATATACATATCTAGTATGTGTATAAGCAATCACACCAGATGATCATGGACCACAACCTAATATGATTAGGCCCGAGCCAGTAGGCCTAATCACTCACATCAAGATCTATGTGTGCAACGGTGCATCTCCATGCCTTGTGATCGTCCATCTCGTCCTCGTCGGTTCCGTCGACATCTTGATGCATCTCCATGCATCACGATCGTCCGTCTCGTGGGTCCCGCTATCGCATCCACGCTCCCGCTGCGCCTCCTCATGTGATTACAACTTAATCATAGGCACGCAGGCCCGACAATAAACGAGAAATATAATGGAGGTTCGCAGACCTCAATAATAATAATCACAAGTACACACATCACACGGTCCATGATCATCCGTCCACACATCATACATCACATGTATAAATAATCATCATCATGTAGGACTACTAGATAATAATAAAAATAATAATCAACTAAACCTTTTAATTAATTAATATTTTCTGAAATCAGGGACATGTAGGGAATTTCTCAATTCCTAAGGGTATTTTCGTAATTTGGACAAAAGATAGAAACTGGAATTTCTCAAATTCACAGGGGCAAAACTGTCTTTTTGCCCAAAACCCTAATTCCCTCTATTGCTTCCGTCGCCGCCACCCTGCCGGCGGAGCCTGTGCGGCGAGGCGAGGGCACTGCCCTCGCCTGCAGGCGGCACGCCCGCTGGCGGCGATGCCGCTGCGGGTGGGCGCCCTCTTCGGGCGCCGCCGCCTCCGCGGGCGGTTTTGCCCGCGAGTCAGCGCCCGCAGGTGGTGCTGCCTCGCTGGCGGTCGCCCCTGCGGGGTTTTTGCCCGTGGGAGCAGCGGCCACAGGCGCCGCTGCCCTGCGGTGCCTCAGCCCGCGCTGCTGCCCCGCGGCGCCTCTGCCCGCGGGCTCAGTGGCCGCAGGCGCTTCTACCGAGCGGGCTGCCAGCCCCGCCGGCCGCAAGCCTGCTGCAAGCAGACCGCCGGCCGGCTGCTGCAGGCACAGCGCTTGCGCATGCGCCGGCGCTGTGCTGCCTGGCTGCGGCTGCGGCTGGCTGCAGGCATGCAGATCGAGGGCAGCAACTGTTGCTGCCCTTCCTTGCTTTTGCGTCAACGATTTTGACGTCAATATTCTTCCTAAACACAACACACGCAGTTCAAAAACCAATCATTCGCACGAACAACCTGGCTCTGATACCACTGTTGGGAAATCATAGGGGGGGCGACATCATATGCGCAGCGGAAGAACAAGAAAACAAAAATCCCCGATTCCCAAAAAGATGTTCATCGTCGTGCGAAGATTGGTGCGCAAAATCCGCAAAAACACAAAACTGCGTATAGAGATTGTGTTACCTAGGGAGATCGTATATCCCTGTTTCCTTGCAGATCCTTAGGAGAGGGTGAAGGAGGTCAAGCGTCCTCCTCTCTAGCGGTGATCCACACAGCAGGGTTACGACGACGCTCCTCAAAACTCCAGGCCTACTCTGAGGTGGAGAGGGAGAGGAGAATAGGAAGGGCAAGCAAAGACTCTAGCCTATGAGGCTGTGAATCCCTCCTATTTATAGAGATCCCGTGTCAAAACCCTAATGGGTCCTTTCCCTAGTGGGTATTGGATCTGCATCCAATAAGACAAGGGCTCCGTCGGATATCTCATATCCGAACCTCTACTCATCGCAATGCCTACCATATGTGTGTGACCCTCTAGGCCCAATATCGAGCTGGCCGTGAGTCATACCTGTCAGAACTCCTTCTAACTCAGTGAATTATTATCTCTGTAATAATTCACTCGACTCATCGACTACGGAAGTACTAGGCCACTACGCCGTAGTCCCCAGACGATACAGGGGAATCCAATCCATTGGACCTGTCTGTCCTCAGTTACCATGTACCTATAGTCCCTCATCCATCTAATATCCCAGAGACCGTATATCGAGCATGGTGCTGTCAGACCCATACGGTTTCTTCTCGAGTCTCGCTCTAATCGGATTCTCCCGGAGAACTCTTTCTCTCTTAACCCGAATGACCCTGGCCAGGGATTTGTCTGAGCAAGAACACATGGGATATTCCTCTCATGATACCGAGAGTGGATGATCCTCTATCGACACTCAATAGCCCTCGTAAGGTCGACTACCACTCCCAATGACCAGCTGTACTAGATCTGGGAACAGCCAAACCTATAAGTCTGGTATCAAAGAGTGGAGCACTCATACAGGACATCCTTGGTGTCTCAAGTCTAAGAACCAGATACACCACTAGGACTACGGAATCGTTGTCTGACAATAAGGCATCATCAACCATCCAGCATTCCGTAAGCGGATCAATCAGTGAACTCATTCTCCAATGAGCACCTGTACTGTATCCCTAGTGTCCCTACACGAGCAGCTATGAGACCAGCTGCATCCATCATATGGACGGGTATACAGCACACCAGTCTATCCGGTTATCACGATGTCCCTCTCGAGTAACCTATGACCGGGATTATTTAGGATATGTGTTTAAAGGTGAATCGATCTCATTATCGTGATCTCATCACGATCCGATTCCTATTGCACAAATCCAAGGACATCACAATATATATGCATTTATGCAATAGTTATAAAGTGATATACGCCAAAATATAATAAGCAAAAAGATTCTGTATCAAGTCACACGTGCCATCACTCACGTGATTGGCTTGCTGGGCACTTATGACTAGCAGCCACCTCCTGTCAGGGGCGGTTGCACCTCCTGCCAGAGCTCGAAGACCGAGCTTAGGCGGTGCCACCGCCTGACTGAGGCGGTTACACCGCTCAGCCAAAGCTCGGAGACCGAGCACAGGCGGTGCCACCTTTGTCAAGGGCGGTTGCACCTCCTGCCTGAGCTCGAAGACTGAGCTCAGGCGGTGCCACCGCCTGACTGAGGCGGTTGAACCGCCGGCAGAAATCAAGGTCCGAATGGGTTGATCCATTCGACCCAATTTGGGTTTTTCAAGGGCCCAATTACCCCAAGATTAAGTTAATGGGATCACTTCCCATTTCCAACTTAATCATTGTGCTAACTATGATATTTCCTAAGATATTTACTGCAACTTACTCCGGTGCGTCAATCACTTCTTCCGGTGAGCTTCCGGCCAACTTTCGTCGATCATCTGATGAACCCTCGGTGATGCTCCTGTGGACTTCCGGCAAACTCTTGGACTTGCTACGATCCACTTGGCGAGTTTCGACGAGCTTCTTTGGCAAGCTCATGGACTTCTCGGATTTGTTCCCGTAGAACCTCCGACGACTATCCGAACTTCCGTTGAACTCTCGAACTCCCAACGTGATCATTGTCTTGACTCCGGCACAACTCCTGCTGCATATCTTATTTTCATCGTAGTTAATCCTGCACACTTATCTCAACATATAGATTAGATAACAAATGACAATTGACTTCATCATCAAAATCCGAGATTCAACAGGATTCACATCATTGATTTTTGATATATGGAATTAACTAGCAAATACATCTCTCATAGACTTATCATGTAAAAAATATATTTCGAGAAATGGATTTGATGATTCCTTCTTATATCTTTTGAGAAATAGTTTTACATACAAGGATTTGATTCACCTACATATCTTAATCGTTGCAAGAATGAAGCGTGCTTTAATATCTTATTAATTTTAACTTCATTCGAGTAAGCTCACAAATGGCTTTCCTCCTTCATGCAAAAAGATAATAACAAATAAAAAGGAAAAAGTAATGAAAGCTATCTCTATGTCACGTTTTCCTTGAGATGTTTGTATAATTGGTATCCTATCACTCATTATTGAAAAAAGACATAAACCTAGTTAAAATTTGCTGATATCGTTCTCCTTTTTGTTGATGACAAAGGGGGAGAAATATATGAATTGATATTATGAGTGTCATATTTGAATGAGAATTATATGAATTGATGCTATGAGTGCCATATTTGAATTTGAATTATGTTAAGCTTGCATCGAAATATATGATAAATTGGTGATAGAATTGCTATGATTGCCATATTTGCACTATGTTATTGCCATATCATGATAAGATATCAAGAACTTGCATACCAACTTTACTTGTTGATATCTTGCCATGTGATGCTACGATTGCTAAACACTTGAAATGTTTGCTTTACGTTAAGATAACAAAAGCTTAAATTATAAATTTACATGTTGATATCTTATGTTGAACTGCTACCATCATTCATATTTGAAATGTAAAACTTGAGAATGGATGTCAAGTCTTAACATCATTTTCAGTAAGATACATCATGATAGGAATCATGATGGGAGTAATTGATAAGGTTAAGAGTTCTTAACTTATCAATAAGTCTATTGAATTCAAAGGCCTTGAATTCAAGAATGACTTATCTCAAGTATGGCATATAGATAGGGGGAGTTAAGGTTAACTCCGTTATCAATTGATTATCATCATCAAAAAGGGGGAGATTGTTGAATGTCGGATTTTGATGATGAAGTCAATTATCATTTGTTATCTAATCCATATGTTGAGATAAGTGTGTAGGATTAACTACGATGGAAGTAAGACATGCAGCAGAAGTTACGCCGGAGTCAAGACCATGATCACGTTGGGGGTTCGAGAGTTCGACGGAAGTCCGGATGGTCGTCAGAGGTTCTGCGGGAACAAATCCGAGAAGTCCAGGAGCTTGCTAAAGAAGCTCATCGGAACTCGCCAAGTGGATCATCGCAAGTCCAGGAGTTTGCCTGAAGTCCGCCGGAGCATCGCCGAAGGTTCGTCGGATGTTCGCCAAAAGTTCGCCGGAAGCTCGTCAGAAGAAGCGATTGACGCACCGGAGCAAGTTGCAGTAAATGTCTTAAGAAATATCATAGTTATCATGTAGATTAAGTTAGAAATGGGAGGTGATCCCATTAACTTAATCTGGGGGCAATTGGGCCCTTGATAGACCCAAATTGGGTCGAATGGATCAACCCATTCGGACCAGAATTCCTGCTAGGCAGTGGCACCGCCAGGGTCGACGGTGGCACCGCCCAGGAGATGGTCTCCCAGGAAAGCTGGGCAGTGCAACCGCCTAGGTTAGGCGGTGGCACCGCGTGGGCTCAGTCTCCGAGCGAGTTTGGGTGGTGCAACCGCCCTATTCAAGCGGTGGCATCGCCTGGCCGCCCCTGTCAGGCGGTGGCACCGCCTAGAGGCTCAGTCTCCGAGCTGCCAGGCGGTTGTACCGCCCCAGTCAGGAGGTAGTACCGCCAGGACCCCGGAAATCCAGGAAAAGACATTTTTAAGCTCCAAATTCAAACCAATTTGGGGCCTATATATACCCCACCCTTTCCTGCATGAAAGGGCACCGAAAATCCAATCTTACTCTATGATTTTTAGAGCTCAAAAGTGTTGTAAAGGCTAGAAGTTCTCCTCCCTCTTTTCTTCCAAGTTTTGATCTTTCAAGAGAGGAGAGAAAAGTTTGTAAGGGTTGTCTCCTAAGCCCATCAAAAGGAGTGAAACTGTAAAAGGGTGGTTGGCCTTTGCCTATTGAAGGAAGGCCTCTAGTGGACGTCGGTGACCTCATCGGAGGAGGAAGCCAAAAGTGGATGTAGGTCAAGATTGACCGAACCACTCTAAATATCGGTTTGCATTTACTTTTTGTTCTCTATCTTAACTGCAAACTGCCTCCATGGCTTTACTTTAACTGCACTTCACCTAATCTAAGTTAAAGAAACTTTTGAATCAGCTTTCATATCGAAATTGCTTTTATCGTACTAACGTCGTATTTCGGTTTGCAATTACATTCTGTTCTCTATCTTAACTGCAAACTGCCTCTATATCTTTACTTTAACTGTAACTCGCTTAATCACAAGTTAAAGTGATTTTCGAATTGGCTTTCTTACTGAAATTGTTTTTATCATACGAACATCGTTTTAAATCGTCAAAAGTTTTCCGCTGCACTAATTCATCCCCCCCCCTCTTAGTGCTCTTGATCCTAACAGAACACTCAACACTTTTCAAGCTTTTTCAACTCTTGTTCATCAAGGATTCTTTCTCCCTTTCTACCTAATTCTTTTCATATAAGCAGGAAAGAGTGAGATATTTATAGGCCTTAAAAGGATTCAAATTTGAAGTCTAAAATTCAAATCCCCGAGATTTTGGGGTACGGGCGGTATCACCGTCTGCACTGGGCAATACAACTGCTTGAAGCCTGACACTGTCCAGTACCACCGTTTGCACTGGGCAATACAACCGCTTGAAACCTGACACTATGCGGTACCATCGCCCAGTCTAGCAGTACTATCGCTTGGGAGATTATTGTTAGGATCAAGAGCACTAAGAGGGGGGGGGGGTGAATTAGTGCAGCGGAAATCTTTCACTATTAAAATCGAAAGCTGCGTTCGTTTGATAAAAACGATTTCGATGTAAAAGCCGATTCTAAGATTACTTTAACTTAAGATTAAGCGAGATGACGTTAAAGTAAATCTACGAAGGCAGTTTGCAGTTTATGATAAAAATCAGAATGCAAGCGCAAACTGAAATACGACGTTCGTACGATAAAACCGGTTTACATCTAAATGCCAATTTTGAAGATACTAAACTTTGAGATACGTTTTATAAATGCGCAGAAGGCAGTTTGCAGTTATGATTGAAATCAAAACGTAAACGTAAACTGAAATGTAATGATCGTACGAAAAAGCCGATTTACGTCTAAACGCATATTCGGAAAGCTCTGAACTTAGAAACTCGTTCGTAAAAGCACAGAAGGCAGTAGCTATTTAGGAGGTTTGCAGTAAAGATAAAATTCTCAAAGTAAATGCAAACCGAGATTTAGAGTGGTTTGGTCAATCTTGACCTACTCCACTTTTGGCTTCCTCCACCGACGAGGTCACCGACGTCAACTAAAGGCCTTCCTTCAATAGGTGAAGGCCAACCACCCTTTTACAGTTTCACTCCTTTTGACGGGCTTAGGAGACAACCTTTACAGAAATTTTCTCTCCTCTCTTTACAACTCAAAACTTTGAAGAACAGAGGGAGGAGAACTTTTGGCCTTTACAACAATTTTGAGCTCTAAGAATCACAGAAAAAGATCAAGATTTTGAGTGTAAGTTGTGCTCTTTCAGTGCTGAATGGGTGGGGTATTTATAGGCCCCAACCCAGTTCAAATTTGGAGCTCAAAACTGTCAATTCTCGGAATTTCGGGATTAGACGGTTGCACCTCCTGACTGGGGCGGTTGCACCGCCTGGCAGAGCTCGAAGACTAAGCCTCTGGGCGGTGCCACCTCTGTCAGGGGCGGTTGCACCTCTCTGCCAGAGCTCGAAGACCGAGCTTAAGCGGTTGCACCTCCTGACTAGGGCGGTTGCACAGCCTGCCAGAGCTCGAAGACCGAGCTCAAGCGGTGCTACCTCCTGTCAGGGGAAGTTGCACCGCCCACAGCAATCAGGGTCCGAATGGGTAGATCCATTCGGCCCAATTTGGGTTTTTCAAGGGTCCAATTGCCCCAAGATTAAGCTAATGGGATCACCTCCCATTTCCAACTTAATCATTGTGCTAACTACGATAAATCCTAAGACAATTTCTGCAGCTTGCTCCGGTGCGTCAATCGCTTCTTCCGGCCAGTTTCCGGCGAACTTCCATCGATCATCCGATGAACCCTCGGTGATGCTCCTGCGGACTTCCGGCAAACTCCTGGACTTGCGACAATCCACTTGATGAGTTCCGACGAGCTTCTTTTGGCAAGCTTATGGACTTCTCAGATTTGTTCCCGCAGAACCTCCGACGACTGTCCGAACTTCCGTCGAACTCTCGAACTCCCAACGTGATAATTGTCTTGACTCCGGCGCAACTCCTGCTGCATGTCTAACTTTCATCGTAGTTAATCCTGCACACTTATCTCAACACATAGATTAGACAACAAATGACAATTGACTTCATCATCAAAATTTGAGATTCAACAATTATGTCTGGGTGGTACCACATGCCAGACTAGCGGTACCACCGCCTGACAGCCTCGGAGATCAAGTTTTTCAAGTTTTTGGGTCACTGAATGGGCCTCCCAATGAGCCCAAATCAATCCCAATTTAGGCCCAATTATCTCCTAATTGAGTTAGCATGATTACACCAAAAGCTAACTCAATTAGCCCCTTAAACTGCTTCGATCTTAGACATATGATTACAAAGCATAAATCTTTTTTCCGGCATGTCATTGGTTCATCTGGCACTCATCCGATCCTTCGGTGCATCATCCTCTTTTGCAGCCTTTTGCCCAATCGACATGTTGACCTCTGCAACTCCGATCTCCTTGGCGCAATGTCCGCTCCTTCGACTCGATGCCTGAATTCACGGCACGAGTCTTCTGCTGACAAGTCGACCAATCCTCCAGCCTGACATCCAATCTTCTGACATGTTCACTCCGGCCCAATATGATTCTTCTTACTTTAATCAATTTGCCTCTCCTTAATCGAAGCTAGTCCTGCGTTACTCAAAAATGTAGATTCGATCACAAACACATCAATTGATTTCATCATCACGATCCGATTCCCATTGCACAGATCCATGGACATCACAATATATTCAAGCAACAAGCAATATAAAGTGATAAGATGCAAAATAATAATAATAAGCAAAAAGACTACGTATCAAGTCATACGTGTCATCACTCACATAATTAGCTTGTAGGGCACCTATGACTTGCAGAGGACGCTTGACCTCCTTCACCCTCTCTTAGAGATCTGCATAGATTCAGGGATATACGATCTCCCTAGGTAACACAATCTTTCATATATGTAGTCTTATGTTTCATGGATTTTGTGCACTAATCTTCGCACGATGACGAACACATCTTTGGGAAATTGAGGATTTTGTTTTTAATGTTTTTCCACTACGCATGTGATGTCGCTCCTAGATTTTCCAATAGTAGTATTAGAGCCAGGTTGTTCGTGTGAAAGATTGGTTTTGAACTACGTGTATTATGATTTAGGAAGAATTTTATCATCAAGATCGTTGATGCCAAAGGCAAGAAAGGGAACTATTGCTGCCCACGCAGAAGTGGCTAAGGCTAAAAGTTTATGTGCAGGAGGCTGACTATTGGCTATCTGTGGTTGGCGGTTGGCAGCCTGCCTGCAGTAGGCTGCCAGCAGTGGTGCCCACAAGGGCGGGCACTACTCTAACAAGGGGCAGCACCCGCGGGCAAAACCGCCCGCAGGGGCACTTGCCCGGTGGGGTAGAGGTGCCTGCGGGCGCTGCGCTAGCGAGCAGAGCCGCCCACTTGGAGGGGCATGGTGGCGATGGCTGCAGCAAGCAAGGGGAGGAGGAGGGATAGGGTTTTCTAGGCAAAAGATAGTTTTACCCCTAGGAATTTGAGAAATTTTAAGTTCTATCCTTTTGTCTAAATTATCAAAATACCCCTCAAAATATAAAAAATTCTATGTATGTCCCTAATTTCAGAAAATATTAATTAATTAGAAAGTTTAGATGATGATGATGATGATGATGATGATAATTATTATTATTATTATTATTATTATTATTATTATTATTATTATTATTATTATCTAGTAGTTCTACATAATAACATTTACATATGATGTATGATATGTGGACGGATGATCATGGACCGTGTGATGTGTGTGTACTTGTGATTATTATTATCGGGACCTATGAGCCTCCATTTTATTTTTCGATTATTGTCGGGCCTGCATACATATGATTAAGTTATAATCACACGAGGAGATAGTGAGAGCGTGGAAGCGATAGCGGGACCCATGAGACAAACGATCGCAATTCATGGAGATACGTCGAGATACCGAGGGAATCGATGAAAACGAGATGGGCGATCATAGAGCTTGGAGATGTGATACCGGGGAGGGTAAAAATGCAGAATGGATTTCGAAAGAACACCAATAGAATAGTTGTACAGATAGAAAATATCACAGAAGACAATGAACGAACTCTTGACGAAACTTCGGTAAAACGAAATATAGCTCACCACCAAGTTTAAAAATCAAAAGGGATACAGAAGATCACCACCCTAATGATAATAAACAAGGATACAGAACTGAAAGCAAAAGACTTACCACTCAAGGATGCATCCAAGAGATACAGAGTTCAAAAGAGCACTCCAAGAGAGCTTCTGCCAATATCCTCAGTTTTCTAAAGTCTTTTCTAAGCCCTAAACCCCAAAATAAATACTAGTGCATGAAACAACCCTTCATGTATAGGAAATTTCGAAATTAAGTGCTTTACAACTGCCAACCAATTCCATTAATGTATTCCTTAGCCATGAAAAAAAGCACCTTGATACAGCTTTACAACTGCCAACCAACTCCATTAATGTATTCCTTTATGTAGGGAATATGCTGATGAGCTGTCTTATCTTAGTAGGCTGAGTTGAAGATTATGTAGCAATATTGTTGGCTGAAAAAAATATCATATTATCAGTATGGTTCATATGAGCAGATTGTAGCAAATTAGACACTCCCGTGTCAATCTCCCCTAGTTGAAAAAGACTTGTCCTCAAGTTCTTGTTTGTTTCGTCATCATGATTATAAAAAGGACTTAAATCAGCCACATTAAATGTTGGGGATACTTCATAATCTTTAGGTAGCTCAATCTCATAAGCATTTTTGCCAATTCTCTTAAGCACCTTGAATGGACCATCAACCTTAGGTTTCAGTTTTCCAAATTTTCCCGGTGGAAATCTCTCCTTAGATGAATCCAAACCAAATCACCTGCATTAAACTCCACAAGTTTTTTGTGTTTGTTAGCAGCTTGCATGTACCTCTCATTATGTTTCTCAATGGTTGCTTTCACACCCTCATGTAGCTTCTTTATCTGCTTAGCTCTTTCATCAGCATCTCCACTAAATTGCTTTGTTATAGAATGAGGGATTAAGTCTAAAGGACCAGCAGGATTAGCACCATAAACCACCTCAAAAGGACTCTTACCAAGACTATGATGCATAGAACGATTGTAGGCAAACTCAATTTGTGGAAGAATGACATCCCATTGCTTAATATTCTTGCCAACATAGCTTCTAAGCAAATTTCCCAAGCTTCGGTTTGTTACCTCAGTTTGCCCATCGGTTTGTGGATGATGCGAGCTGCTGAAATTCAAAGAAGTACCTAGCTTCCTCCAAAGAGTTCTCCAAAAATGACTAACAAATTTTGAATCTCGATCAGACACCATAGTTCTTGGAATACCATGCAATTTAACAATCTCCTTAAAATATAAATCAACAATATGAGATGCATCATTTGATTTATTGCATGGAAATAAGGCGTTCATAGCCTTTGCATTAAGAGCGAAAGTCTTCTTCTCCAATTCATTCCAATCGATCATTGAAAGAGAAGACTTCAAAAATCCATTTTCGACAAGATTCCAAAGTTCAAAAGCCATTGAAATAAGGAAGATCCTCATTCCGGTCTTCCAATAGGTGTAGTCCATCCCATTGAACATGGGTGGACGTGTAATAGAGTAGCCCTCTTGGTTTTCGGCATATGCCATCTCTCTTGGGTTTTAATCCGTTTGAGAGTTAACCCCACTTTGATACCAATTGTTAGGATCAAGAGCACTAAGAGGGGGGGGGGTGAATTAGTGTAGCAGAAAACTTTCGACGATTTAAAACGATGTTCGTACGATAAAAATAATTTCGGTAAGAAACCCGATTCGGAAATCACTTTAACTTGTGATCAAGCGAGATGCAGTTAAAGTAAAGATATAAAGGTAGTTTGTAATTAAGATAGAGAACAGAATATAATTGCAAACCGAAATACGACGTTCGTACGATAAAAGCGATTTCGGTATGAAAGCTAATTCAGAAGTTGCTTTAACTTAGATTAGGTGAAGTGCAGTTAAAGTAAAGCTATGGAGGCAGTTTACAGTTAAGATAGAGAACGGAAAGTAAATGCAAACCGATATTTAGAGTGGTTCGGTTAATCTTGACCTACATCCACTTTTGGCTTCCTCCTCCGATGAGGTCACCGACGTCCACTAGAGGCCTTCCTTCAATAAGCGAAGGCCAACCACCCTCTTACAGTTTCACTCATTTTGACGGGCTTAGGAGACAACCCTTACAAACTTTTCTCTCCTCTCTTGAAAGATCAAAACTTGAAAGAAAAGAGGGAGGAGAACTTCTAGCCTTTACAACACTTTTGAGCTCTAAAAATCACAGAGTAAGATTGGATTTTCGGCGCCCTTTCATGCAAGAAAGGGTGGGGTATATATAGGCCCTAAACTGGTTTGAATTTGGAGCTCAAAAATGTCTTTTCCCGGATTTCCGGGGTCCTAGCGGTACTACCTCCTGACTGGGGCGGTACAACCGTCTGGCAGCTCAGAGACTAAGCCTCTGGGCGGTGTCACCGCCTGATAAGGGTGGTTGCACCGTCCAGTCTCACTCGGAGACTGAGCCTAGGCGGTGCCACCGCCTGACTAGGGCGGTTGCACCACCTAGTCTCGCTCGGAGACTAAGCCAAGGCGGTGCCACCGCCTAACCTGGGCGGTTGCACCGCCCAACTTTCCTCGGAAACCATCTCCTGGCCGGTGCCACCGCCTAGCAGGAATTTTGGTCCGAATTGGTTGATCCATTCGGCCCAATTTGGGTCTATCAAGGGCCCAATTACCCCTAGATTAAGTTAATGGGATCACCTCCCATTCCTAACTTAATCTACATGATAACTATGATATTTCTTAAGACATTTACTGTAACTTGCTCCGGTGCGTCAATCGCTTCTTCCGATGAGCTTCCGGCGAACATCCGACGAACCTTCGGCGATGCTCCGGCGGACTTCAGGCAAACTCATGGACTTGCGACGATCCACTTGGCGAGTTCCGATGAGCTTCTTTAGCAAGCTCCTGGACTTCTCGAATTTATTCCCGCAGAACCTCCGACGACCGTCCGGACTTCCGTCGAACTCTCGAACCCCTAACGTGATCATAGTCTTGACTCTGGTGTAACTTCTACTGCATGTCTTACTTCCATCGTAGTTAATCCTGCACACTTATCTCAATATATGGATTAGATAACAAATGACAATTGACTTCATCATCAAAATCCGAGATTCAACTTATCTCAATATATGGATTAGATAACAAGAGAGGTGTGAAACTTGTAAAGGTTCTCTCCTGAGCTTGTCAAAAGGAGAATAGAGTTGTAAGGAGGTTGGTCTTTGTTTATTGAAGGGAGACCGATAGTGGATACCAGTGGCCTCGACGAAAGAGGAATCGGTTGAGTGGATGTAAGTCACGACGATCAAACCACTATAAAAATCTAATTTATATTTCTTTTGAACAATTTACTTTAACTACAAACTGCCTTCTTATTGCTTTCATTACGCTTCCTTATGCTTCCAAGTCAACATCTTCCAAGATCGATTTTCAACGTATGAAAGATTTTTCGAACCAACGACTTTTATCCGCTACACTAATTCACACCCCCCCCTCTCCTCTTAGTGTCAACTCGTTCCTAACAGTTGGTATCAGAGCCACATTATTTCTCATTTGGTTTAACACCTACATTATGACTCTTTTCGGACTTCAAGGGGGCTTTTCTATCGTTCGTCCTCCCATGTTTAATGGGATGGACTACACTTATTAGAAAACTCGGATGAGAGTTTTTTTTGCTTTCCTTAGATTTAAACTTATGGAATATCATTGAAAACAACTTTCAAAAGTCTTCTACTCCAATGAACGAATGGAATGATTTGGTGAAAAAAACTTTTTCTTTCAATGCTAGAGCTATGAACGCGCTATTTTGTGCTTTGAGCACAAATAAATTTAATTAGGTTTTTACTTGCGAAATGACCTTCGATATTTAGCACACTCTTGAAATCACACACGAAAGCACTAGTAGAGTTAAAGATTCGAAGATAATATTTTGATGCATGATTTTGAGTTATTTCGAATGGAACCAAGCGAGGCTTTTGAAAACATGTACACCCGTTTTATGGATGTCGTCAATAGTCTAAAAGCTCTTGGTAAAATTTTTTTGAATCTTGAACTTATGAGCAAAATTTTACATCTCTTTCTAAAAATTAGGATTCTAAAGTAACAACCATTCAAGGGGCCAAGGATTTAAATAACTTTCCTCTCAAAAAACTTATCGGGTCACTAATGACCTATGAGATGACTTGCAACACTCATGAAGAGCTTGAGAACTACCTTCCAAAGAAAATGAAGGATTTTGTACTTAGAACATTAGAAGACCACTCGAGTGAAAGCTCAAGTGATGATGAACTTGAACTCTCATAATAAAACTTAAAAATTTTGAAAACAAGAATCAAAGAACAAAAATAAACTTAAAAAGAATGCAACTACTTGCTATGATGGCAAGAAGAAGGTGTTGAATCTCATATTTTGATGATGAAACTAATTGATAGTATTTATGATTTAATCTACATTTTGAATAACATGAGAAGCTTCGATCAGGAAGAGACAATTAAAGCAGGAAGAATCATATTGGGCCGGAGAAAAATATGTCAGAAGATTGGACGTCGTGCCGGAGGATCGATCGACGTATCGACAGAAGGCTTCGAGCCATAGTTTCTGGCATCAGGCCAAGAAGAGCAAAAATTGCGCCAAGGAAATCGGAGTTGTGGAGGTCAACTAGCTGATTGGGCAATAGGCCGCAAAAGAGGACGATGCGTCGAAGAATCGGATGAAGCGTCAATGAACCAATGACATGTCGGACAATATGATTCAAGCTTTGTAATAATTGTCTAGATTAAAGTAGGTTTTTATATATGTAGGATTAACTATGATAGCAAGTCATAAAGAAAAATGAAGTCCTGGAGTCAAGAATGCGATTTCGTTGGGAGTTCGAGAATTCGTTGGAAGTCCGGACGTTCATCGGAAGTTCTACCAGAATTGACCGAGAAGTCCAGGAGCTTGCTAAAGAATCTCATCGAAACTCACTAAGAAGATCGTCGTGAAGTCCAGAAGCTTGCTGGGAGTCCACTGGAACATTGTCGAGAGATCATCGGAAGATCGTCGGAAGCTCACCGGAAAGAAACCTAGACTTATAGACTTATTTAGCTTAGTAAATGTCTTAAAATTTATAGTTAGTACATAATTGGGATTAGAATTGGGCCAACCCAATTAGGGGACAGTTGGGCCCAAGTTTAGGCTATGTTGGGCTAAGAGAAAGGCCCAAACAATGACCAAACAGGTGAAACCATCGTGGCACAATCTTTGAGACTATGTCAAGTGGTGGTATCGCCAGTCTGGGCGGTGGTACCTCCCAGACACAATCTTCTAGGCAGTGGTACCACTAGACTGGGAGGTGGTACCGTCCAGTGTCAGGCTGCAGGCGGTGGCACCGCCCAGTGCAAGCGATGGTATCGCCCGTACCGTGAAATTTCAGGGGATTTGAATTTTGGCTTCATTTTTGAAGCCATTTGGGGTCTATAAATACCCTAGCTATTCTTGCATAGAGAAGCAAGAAAAGTGAACGAAAAATCTATGTTTTTAGAGTTGAAAACCCTTTTAAATTATATAATCCCTCCTAAAATTTAGAGACCATTCTAAGGGAGAGTATGAGGGAAGCTTTGTAAAATGGGGGTGTAAAGGTTCTCTCCTGAGCTTGCTAAAGGAGATTGATCTTTGCCTATTAAAGGAAGATCGTTAGTGGATGTCGGTGGCCTCGACGGAAGGGGAATCGGCGGAGTGGATGTAGGTCATGGCGACCGAACCACTATAAAAACTTGGTTTGCATTTCTATTTTTGCTATTTACCTTAACTGCAAACTACTTAATTGCTTTACTTCCATTATGCTTATGAATATGATTTCAAAGTTAACATCTCTCCGAAACAGTTTTCGTCGAAATTGGTTTTAATCGAATGAAGATTTTTAAACCGACGTAATCTTTCCGCTGCACTAATTCACCCCCCCCCCTCCCCCTCTTAGTGCCGACTCGTTCCTAACAGAAGAAAGTACCTTGGGATGAATCGAGCTCATCCAATGATGAGGAGCAAACCAATGAAGATGAAATGACGAACTTCGTTTTGATGACTCGACAATGAGGTAAACAACTCAAACAAAACTCCTTTGCTTTATTCCAAAATTATATTATGCATTTCATGAGTTGTTCTTAAATTAGTTTAGAAAAATTATTTATAATTTTTTTTACTTGCATGATAAAAATAAAAAATAAATTTAGGAATCATGCTTATCCTTCTAGTAATTTTGAATCTAATGCTTAAGATAAATCATATGTATATTTTTAAAGCATTAATGTATATCTTAATGATTTCTGTATTGCTTTTTGATTTTATTTAAAAATATTTTATGATTAATGAAATCATACTTGATGATTTAATGATGCATAATGATGATTTGAAATCATGTTTAATGGTTTTATATTTTGAAATTATGCATGATGATTTTTGTGATTTATGGATTATCGATCTTTGCCGTAATAAACGTTCTTTTTTGGTTTTAAATGTTGATGCATGTTTGGCATGCTTCTATGAAATAAATCACATGAATTGAAACAACTAAAAAGATCAAAGCATTTTTCTTGAAATTATTTTTTTCTTTCTTATCGATTTTTTCACTAAGAGATTAATAAAGTTGTTTATGTCATTTTGAATCTCTTGAAAGTAATTTTGATGATTTGATGATTTAAATTTGAATAAGCTTTATCTTGATTTTTTGATATTTATAACTTTAGATTTCTTATGCATGAATCAAGATATTACATCATTTGATCTCCTATGTTTCTTTTTGTCATTTATAAAAAAAAAGGGAAGAGATTTGTTGAAATAAATCATGTCATGTGGCATTCATGATTTGCTATTAATATCTTTCATGTCATGATTTTCATATGATTACCTTTATATTTATGTGATGCTTAGAGCATTGATGTAAGAAAGAAATAAATTGCACCATTAAAAATTCTTCTTTCTTGTTTACAATGACAAAAGGGAAAAAGAAAATCACTTGTCTTTAGAGAGATTGATAAATCTCTTTATTTTATTTTGAATATCTTGGGGGTGACTTTGTTGATTTGACAAATTGAATGAGTTGAAAATAATGATGAATATTTTGAAAATAATTATTTGTATCATGTTTGATGATTTTACATTTTGATATTGTGCATGATGAGTTGAAGTGATGATGGTTTAAAAAATATTTAGTCAAATGCATGAATCGACAATCTTTTTGTCAAATAAATCATGATTTTTCTTATGAATTTTTGGAATTATAACATGAGATTTTTTTATGAATTAAGATCATTTACCATGATTCTTCTTTTCACTATTTGAGTCATCCAAAAAGAATCATAATTTATCTTTTGATAGTCGTAATTTATCTTCATGAATTATATACCTCATCCCCAAGTTATTTTTTCTTGATATATTTCATGTGATGATTTGAAAAATGATGTAATGGGAAAAGTTTTGTATATTAAGGGAGATAGTTTTGCTAGCTTGGATAAATTGGTGTAAAACTTACTTGATATGCTTTCAAACACTTGCATTATTGAATGATTCTCCTATTTGCCTATGACAAAGGGGGAGAAAGAACTAGCTTGTATGTTTTAAAATGATGCAAAATTTGCTAGCTTGCATGGTGCAAAATTTGTTAGCTTGCTTGATGTAAAACTTGCTATCTTACTAGCTTGCATATCTAAAACTTGCCAGCTTGCCCAACTCAAAAGAGAAGCAAGAATTACTAGCTTACACATCCCAAGTAGAAGCAAAATTGCTAGCTTGAACTTCTCAAAAGAGAAGAAAGAACTTGCTATCTTGAACATCACCAAAAACTTGCTAGCTTGCAATCTTAAGAGAAGCAAGAGTGCTATCTTGCACATCTCAAAAGATGCAAAAATTTTGCCAACTTTCATATGTGAAAAATTTGCTAGCTTGCATGTTCTAAACTTGCTATTTACTATCTCGCACAAAAACTTGCTAGTTTGAATATCGTAAAGAAAAGCAAACATGCTAAGTTTCACATCTAGAAAAATTTACAAACTTGCAAAACTCAAAATTGTTGCTAGCTTGCATGTTGTAAAATGATATGTAATTTTGCTAGCTTGCACTTTGCAAAGAAAGCAAAAAATTACACTTCTCAAAAGAGAAAAAGAAAACTACTACCTTGCATAATGATATATGCAATAATCAATTTATACAATGATTTGAAATTATATATCAAAAACTTGCTAATTGCACTTCTCCTTTTTGTTGATGACAAAGGAGGAGAAGTTATGTTGATGATCATGCATTGAATGATATATTAAAAAATTAATTATATATGATTTTATATTGCTTGGACTCATAATGATTTCATGATTAAATTTACCTTGACTTGAATTTAAGGTTCTATCAATATGGCATATTGATAGGGGGAGAGAAGGTTAACTCCATCATCAATTTGTTATTATCAACAAAAAGGGGAAGATTGTTGAATCTCGGATTTTGATGATGAAATGAATTGATAAGTTTATGATCTAATTTGCGTTTTTGAGTGACGCAAGACTAGCTTCGATCAAGGAGAGGCAAATTGATTAAAGCAAGAAGAATCATATTGAGCTGGAGTGAACATGTCAGAAGATTAGACGTTTGGCCGGAGGATCGGTCGACTTGTCGGCAGAAGACTCATGCCATGAATTCGAGCATCGGGCCGAAGGAGCGGACATTGCACCAAGGAGATCAAAGTTGCGAAGGTCAACATACCGATTGGGCATAAGGCTACAAAAGATGACGATGCGCCGAAGGATCGGACAAGTGCTGGATGAACCAATGACATGCCGGACAAAGGTTTCATTCTTTGTAATCATATGTCTAAGATCGAAGCAGTTTAGGGGGCTAATTGAGTTAGCTTTTGATGTAATCATGCTAACTCAATTAGGGGATAATTGGACCTTAATTGGGATTGATTTGGGCTTATTGGGAGGCTCATTCAGTGACCCAAAAGTTGGGTCATGCGGTTGCACCGCCAGAACAGGTAGTGGAACCACCTATGAGTTGGAAAACTCAAAAAACTCAATCTCTGAGGCTGTCAGGCGGTGGTACCGCTAGTCTGGCCTGTGGTACCGCCCAGACATAGTCTCCTAGGTGGTAGTATTGCTAGACTGGGTGATGGTATCGCACAGTGTCAGGCTTCAAGCGGTTGTATCACCCAGTGCAGGCGGTGGTACCGCCCGTACCTTGAAATCTCAGGGATTTGAATTTTGGGCTTCAAATTTGAATCCATTTAGGGCCTATAAATATCTCACTCTTTCCTGCTTATAATGAAAAGAATTGGGTAGAATGGGGGAAAGAATCCTTGATGAAAAAGAGTTGAAAAAGCTTGAAAAGTGTTGAGTATTCCTCTCCACCTCTTAGAGTTTAGAGTTCAATCTAAAAGAGGTGTGAAACTAGTAAAGGTTCTCTCCTGAGCTTGTCAAAAGGAAAATAGAGTTGAAAGAAAGAGGCTGGTCTTTGCTTATTGAAGAAAGACCGATAGTGGATGCCGGTGGTCTCGACGGAAGAGGAATCGATGGAGTGGATGTAGGTCACGACGACCGAACCACTATACAAATCTGTTTTGCATTTCTTTTGAGCAATTTACTTTAACTGCAAACTACCTTCTTATTGCTTTCACTACGCTTCCTTGTGCTTCCAAGTTAACATCTTCCAAGATCGATTTTCAACGCACGAAAGATTTTTTGAACCGACGACTTTTATCCGTTGTACTAATTCACCCCCCCCCCCCCCCGCCCTCTTAGTGCCGACTCATTCCTAACATACAGTACAGGTGCTTAATAGAGAATGAGTTCACTAATTGATCCACTTACGAAATGCTGGATGGTTAATGATGTCTTATTATCAGACAACGATTCCGTAGTCCTAGTGGTGTATATGGTCCTTAGACTTGAGACACCAAGGATGTCCTGTATTAGTACTCCACTCTTTGATACCGGATTTATAGGTCTGGAGGTTCCAAATCTAGCACAGCCGGTCATTAGGGGTGGTAGCCAACATTACAAGGACTATTGAGTGTCGATAGAGGATCATCCACTCTCGGTGTCATGAGAGGAATATCTCATGTGTTTTTGCTCAAATAAATCCCTAGCCAGGGTCATTCAGATTGAGAAAGAAAGAGTTCTCCGGGAGAATCCGATTAGAGCGAGACTTGAGTAGAAATTGTTAGGATTGGAGTGGCACTAAGAGGGGGGGGGGGGTTAATTAGTGCAGCGACTTAAAACGTTGGTTTCGACAAATCTTTCGTACGATAAAAATCGGAATCGGAAGTGCTTAACTTAAAAGCGTATTCACAAAGTTGTGCAGTAAATGTAATGAGGAAATAAAGCAAGTAAGAGGGTTTGCAGTAATGTAAATAGCAGTAATGAAATGCAAACCAGAGATTACGCCGTCTTTAAAGTGGTTCGGTCAAGTGACCTACATCCACTTGCGAGGCCCCTCTTCGATGAGGCTCCCACCTTCCACTAGCAAATCTCTTGAAAGGGAAGGGTAAATACCCCTCTTACAACTTTTACAAGCGGTTCACTCTCTTACAGATTTTCAGCAAGAAAGAAGGAGGTGAACACTAGCAAATTGAAAACAAGAAAGGCAAAGACTCTTCTAAGACTTTTCTCTCAATCACTTGTTGCTCAAAAAGTTGTATTCTCAGCTGAGACTTGAGGGGTATTTATAGGCCTCAAGAGGATTCAAATTTGGGCTCCAAAAATTTGAATTCTCTTATGTTCCCGATGCTGGCGGTGCCACCGCCCAGCCAAGCGGTGCCACCGCCCAGCCCAGGAGGTGTCACCGCCCAGCTCTCGGGTGCTGGGCGGTGCTACCGCCCAGCCAGGCGGTGCCACCGCCTGGCTCTCCGATTTCACTGGTTCGGCTTAATTTTAGCCCAAACCAAATCTGACTTTGGGCCCAATTGGCCCCTAACCAGGATATAGGATTATCTCTTAATCCTAATCCTAATTACAAGTGAACTACAACCGCCTGGCTCTCCGATTTCACTGGTTTAGCTTAATTTTAGTCCAAACCAAATCTGACTTTGGGCCTAGTTGGCCCATAACCAGGATATAGGATTATCTCTTAATCCTAATCCTAATTACAAGTGAACTACATAACAAAAAAAACATCATAAACAAGTTTTCAACCGCGAACGTCGAGTCTTGTTCCGGTGAGCTTTCCGACGAACTTCTTCCGACGGACTCCCTACAAGCTCCCGATCTTGTGATAACTTTAACGAGTAGCCAAGTCTTCTCGGTGATCTCCGTGAACCTCCGACGATCTCTTCGGCGAACTTCCGAAAATTCCGATAGGTTCCCGATTTCTTCTTGGTTGGTTCCGGCAACATCTCCGACGATTCTTCGGACTCTTAAACGTCCATCGATCTTGACTCCGGTATTCTTGCTTTGTATTTTCTGGTTATCGTAGTTAATCCTACACACTTAACTCAATAATATGGATTAGATCAATTAACCCATCAATTGATTTTATCATCAAAATCCGAGATTCAACAATCTCCCCCTTTTTTATGATGACAATCAATTGATGACAGAGTTAAACATAACTCCCCCTATCTATATGCCATATTATGAGAAGATGAAAACACTTGAATTCCATCCATAGAATTCAAGCATAAACCGATAAGTTCTAACCGTAGAACTTATCGTTATTCTCATTAAGCAATAGTAAATACAAAACTTCGATGAAAATCATTATCAAGTAGAACGATAAGAGACAATTTTTACTACAACAGGAGATAAAGATTTTCAATATGAATTTCATGATATAAATGTAAGGCAAGCTTTCAATATGATCAATCAATCTTGCGATATTCTCGAGGATTTTGCAAGGTATTTTGCAAGGCATATAAGACATTCATATCACACATGCTTTTGAAATTCATATAAGTCATACTATCAAAATGGTACAAGTCATCACTTTTCTTCCCCTTTGTCATCAATAAAAAGGGAATGAGACTTGAAGAATATAACTTGTGATTATAATATCAGGAATTCAGCATTGATCATATGAAAATCCATCATCCAAAATTAAGTATGCTAAAATATTTACGCAGAGTTCACCTAAAGGAAAATTCAGCATTCATCCATTTTATTAAATCTCTTCTTTCTATAAATAACACAAATTATAGGTGTGCAAGGAAGAGATTGTGATTAAAAAATATCAAGTAGTAACTCCAATAAGTCAAGATCATAATTCGAATACAAACTCATTTAAATTTACATCGTCAACTTGAAACTCATAATCAAGCCATCAAAATCAATTTCGAGATTCATAAAATATCATAAAATCATTAATCTTGATCAGATGGGAGCGGTGTTTGACTCAAGATAGGATAAGATAATTTAACATGTCATTTAGAATCGAAAGAGAAGGATCAGATTCATCGAGGAACTGAGAGAGGATGAAAAACTTTACGAAAAATCCATTCAAACAAGTTTATTTTTAGGGACAATTTAACATACCTAATTCCCTTCTAATGAATTCAAATTGGTCTTCGTTCAAGGCTTTTGTAAATATATCTGCTAATTGATGCTTTGTGTCAATGAATTCTAGAACAACATCATTGTTAAGGACATGATCGCGTATGAAATGATGCCTAACGTCGATGTGCTTAGTTCTAGAGTGCTGAATTGGATTTTTAGTAAGACATATTGCACTAGTATTATCACATTTTATGGGAATGTTTTTAAAGTGAATTTCATAGTCTTCTAATGTATTTTTCATCCAAATAACTTGTGCACAACATGCACTTGCAGCAATGTATTCGGCTTCCGCCGTAGATAGTGCAACTGAATTTTGTTTCTTGGAAGTCCAAGAAACAAGTGCATGTCCTAAAAATTGGCATGTTCCGGATGTACTTTTTCTATCTATCCTGCATCCGCCAAAATCGGCATCTGCATAAGCTATTAGATCGAATTTTTCAGATTTTGGATACCACAATCCTAAATTTGGAGTTCCTTTAAAATACCTAAATATTCTTTTAACACTCTTAAGATGAGATAATTTAGGATTAGATTGAAACCTAGCGCAAAGTCCTACACTAAACATAATATCTGGTCTAGTCGCGGTGAGGTAGAGTAGACTACCTATCATTCCCCTATATGTTTTTTGATCGAAATTTTCACTATTTTCATCCATATTTAACTTAGTCGCAGTACTCATAGGGGTGTTTATTATTTTTTAATTATCCATGTTAAATCGTTTTAACAATTCTAATGTATATTTGGATTGGTTAAGAAATATACCATCACTAAGTTGTTTGATTTGTAATCCTAAAAAGAAAGTTAACTCACCCATTAAACTCATTTCAAATTCATGACTCATACATTTGGCAAATGATTCACATAGTGATTCATCCGAAGAGCCAAAAATAATATCGTCAACATAAATTTGCACAATAAGAAAATTATTTTTAAAATATTTAATAAACAATGTAGTATCAACCTTGCCTTTGGTAAAATTATTTAAAATAAAAAAGGAACTAAGCCTTTCATACCAAGCTCTAGGAGCTTGTTTTAAGCCATAGAGAGCTTTAGTCAATTTGAATACATGATTAGGAAGAAGAGAATTTTCAAATCCGGGAGGTTGTTCGACATATACTTCTTCGGAAATAAAACCATTCAAGAAAGCACTTTTGACATCCATTTGAAATAGTTTAAAATTATTACTACTAGCATAGGCAAGGAGCATCCTTATGGCTTCTAATCGAGCTACGGGAGCGAAGGTTTCTTCGTAATCGATACCTTCTTCTTGGTTGAAACCTTTGGCCACTAATCTAGCCTTATTTCTAACCACGATACCATTTTCGTCTTGCTTGTTTCTAAAGACCCATTTAGTACCAATGACTAAATGGTCACTAGGTCTAGGAACAAGCTTCCATATCTTATTCCTCTCAAATTGATTCAATTCCTCTTGCATTGCAATAACCCAAAAATCATCTTTTATGGCCTCGTAAGTGCATTTAGATTCAATTTGAGAAAGGAAGGCGGCATAAGCACAAAAATTATTGAAAGAGGAACGAGTTTGAACCCCTTTTGATGTATCTCCTATAATTAGCTCCTTTGGATGAGCATCTATATACTTCCATTCCTTGGGTAAGGAAATTTCGGAAGAAGGTGCATCTAACTTGCTATTTTGAGGAGGAGGTTCATTTAAATTCAAATTATCAAAACCAAGATCATCATCAAAATCATTTTTCTTTAAATTAGAAATTTCATTAAAAACTACATGAATAGACTCTTCTATTACTAACGTTCTTTTGTTAAAAACCTGAAAAGCCTTAGAAACGGAAGAGTAACCAAGAAAGATGCCTTCATCGGATTTAGCATCAAATTTTCCTAAGACATCCCTTTCATTCAAAATAAAGCATTTACAACCGAAAACTTTAAAATAGGAAATATTTGGTTTTTTGTTATTCCACAATTCATAGGGAGTTTTTGATAAGGATGGTCTTATTAGGACTCTATTCATGATGTAGCAAGCCGTATTTACGGCTTCGGCCCAAAAATACTTAGGTAAACTATGTTCATTTAACATAGTTCTTGCCATTTCTTATAGGTTTCTATTTTTTCTTTCAACTACTCCATTTTGTTGGGGATTCCTCGGAGTGGAGAAGTTGTGATTGTATCCATTAACTTCATAAAAATTTTGAAAGTCACGGTTTTGAAATTCGCCACCGTGATCACTCCGAATTGATGAAATCATGAAACCTTTTTCGTTTTGAGTGAGTTTACAAAAATTAGAGAAGCACTTGAAGCAATCACTTTTGTGGACTAAGAAATAGGTCCAAGTGTACCTAGTATAGTCATCCACAATTACAAACGCATATTTGCTTCCTCCTAGACTTGTTGTGTCAATTGGTCCGAATAAGTCCAAATGGATCAATTGTAGTGGTCTAGTGGTGCTAATTTGATTTTTTGGTTTGAAACTAGTTTTTATTTGTTTATCTAGTTGACATGCATCACATACTTTGTCCTTAGTAAACTTCATATTTGGAATCCCTCGTACTAATTCTCTAGATGAGATCTTAGATATTAGTTTCATGCTTGCATGGCCTAATCTCCTATGCCAAAGCCAAGCATCATCATTTAGAGCGGAGAAGTACATTTCATTACTTAGTTCATCAAGGTTGATGGTGTAGACATTATTTTATTTTAATGCTATCATAGTCAAGTTATTGTTTGGTTTTTCGATAATACACATATTTGATTCGAATCTAACGATATAACCTTTATCGCATAGTTGACTAATAATCAAGAGATTATGTTTCAATCCATCAACTAGTAAAACATCATCAATGGAAAAACTAAATTTGTTACCAATAGTTCCCTTGCCAATGATTTTGCCTTTGTTGTTGTCTCCGAAGGTGACGTACCCTTCTTCTTTGCTAGTGAGCATAGAGAAATGAGATGGATCTCCAGTCATATGTCTTGAGCATCCACTATCGAGATACCATCTCTTGCTCCTAGCTTGTGGGTTTGTCTACAAAAGAGGATGACTTTTAGGTACCCATTTGATTTTGGGTGCCTCAAAAATTGATCCACTAACTTTGGTATTTATTATTGAATCTTTTATAGTTCCTTTATGAACCCATATTAATTTTTGTGAACTAATTTTCCTAAATGGATATTTGTAGGCAATATATCCGGATTTGCAACAGAAGTTGCATTTCATATAAGAGGAAACATGTAATGTAGGTCCTTTTATGAAAGTGGTAGGATTTTGATGTAATCCTTTTACAAATCCAATTCCATTTCTATTTGCGACGTGACCCTTGTGTGCAAGGATCATATCTAATCCTTTGCTACCAACCTTAAACTTGTTTAAGGTTTCTTTAAGAAGCAAATTTTCATTTTTTATTGCTTCTAAATGCTCACACTTAGAGCATGGAGGAGTTTGAAGACTATCAAACTTATCTTGTAGCAAAGCATGCTCTTTCTTTAAGATACTTAACTTCTTGCTAACAGTTCTACATTCATCAAATAATTCATGAAAAGCGATAGAGAGTTCTTCAAAAGATAAATCTTCATTAAATAAATCGCATACCTCTTCTCCTAAAACCATTAGCGCGTAATGAGCAACTTGCTCGGTGTTGGACTCCTCTTCTTCGGACACGCTTGAATCATCCCACGTTGCCTTGAGCGCCTTCTTCTTTGATGTTCTCTTTTTGGCTTGAGGACAATCGTTCTTGTAGTGTCCCGGTTTTTTGCATTCATAGCAAATCACTTGGTCCTTCTTTTGTTCAAATTTATTTTTTGTATTATTTTTAAATTTGTTCTTTCTTAAATATTTTTTAAATTTTTGAGTCAAAAGTGCAATGTCATTGTCACTGTCCTCATCACTTGATGTTCCTTTCAAGTGGTCTTCTTATGATTTGAGTGCCATATCCTTCCTGTTCTTTGGAAGGGGGTTCTCGAGCTCGTCATGAGCTTGACATGTCATTTCGTAGGTCATTAGAGACCCAATGAGTTTTTCAAGAGGGAATGCTTTAAGGTCTTTGGCCTCTTGAATGGCCGTAACTTTTGGATCCCAACTTTTAGGGAGGGATCTTAAGATTTTAGTTACTAGTTCAAAGTTAGTAAAATCTTTACTAAGAGCTTTGAGTCCATTGATGACATCCGTAAACCGGGTGTACATGTCTCCGATGGACTCACTTGGTTTCATTCGGAAAAGTTCGTAAGAGTGCACATGGATATTGATTTTGGACTCTTTCACTCGGCTAGTGCCTTCATGAGTGACCTCAAGAGTTCTCCAAATATCAAAAGCCGAATCACAAATTTAAACATGATTAAATTCATTTTTGTCTAGTGCACAAAACAAGGCATTCATAGCCTTTGCATTTAAAGCAAAAAGCTTCTTCTCCGATTCATTCCATTCGCTCATCGGAAGAGAAGATTTTTGAAATCCGTTTTCAACAATAGTCCAAAGCTCGAAATCCATAGAAATGAGGAAGATTCTCATCCGAGTCTTCCAATAAGTATAATCCGACCCATTAAACAAGGGTGGACGTGTGATAGAATGACCCTCATGCATGTCGGAGTAAGCCATCTCTCTTGGGTATTAAACCAAATATGAGAGTGAGCCTTGCTCTGATACCAATTGTTAGGATCGGAGCGGCACTAAGAGGGGGGGGGGGGTGAATTAGTGCAGCGGATTAAAACGTTAGTTTCGACAAATCTTTCATACGATAAAAATCGGAATCGGAAGTGCTTAACTTGAAAGCGTATTCGCAAAGTTGTGCAGTAAATGTAATGAGGAAATAAAGCAAGTAAGAGGGTTTGCAGTAATATAATAGCAGTAATGAAATGCAAACCAGAGATTACGCCATTTTTAAAGTGGTTCGGTCAAGTGACCTACATCCACTTGCGAGGCCCCTCTTCGATGAGGCTCCCACCTTCCACTAGCAAATCTCTTGAAAGGGAAGGGTAAATACTCCTCTTACAACTTTTACAAGCGGTTCACTCTCTTACAGATTTTCAGCAAGAAAGAAGGAGGTGAACACTAGCAAATTGAAAACAAGAAAGGCAAAGACTCTTCTAAGACTTTTCTCTCAATCACTTGCTGCTCAAAAAGTTGTATTCTCAGCTGAGACTTGAGGGATATTTATAGGCCTCAAGAGGATTCAAATTTGGGCTCCAAAAATTTGAATTCTCTTATGTTCCCGATGCTGGCGGTGCCACCGCCCAACCAAGCGGTACCACCGCCCAGCGCTCGGGTGCTGGGCGGTGCAACCGCCCAGCCCAGGAGGTGTCACCGCCCAGCTCTCGGGTGCTGGGCGGTGCCACCGCCTGGCTCTCCGATTTCACTGGTTCGGCTTAATTTTAGCCCAAACCAAATCTGACTTTGGGCCCAGTTGGCCCCTAACCAGGATATAGGATTATCTCTTAATCCTAATCCTAATTACAAGTGAACTACATAACAAAAAAAACATCCTAAGCAAGTTTTCAACCGCGAACGTCGAGTCTTGTTCCGGCGAGCTTTCCGACGAACTTCTTCCGACAGACTCCCTGCAAGCTCTCGATCTTGTGATAACTTTAATGAGTAGCCGAGCCTTCTCGGTGATCTCCGTGAACCTCCGACGATCTCTTCGGCGAACTTCCAAAAATTCTGATAGGTTCCCGATTTCTTCTCGGTTGGTTCCGGTAGCATCTCCGACGATTCTTCGGACTCTTAAACGTCCATTGATCTTGACTCCGGTATTCTTTCTTTGTGTTTTCTGGTTATCGTAGTTAATCCTGCACACTTAACTCAATAATATGGATTAGATCAATTAACCCATCAATTGATTTTATCATCAAAATCCGAGATTCAACAGAAATCGTATGGGGCTGACAGTACCATCCCCGATATACGGTCTCTGGGATATTAGATGAATGAGGGACTATAGGTATATGGTAACTGAGGACAGACATGTCCAATTGATTTGATTTTCCTATATCATTTAGGGACTACGGCGTAGTGGCCTAGTACATCTACAATCGATGAGTCGAATGAATTATTATGGAGATAATAATTTACCGAGTCAGAAGGAGTTCTGATAGGTATGACCTACGGCCAGCTCGATATTGGGCCTAGAGGGTTACACACATATGGTAGGTATTGCGATGAGTAGAGGTTCGAATATAAGATATATACGGGAGCTCTTATCTTATTTGATATCCAATAAGCCCCCTGAATTATTGGATCCTTTGGATGAGATCCAATAAGAGCCCATTAGAGATTATTGGATAGAGATCCATTAATCTAAGAGGCTTGGGTAGTTGGATGGAGATCCAATACCCAATAAGGGAGGATTCATTAGGGTTAAGTTGATAAGGGGACCTCTATAAATAGGAGAGAACTAGTGGTTCATAAGTTAGAGATTCTTGGTTGCCTCTCCTATTCTCCTCCTCTTCTCCACCTCAAATAGCAGGCTTGGAGTTTTGAAGACATCGTCGTAGCCCTACTATGTGGATCACTGCTAGAGAGGAGGGCACTTAACCTCCTTCACCTTCTCCTAGAGATCTGCAGGGATTCAGGGATATACGATCTCCCTAGGTAACACAATCTATCTTATATGCAGTTTTAAGTTTCATAGATTTTTGCGCACCAATCTTCATATGATGATGAACATATCTTTGTGAAATTGAGGATTTTGTTTTTATATTCTTCCGCTGCGTATGTGATGTCGCCCCCAAGATTTCCCAACATCATCCTCTCTAGTAGTGATCCACACAACAAGGTGGCGACGATGCTCCTCAATTCTCCAAGCCTGCTATCTGAGGAGGAGAAGGGGAAGAGAATAGGAGAGGCAACACAAAAAGACTCTAGCCTATGAACCATTGGTTCCCTCCTATTTATAAAGGTTCCCTATCAACTTAACCATAATGGATCATGCCCTATTGGGTATTAGATCTCCATCCAACTACCCAAGCCTCTTAGATTGGTGAATCTCTATCCAAAAATCTCTTATTGGCTCTTACTGGATCACATCCATAGGATCCAATAATTCAGGGGCTTATTAGATATCCAATAAGATAGGGGCTCCGGCGGATATCTTATATCCAAACCTCTACTCATCGTAATGCCTACCATATATGTGTAACCCTCTAGGCCCAATATCAAGCTGGCCATGAGTCATATCTATCAAAACTCTGAATTATTATGTCCATAATAATTTACTCAACTCATCGACTGCGAACGTACTATGCCACTACGTTGTAGTCCCCAGATGATATAAGGGAATCAAATCCATTGGATCTGCCTGTCATCAGTTATTATATACCCATAGTCCCTCATCCATCTAATATCCCAAAGATCGTATACCGGGCATGGTGCTATCAGACCCATATGGTTTTTGCTCGAGTCTCGCTCTAATCGGATTCTCCCGTAGAAGTCTTTCTCTCTCAATCCGAATGACCTTGGCTAGGGATTTGTTTGAGCAAGAATACATTAGATATTCCTCTTATGACACTGAGAGTGGATGATTCTCTATCGACACTTAATAGTCCTCGTAAGGGTAGCTACCATTCCGATGACCGGTTGTGCTAGATCTGGAACTTCCAGACCTATAAGTCTGGTATCAAAGAATGGAGTACTCATATAAGACATCCTTAGTATCTCAAGTCTAAGGACTAGATACACCACTGAGACTACGGAATCGCTATCTGACAATAAGGCATCATCAACCATCTAACATTCTATAAGTGGATCAATTAGTGAACTCATTTCCCAATGAGCACCTGTACTGTATCCCTAGTGTCCCCACATGAGCAACTATGAGACCAGTTGCATCTATCATATGGACGGGTATACAGCATATCAGTCTGTCCAGTTATCTCGATGTCTCTCTTGAGTAACCTATAATCGGGATTATTTAGGATATGCATTTAAAGGCGAATCGGTCTCATTATTGTGATCTCATCACGATCCGATTCCCATTACACAGATCCATGGACATCACAATATATTCAAACAATAGATAATATAAAATGATAAAATGTTAAATAATAATAACAAGCAAAAAAACTATGTGTCAAGTCACACATGCCATCACTCAAGTGATTGGCTTGCATGACACCTATGACTGGCAGACATAGTTTGGGATATTGTGGCTAGGTGGTACCACCGCTTGACACTAGGCAGTACTACTGCCCAGTCTGGCGGTACTACCACCTGGCACAATCTCGGAGATTGTCATGGAGATTGAGCCTCTGGCGGTGCCACCGCTTGACCCAACTTTTGGGTCACTGAATGAGCCTTTCTCTTGGCCCAAAATAGCCCCAACATAAGCCCAATTAACCCCTAATTGAATTGGCCTAATTTCAATCCAATTACAACTTAAAAGTACTTCAATCTAGATAATTATTACAAAGCATTAATCACTTGTTGTCCGGCATATCATTGGTTCATCAGTACTTCGTCCAATCCTTTGACATATCGTCCTTTTTTACAACCTTTTGCCCAATTGGCATGTTGACCTTCGCAACTCCGATCTTCTTGGTGCAATATCTGCTCTTCTAGGCCCGATGCCCAAACTCATGGCACGAAGCCTTCTACCGACACGTCGACCGATCCTCCGACTCGACGTCTAATCTTTTGACATGTTTCACTCTGGCCCAATATTGATTCTTCCTGCTTTAATTGTCTCTTCATGATCGAAGCTAGTCTTTCGTCACTCAAAATGTAAATTAAATAATAAACTCTATCAATTGGTTTCATTATCAAAATCTAATATTTAATAATCTTTCCCTTTTTTATGATGACAATCAATTGACGACGAAGTTTAAACCAAACTTCCCCTATTAATATGCCATATTGATAGAAATATAAATTTAAAAATAATTTATTAATCCAAGCAACATGTCATCATAAAATTATGCATAATCAAAATTTCAATACATCATTCCATGCATGATCATTATCATATCTTCTCCCCCTTTCTCATCAATAAAAAGAAGTGCAATTATCAATATTTTAGAGATATGTAAGCTTAGCAATTTAGTATATTTTTTATCACTTTAGAACATGCAAGCCAGTGAGTTCTTTCTTCTTTTTTGAGAAGTGCAAGCTAACAATTTTTTGCTTTCTTTACAATATGTAAGCAAGCAAGTTCTTTCTCCTTTGAGATGTGAAAACTCGTAAGTTTTGCCTTTCTTTGCAAGTTAGCAATTTGCTTTTCTTGATATATGCAAGATAGCAATTTTCTCTCCCCCTTTGTTATTGTCAAAAAGAAGGGAAGGTTACTATAGTGCAAAACTTTTCCCTTTACATCATTTTTCAAATTATCGCATGAAATATATCAAGAAAAAATAACTTGGTGATGAGATATATAATTCATGAACACAAATTTCAAGTTGTGAATATCAAAAGACAAATTATGATTCTTTTGGATAAATCAAATAGTGAAAAGATGAATCATAGTAAACGATCCTGATTCAAATGAAAATTGCAAGTCATTGAAAACAGAGAAATCAAGATAAACCATGATTCATATAGATAATTCTCCTCTTTAGCAAATGGCAAAATGAAACATAGGAGATAAAATAGCAATGATATCAATCATGATTCATTTGGATAGTAGATAGCAAAAAGAAACATAGAAGATAAAAGATCTCAATTCATATAGAATAAATCTCAAGTTATAAATATCAAGAAATTAAGACAAAATTCATTATCAGACAAAACTCATCCAAATTCAAATCATCAAAATCACTTTCAAGAGATTCAAAATGACATAAATAGATTTATCAATTTCTTATTGAAAAAATTGATAAGATAGAGATATAGAAATTTTTAAAATACATTCCCTTTTTAGTTGTTTCAATTTATGTGATTAATTTCATTCAAACATGCCCAAGGTTTTTTTTTTAATGTCATAACCATGCATCATGTTTAAAACCTAAAAACAAGACTTATCACAAAAATCATTAAGATCAATAAATCATAAATCATAAAAATCATTATTACTTCAAATCATCATACATAATATAAGATCATCAAGCATAATGCCAAAAATTTTAACATTTTCATTATATCATTACATCATTAAATCATCAAACATGATTTCATAAAGTATCTTTAATAAAAATCATTTTGATACCAATAGTTCTAATTCTAATGATCTTTCCTTTATTATTTTGGCTAGTGAGCTTTATAAAGATTGTTGGATCTCCGATCATAAATCTTGAGCATCCACTATCAAAATTTTATTTTTGCTTATAGCTTTCGATTATAGATATTTCTACACGAAAGATGGGTTTGTTCTAGGTACCCATTTAACTTTGGGTCCCTTATGTTTTGATCTTTCACTCTTAGCTTTTGGCATTAAGTCATTCATAGTTCCTTTAGGAACCCAAACCAATTTATGTGAGCCATACTTTTTGAATAGATATTTATATGCAAAATGACTATATCTACCACAAAAATTACATTTGTTTTCAAGGAAAACATGTAATGTGGGTCCTTTAACAAAATTGGTTGGCTTTTGTTCAATGTTACTCACAAAGCTGATTCCTTCTTTTCTATGAACATGACTCTTATTGGTAAGAATCATGTTTAAAGATTTGCTATCAATTTTAAATTTATCTAACATTTGTTTAAAAAATAAATTTTCCTTTTTAAGTGAGTCTAACTCTTCATACTTAGTGCAAGGAGTTAACATGCAATTATTATGCTTATTTTTTAATTTTTTAAATTTACTAGCAAAAAAAGCATGATCCTTTTTTAACAACTTATATTTTTTATCAACTAGCATACATTCATCAAATAAATCATGGAAAGCATCAAGCAATTCATTGTAAGATAAATGAGATTCGATTGAGTCATTTACCTCATTGTCGAAAGTCATTAAGGTGTAGTTCACACATCGCCTTTCATGGTTTGCCCCTCATCTTCGAATGTACTTATTCATCCCATGTCACCTTGAATGCTTTTTTTTTCTTTAGTAGCTTCTTCGATTTATAACAAGTTGTCGTGTCATTTTTAAGATCATTTTTAGAATTAGTCTTTTTCATGAATTTTTTAAATTTTTTTGTCAAAAGTTCTATGTCATCTTCACTTGAGCGTTCTATTGAGTAGTCTTCTATTGTTCGAAGTATCAAATCCTTCATGCTCTTTGGAAGGTAGTTCTCATGTTCATCATGTTCAATACAAGTCATTTTATAGGTCATCAAAGACCCAATAAGTTCTTCAAGTGGAAAATTGTTTAAGTTCTTCGTTACTTTTGAATCCCAACTTTTTGAAAAGGATCTTAGTATTTTGTTAACAAGTTCAAAATTAAAAAAATATTTACTAAGACTTTTTAAACTATTGATGACATCCGTAAAACAGGTGTACATGTCTCCACTGGTTTCGCTTGGTTTCATACGAAACAATTCAAAATCATGCATCAAAAAATTAACTTTAGTATCTTTAACCCTACTTATGCCTTCATGTGTGACTTCAAGAGTGTGTTAAATGTCATGTGCAGTTTCACAAGTCGAAATATGTTTAAACTCATTTTTATCTAAAGTATAAAATAAAGTATTTATAGTTTTTGCATTTAAAGAAAATAATTTTTGCTCATAGTCATTCCATTCATTCATAGGTTTAGAGGGGATTTGAAAACCAAGTTCAACGATATTCCATAAATCAAAGTTCAAAGAAAGTAAGAAAACTCTCATCCGAGTTTTCCAATAAGTGTTCCTATTGAATATAGGAGGACGAATGATAAAAAGACCCTCTTGAAAGCTGAAAAAAGCCATCTCTCTTGGGTGTTAAACCAAACCGAGAGAAATCTTGGCTTTGATACCAACTATTAGGACCAAAATCAACACTAATATCGGAAATCAACACTTACGAAAAATTACATTGGTTTGAAACTTCGTACGATGAAAACTAATATCGGAAAGATGTTAACTTGAAAACACATTCATAAGCGTAGTGAAAGTAAGAAATCAGTTTGTAATTAAAATAAAAAGCTTAAAGTAAATGCAAACCAGATTTATAGTGCTTCGGTCGTCGTGACCTACATCCACTCCCGATTCCTCTTCACTTGAGGCCATTGACTTCCACTACCGATCTTCTTTCAATGAGCGAAGATCAACTAATTTTATAACTCTTTCTCTTTTTCACAGGTTCAGGAGAGAACCTTTACAACCTCTCTTTCTTAGACCTCACTTCTCTCTTTAGAGGAACTTCTAAATGCTAGGAAGAAGTGACCCTAAACTTCAAGAGAAATTACAACCTTTCTTTCTCAATAATATTTTTTCCTTTTCTACTCCATTCTTGTATCTCCATACAGGAATAGCTTGAGTATCTATAGACCCCAAATGACTACAAAATTAGAGTAAAAAAGGTCTCATCTTGGGTTTCCTAGGTCCTGGTGATACCATTGCCTG
Source organism: Musa acuminata AAA Group (assembly GCF_036884655.1). Classification (NCBI taxonomy): domain Eukaryota; kingdom Viridiplantae; phylum Streptophyta; class Magnoliopsida; order Zingiberales; family Musaceae; genus Musa; species Musa acuminata. The sequence goes on along the minus strand of NC_088334.1, from coordinate 30,428,910 downwards.
TGCTAGGCGGTACCACCACTTGACATTGTCTGAGAGACTATATTTGGGTAGTACTGTTAGGATCGAGAGCACTAAGAGGGGGGGGGTGAATTAGTGCAGCGGAAATCTTTCAGCGATTAAAAATGAAAGCTGCGTTCGTTCGATAAAAACTATTTTGATGCAAAAGCCGATTCTAAGATTACTTATGATTAAGTGCAGTTTACGTCTAAACACAGTTTGCGTCTAAGCGCAGTTTACGCAGTTTGCATCTGAATGTAGTTTGCGTCTAAACGCAGTTTACACAGTTTGTGTCTAAATGCAGTTTGCATCTAAATGCAGATTGCGTCTAAGCGCAGTTTGCGTCTAAGCGCAGTTTGCGTCTAAGCGCAGATTGCGTCTAAGCGCAGTTTGCAGTTTATAAATGGAGTCAAAACGTAAACGTAAACTGCAAAGAAACTCGTTCGTAAAAGCGCAGAAGACAGTTTGTAGTTATCAATAGAATCAAAACGTAAATGTAAAATGCAATGTAAAGATCGTACGAAAACATCGATTTACGTCTGAATGCAGATTCGGAAAGATCAGAACTTAGAAACTTGTTCGTAAAAGCGCAGAGAGCAGTAGCTATGTAGGAGGTTTGCAGTAATGATAAAGTGGTCAAAATAAAAACAAACTAGAGATTTAGAGTGGTTTGGTCAGTCTTGACCTACTCCACTTAAGGCTTCCTCCACCGACGAGGTCACCGACGTCAACTAGAGGCCTTCCTTCAATAGGCGAAGGCCAACCACCCTCTTACAGATTTACTCCTTTTGACGGGCTTAGGAGACAACCCTTACAGAAGTTTTCTCTCCTCTCTTTACAACTCAAACTTGAAGAATAGAAAGAGGAGAACTAGCAGTTTTGAGCTCTAAGAAACACAGAAAGATAGCAAGATTTCGAGTGTGTGTTCTGTGTTGAATCTCATATTTTGATGATAAAACTAATTGATAGTTATGTTTATATTTAACTGCATTTTGAGTGATGCAGGTCTACTCGATCAGGATTAGACAGTTAACGCAGGAGGAATTGACATTGTGCCGGAGGAGATCACGTCAGGGTATTGGACGGCAGAAGGCTTCGGACGTCGGGCGTCGGGCCAAGGAGAGTGGAATTGCGCCAAGGATATTGGGGTTGCGGAGGTCAACCGCTGATTGGGCAACAAGCCGCAAGAGAGGACGATGCACCGAAGAATCGGACGAAGCGCCAACCAATGACGTGTCGGGCAACAGAATGTCAATTTGCGTTGTAATAATTGTCTAGATCGGAGTAGAGTTTTGGCTTGTGTGTGTAGGATTAACTACGATAACGATGAAGACATAAAGCGAAACAAAATGCCGGAGTCAAGCACGAAGGATTCGTTGGGAGTTTGAGAGTTCGACGGAAGTCCGAAGGTTCGTCGGGAATGCTGCCGGAACTAGCCGAGAATGAGTAGGGAGCTTGCCGAAGGGTTTTTCGGAAGCTCGCCAAAAGGTTCGTCGGAAGTTCACGGAGCTCACCGAGAAAGATCGGAGCTTGCCAAAGAAGCTCATTGGAACTCGCCGAGATCAAATCGTGAAGTCTACGAGCTTATTGGGAGTCCGCAGAATGGTTTCCGAGAGTTTGTCGGAAGACCGCCGGAAGTTCGCCGGAAGCTCGTCGAAAGAAGTCTTGACTTACGAACTTTGTAATAGCTTAGAAAATGTCTTTAAATTCATAGTTAGCATGTTAATTAGGGTTAGGATTAGGTGTTAATCCTATAACCCAAGTAGGGGCCAATTGGGCCCGAGTTCGGATTGGTTTGGGCCAAGTTTGGAGCCCAACCAGTGAGCTGATTTGGCCTAGGTGGTGGCACCGCCTAGGCTAGGCGGTGACACCTCCTGGGCTGGGCGGTTGCACCGTCTAGCACCCGAGCGCTACGCGGTGGCACCGCTTGGCTGGGCGATGGCACCGCCAGCATCGGGAACATAAGAGAATTCAAATTTTTGGAGCCCAAATTTGAATCCTCTTGAGGCCTATAAATACCCCTCAAGTCTCAGCTGAGAATACAACTTTTGTACAGCAAGTGATTGAGAGAAAAGTCTTAGAAGAGTCTTTGCCTTTCTTGTTTTCAATTTGCTAGAGTTCTCCTCATTCTTTCTTGCTGAAAATTTGTAAGAGGTTGAACTGCTTGTAAAAGGTTGTAAGAGGGGTATTTTCCCTTCCATTTCAAGAGATTTGCTAGTGGAAGGTGGGAGCCTCATCGAAGAGGGGCCTCGCAAGTGGATGTAGGTCATTTGACCGAACCACTCTAAAATCGACGTAATCTCTGGTTTGCATTTCATTATTGCTATTTACATTACTGCAAACCTTCTTACATGCTTTAGTTCCTTATTACCTTTGCTGCACAACTTTAAGAATACGCTTTCAAGTTTAGCTTTTCAAGTTCCATTCTTATCGTACGAAAGATTTGTCGAAACCGAAGTTTTAATCCGCTGCACTAATTCACCCCCCCCCCCCCCCTCTTAGTGCCGCTCCGATCCTAACAATTGGTATCAGAGCCACGTTTTTCTACCTTGGTTTAACACCCAAATAGAAATGGCTCTTTACGGTTTTCAAGAGGGTCACTCTCTCATTTGTCCTCCCTTTTTCAATGGGACGGACTACACTTATTGGAAAACTCGAATGAGAGTTTTCTTACTTTCTTTGGATTTGAATTTATGGCACATAGTCGAAAATGGATTTGAAATGTCTTCTCTTCCAATGAACCATTGGAATGATTTGGAGAAGAAGATGTTTTCTTTAAACGCAAAGGCTATGAATGCCTTATTTTGTGCTTTGGACAAAAATGAGTTCAATCGGATTTCAACGTGTGAAACGGCTTTTGATATTTGGTGAACACTTGAAATCACACACGAGGGAACTAGTAGAGTCAAAGACTCGAAAGTTAACATTTTAATACATGATTTCGAGCTTTTTCGAATGAAGCCGAGCGAAACCATTGTTGACATGTACACCCGTTTTACGGATGTCGTCAATGGTTTACAAGCTCTTGGCAAATGTTTCTCGAATTTTGAACTTGTTAGTAAAGTTTTACGATCACTTTCTAAAGCTTGGGAATCAAAAGTAACGGCAATACAAGAAACAAAAGATTTAAATATTTTTCCACTTGAAGAACTTATCGGCTCATTGATGACATATGAAATGGTGCGCAATGCACATGATGAACACAATGAACACTTGGACCACCTTCCAAAGAACAGGAAGGATTTGGAACTCCGGACAAATAAATACCACTTGAGCGATGACTCAAGTGATGAGGACAATGATGAACTTGAACTTCAAACACTAAATCTTAATAAATTTATTAAACAAAAATCTAAAATAAACAATGAACTTGAACGGAGGAAGAGGCCAAAGAAGAGGAAGGCAACTAAGGATGAATCAAGAACTTCTAAAGGTGAAACGGCGAATTGGGCTTTGACGGGCTTCGACTACAAGGTAAGTAACTCAACTCTCTTGAATTATTTTGAAATTACTTGATGTTTTCCATGATGCATTTTCTCTTTTCTTTTGAATAATTATTTTTCTTGAAAATTGTATGTTTTATGTTAATAGAATAAAATGTTAGATTTAAATAATCATATATATGTGCTTGAGAAGCAAGAATGTGTATTTTGATGATTTCAATATTAACTTTCAATGATGATGCATGGTTTTTATATGGAAGGCTTGATGATATTTTTTTTAAAACCTTGTCTTTGGTTTTTAAACATGATGTATGTTTTTGACATAAGAACAAAACTTGAGCATGCTAATATAAAGTCAATCACATAAATTAAAACTAAAGAAGTTTTAGTTATCTATAAGAATCATTCAAAATTATGTTCAATGAAACCATTGCATAATGATGTAATGAAAATATTAAATATTTTGAAACCATGTTTTAGTGTCATGCATAATGATCATGCTTAATAAATTTCAAAATTATGCATATGAATCTTGTGATTTATGGATTATTGATTTTTACCATAATGAAAATGCCTTATTAATCTTTGTTGTAATAAATCTTACACTTTCGGTTTTAAACATTATACATGTTTTTATTTGGTGTAAGTGAAATAAAATCATATGAATTGAAACAACTAAAAAGAGGAAAATATTTTTTCCTTGAAAAATTATTTTTCTCTATCCTATTGATCTTGATGTTTATTATGATAAATCTATGTATACCATTTTGAATCTCTTGAAAGTAATGTTGATATTTTGATGATTTAAATTTGAAATGAGTTTTATCAAAATCATGATATTGATTTCTTGGAATAACATGAGATTACCTTTGATGATCATTTTGATTCATGGAATTTTGGATTCATGACTTGGTCTTACATTTGTTTATGAGATGGTTGAAATCTTTGTACGTTTGAATTCTTCCCTTCTCCTTTCAATTTATGCATGTTATATGTTAAAGATTTAAAATCATGTTTTGGTATCATGCATATCTAAGAAATATTGATGTGACAAATTGAATAAGTTGAAAATGAATGATGATTTTTCTCTTGAATATAACTTGTGATATTTTTTTTATATAAATCATCATTTTGATTTCTCGACATTCGATACATGAGATTTTATTATAAATCAAAATTTCTCATTAATCGATCTTCTACGATTTTACTTGATATTCTCTTGAGAGGAGATTTTCTAAAATGAATCATGATTTTTCCTTGTGAGTTCTTGGAGTTATTACTTGATTTTTCTTTTAAAACAAGATCTCTTCTTTGTACTCCTATGATTTTTCTTGATATTTTATTTAAAGAAGATATTTACTATATGAATCATGTCTTTTGGTATTCAAATGATTTTATCCTTCATGACATGATTTCTTTGTATTTATGGCTTGCATGGCTTGAAATGTTTTGGTATGATGCATGCAATGATGAAATATTCATAAAGTTAAAATGATGTATGCAATACTTATGATAATGATGTACATGATGTATGTATTGCATATGATGTGAATCATAAGATTTTATATGCATGAATTGAGATTTTGTTCTCCTATGATTCTTTTCGCTATTAACTAACAAGAAACTTGTTCTTGTAAACCATGATACGCTACTTGATATCTTGATAATTTATAACTTGAGTTTTCCTTTTGAATCAAGATTGTTTCATATCATGTTTTCTATTTACAATTGAAGAAATTTGTCAAAAATGATATATGTCTTTTGACAATCAATTTTATCTTTGTTATTTACCCTTGTCATGATTTGAAGATTATAGTAAAGGGAAATGAATTACATGATTGTATTGTTCTTCCCTTCTTTTTGACAATGACAAAGGGGGAGATAGCTAGCTTGCACAAGTCAAGGAGATGCAAAACTTGATTGCTAGCTTGTCTATCTTAAGTAGCAAAGATTGCTAACTTGCTTATTTCAAGAAGCAAAAGTTGTCTTCTTGAATATTACTATCTTGCCTATCTCAAGAAGCAAAACATGCTAACGTGAACATCTAGCAAACTTGTATATTTCAAGAAGCAAGGGTTGCTTTCTTGTACATCTCAAAATTACTAGCTTGCATGCTCTAAAAATATTGTAAAATTTGCTAGCTTGTATGTTGTAGAAATTACTATCATACTACCTTGCATATCTATGATGATAGCAAAATTGCATAATGATAAAACTAGGAAATTATGTTAATTATGCAATGTTGGTATCCAATGTTGAACTTGGATATTTCAAAAACTTGCAACTTGCACATTGCAATAGGAAGCAAGAGTCATGGGCCTACATAAGAAAGCTATCTTGCATTTGCTTTTGAAATTTTTACTAGCTTGTATGTTGCAAAACTTGCTCACTTTTTCAAAAACTTTGCTAGCTTGCACTTTGTAAAGGAAGCAAAAATAGCACTTCTCTAAAGAGAAGAAAGAACTTACTATTTTGAACATCACAAAAATTTGCTACCTTGCATGATGAAAAATTTGCTAAGATCACTATCTCAAAAGAGTTGCTATCTCAAAAAAGCAAATGTGCTATCTTGTCTATCTCAAAATACAAAGCATGCTAACTTGTTACGGAAGCAAAATTGCTAGCTCAAACATTGCAAAGGAAGCAAAAATTTGCTAGCTTGAAACTTGCTAGCATGTAGTCTAAAGAGAAGCAATTAGTTGTTATATCAAGAAATGCAAACATGCTAAACTTACACATCTTTAATTGCTAGATTGCATGATGATAAAATTTGATACTATGTTTTTCATGCAATGTATGAAACTTTTTTTCTCTAAACACATAAGAGTAGGAACTTCTCCTTTTTGTTGATGACAAAGGGGGAGAAGTATATTGATGACTTCATGCATTAAATTGAATATTTTATATATTTGCATGATGGTTTAAATGTTTATCAGAACTAGTGATGAATGTTACTTGGATTTGGGATAATCCAAGTGTTCTATCAATGGCATATTGATAGGGGGAGTTTGGTTAAACTCCGAGGAGTTAAAGTTAACTCCGTTAGTCATCAATTAGTTGTCATCATCAAAAAGGGGGAGATTGTTGAATCTCATATTTTGATGATGAAACTAATTGATAATTATGTTTATATTTAACTGCATTTTGAGTGATGCAGGTCTACTCGATCAGGATTAGACAGTTAACGCAGGAGGAATTGACGTTGTGACGGAGGAGATCACGTCAGGGTATTGGACGGCAGAAGGCTTCGGACGTCGGGCGTCGGGCCAAGGAGAGTGGAATTGCGCCAAGGATATTGGGGTTGCGGAGGTCAACCGCCGATTGGGCAACAAGCCGCAAGAGAGGATGATGCACCGAAGAATCGGACGAAGCGCCAACCAATGACGTGCCGGGCAACAGAATGTCAATTCGCGTTGTAATAATTGTCTAGATCGGAGTAGAGTTTTGGCTTGTGTGTGCAGGATTAACTATGATAACGATGAAGACATAAAGCGAAACAAAATGCCGGAGTCAAGCACGAAGGATTCGTTGGGAGTTCGAGAGTTCGACGGAAGTCCGAAGGTTCGTCGGGAATGCTGCCGGAACTAGCCGAGAATGAGTAGGGAGCTTGCCGAAGGGTTTTTCGGAAGCTCGCCAAAAGGTTCGTCGGAAGTTCATGGAGCTCACCGAGAAAGATCGGAGCATGCCAAAGAAGCTCATTGGAACTCGCCGAGATCAAATCGTGAAGTCTACGAGCTTATCGGGAGTCCGCAGAATGGTTTCCGAGAGTTTGTCGGAAGACCGCCGGAAGTTTACCGGAAGCTCGTCGAAAGAAGTCTTGACTTACGGACTTTGTAATAGCTTAGAAAATGTCTTTAAATTCGTAGTTAGCACGTTAATTAGGGTTAGGATTAGGTGTTAATCCTATAACCCAAGTAGGGGCCAATTGGGCCCGAGTTCGGACTGGTTTGGGCCAAGTTTGGAGCCCAACCAGTGAGCTGATTTGGCCTAGGCGGTGGCACCGCCTAGGCTAGGCGGTGGCACCGCCCAGCACCCGAGAGCTGGGCGGTGACACCTCCTGGGCTGGGCGGTTGCACCGTCCAGCACCCGAGCGCTGGGCGGTGGCACCGCCAGCATCGGGAACATAAGAGAATTCAAATTTTTGGAGCCCAAATTTGAATCCTCTTGAGGCCTATAAATACCCCTCAAGTCTCAGCTGAGAATACAACTTTTGTACAGCAAGTGATTGAGAGAAAAGTCTTAGAAGAGTCTTTGCCTTTCTTGTTTTCAATTAGCTAGAGTTCTCCTCATTCTTTCTTGCTGAAAATTTGTAAGAGGTTGAACTACTTGTAAAAGGTTGTAAGAGGGGTATTTGCCCTTCCATTTCAAGAGATTTGCTAGTGGAAGGTGAGAGCCTCATCAAAGAGGGGCCTCGCAAGTGGATGTAGGTCATTTGACCGAACCACTCTAAAATCGACGTAATCTCTGGTTTGCATTTCATTATTGCTATTTACATTACAGCAAACCTTCTTACATACTTTAGTTTCTTATTACCTTTGCTGCACAACTTTAAGAATACGCTTTCAAGTTTAGCTTTTCAAGTTCCATTCTTATCGTATGAAAGAGTTGTCGAAACCGAAGTTTTAATCCGCTGCACTAATTCACCCCCCCCCCCTCTTAGTGCCGCTCCGATCCTAACATTCTGTGCTTTTAGTGCTGAATTGGTGGGGTATTTATAGGCCACAACCCAGTTCAAATTTGGAGCTCAAAACGATCAAATCCCGGAATTCCGGGATCAGGCGGTTGCACCTCCTGACTGGAGAGTTTGCACCGCATGGCAGAGCTCGAGGACTGGGCCCAGGCGGTTGCACCTCTCTGTCAGGGGCGGTTGCACCGCTCTGCCAGAGCTCAAAGACCGAGCTCAGGTGGTTGCACCGCCTGACTGGAGAGGTTGCACCGCCAGGCAGAGCTCGAAACTTGAGCTCTGGCGGTGCTACCTCCTGACAAAGGAGGTTGCACCGCCCAGTCTCGCTCGGAGATTGAGCCCTGGGCGGTTGCACCTCTTGGCTGGGGCGGTTGCACCGCCCAGTCTCGCTGGGAGACATAGCCTGGGCGGTGCTACCTCCCTGCTTGGGCGGTTGCACCTCCCACAGCAACCTGGGTCCGAATGGGTTGAACCATTCGACCCAATTTGAGTTCTTCCGGGGCCCAATTGCCCCAGGATTAAGCTAATGGGATCACCTCCCATTTCTAACTTAATCAAAGTGCTAACTACGATTATTTCCTAAGACATATTCTGCAGCTTGCTTCGGTGCGTCACTTGCTTCTTCCGGCGAGTTTCCGGCGAACTTCCGTCGATCATCCGATGAACACTCGGTGATGCTCCTGCGGACTTCCGGCAAACTCCTGGACTGCGACGAATCCACTTGGCAAGTTCCGACGAGCTCCATTGGCAAGCTTCTGGACTTCTCGGATTTGTTCCCGCAGAACCTCCGACGATTGTCCGAACTTCCGTCGAGCTCTCTAACTCCCAACGTGATCATTGTCATGACTTCGGCGCAACTCCTGCTGCATGTCTTACTTTCATCGTAGTTAATCCTGCACACTTAAAACAAAAACTTCGATCGAGACAATTAATCCTAAGTAATTAACCAAGTTGTCCGGCATGTCATTGGTCCCTCGACGCTTCGTCCGATTCTTCGGCGCATCGTCCTTTCCTGCAGCCTATTGCCCAATCGGCCAGTTGACTCTGCAACTCCGATATCCTTGGCACAATACCCGCTCTTCTTGGTCCGATGCCCGAGTCCACGGCCCGAAGCCTTCTGTCGATACGTCGACCGATCCACCGGCCTGACGTCCAATCTTCTGACATGTTCCTCCAGCACAACATCATTTTCCTGCTTTAATTGTCTCATCCTGATCGAAGTATCCTGCGTTACTCAAAACGCAGATTAAATCATAAACATATATCAAGTGGTTTCATCATCAAAATACGAGATTCAACAATCTCCCCCTTTTTGATGATGATAACCACTTGATGACGGAGTTAAACTTAATCCCGGAGTTTAAACAAACTCCCCCTATCAATATGCCATATTGATAGAATCTTGAATTCAAACTGAATTCAAGTCATTGCAATATTCATCATGAATACTTGCAACACATCATTATGAACTTATGCATAAACTTATGCATAACATGTCATGTCATCAACATACTTCTCCCCCTTTGTCATCAACAAAAAGGAGAAGTACCACAATCAAGTGTTTATGATATTGGTTCAACTCATTGCATGAAAAACATAATATCAAGTTTTATCATCATGCAAGTTTGAAGCCAGAAAATTTAGCAAATGTTACATCATGCTTAGAACATTCAAGCTATCAAGTTTTAGATATGCAAGTTTTACGGCATACAAGATAGCACATGCAAGCTAGCAGTTTAGAGATATTCAAGAAGGCAACTCTTGCTTCTTGAAATATGCAAGTTGCAAGCTAGCAAATTTTTGCTTCCTTTGCAGTGTTAGCTTTTGATATCGTAACGCAACTATTTCAAGTGTTTATCAATTGTAGCATTTCATCATATTGCATGATATCGACATGTAAAGCTGTGAAGCAAGATTTTGATATCATTTCATGATGTACACATTTCAAATATTTTAGCAAGTGTAGCATTGCATCACATGGTAAGATATCAGCTCGTACGATGCAAATTTTTGTTTGATATCTTGATACAGGGCATATAGCAATGATAGCAATCATATATTACTTGGTGATGCAAGTATGGCCTAATCATAGCAATGATAGCAATCATATCAACATCAGTGATAGCAAACATATCAGCATCAGTGATAGCAACCATTAGTGATAGCAAACATATCAATTCATATATTTCTCCCCCTTTGTCATCAACAACAAGGAGAACGATATAAGCAAATTTTAAATATAAGTGCGATGCCATAAGTTTGTTCATGTCATTTTCCAACAGTGAGTGATAGGATGCCAGTAATCCAAACATCTCGAGGAAAACATGACATGGAGATAGCTTTTATTGCTTCTTACTTTTTATTTGTTATCTTTTTACATGAAGGAGGAAAGCCATATGTGAAGTTCAAATCGATAAGATATTAAAGCACACTTCATTTTTGCAAGGATTAAGATATGTAAGTGAGTCAAATCCTTGTATGTAAAAATATCTTCCTTTTATAAGAGGGAACCATCAAATATGTTTCTCGAAAAATATTTTTCACATGATAAGTGCATTTGCTAGATGATTCCATATGTCAAAAATCAATGATGTGAATTAAACTAGATATGACATATGCTTGTTAAGTTTGAAAGAGGATAATGTATCAAGAAAATCCGAAAATGAAATTTGACACTTTCATACATTCGGACAGGGATTTACTAAAGATATTCAATTACACTCATGAAGGTAAAACATGCTTATTATCATGGAAATTTTTGTATTCAAGCACATAATTTCCAACATGTAATCATGGCAAGTAATTGTGTAAAATCATTATGGCAATCAAGTGATTTGATCATTTAATCAAAAAAGTCCAAAAAATAATTTTAACAGATTTAATCATTCGAACATATTTTTGCCATAGTTTTTCAAATATAATCATGAAGATAAGGCATGCTCATCATCATGGTAGTATGATAGCAAGTTTACCATATACAAGCTAGCAAAAAATTTCTACATTTTAAGGCCCGCAAGCTAGCAATTTTGAGATGTTCAAGAAAGCAACTCTTGCTTCTTGAAATATAAGTTTTGCTAGATGTGCAAGTTAACTTTTTGCTTCTTGAGATAGGCAAGATAGCATTCCTTGGTGATATTCAATATAGCTAAGTTCTACATCATGCAAGCTAGTGAATTTTATAACATTTTAGAACATACATAATCACCAAAGCATCATAAATTTTAATGATGTGCAAAATTACAAATTTTGCATAATTGCATTTGTGTGTCTTGAGATTTGCAAGATAGCACTTCTTGGTGATGTTCAAGATAGCAATTTCTTCTCTTTTGAGAAGTGCAATTTTCGCTTTCTTCTTGAATTGTGCAAGCTAGCTATCTCCCCTTTTGTCATTGTCAAAAAGAAGGGAAAAACCCTTTACATCAATTTTTAAATCATGACAAAGGTTAGTATCAATTTCATTTGTGCATCATTATATTTTCAAATTAAAAATACACATTTTCAAAACATATAAACTCATTATTATATGCATGATTCCAAATCATCATTCATATTATTTCAATCATTGTTTCACTCATCACTATAGCTTATCATGCATAATATGTAAAACTATCTAACATGATATAAACATTTATTTATTTAATTTTTTTTAAGCATTCATGATACACATCATACATTATCATAATAAAAAGCATATGCATCATTCTAAATCATAAATATTTCAAATCCTCATGGTATTAATTTGTCACATTGCATCCTACCATGCATGATCGAAACTTCTCATTTGCATATATCAAAATAAATTCATGAATATCTCATGCATTCATATCATCACTTGAGGAATATTGAAAAGAAATAATTGGGTGATGAGATAAATATTTCATGAATACAAAGAATTGCATAAAAATCATATCATGAATACAAGGAATACAAGTCACAATCATTCAAGAGAAAATCATTATTCATTTTCAATTCATTCAATTTGATAAATCAAGATCATGATTTTGATAAAACTCATTTCAATTTTAGGTCATCAAAATCATTTCTATGGCTCACAAAATTTATAACATAAATAGATTCATGATTTCATTGATAATATATTTTCCCCCTTTTTAAGTGTTTCATTTTAAGTGGTCGATTTCATGTTAGCATGCCTTTTCATTTATGAAAACATGCATCAATTTTTTAAAGCCACTGTTATTGTCATGAAAATCGATAATCAAGAATCATCATACATAAAATATATACTCATTAATCATAACTTCAAATTAAGCATGATTTCATAAGGTATTTTTAATTACAATCATTTTGTTTATCATAAACATGCAATTTTCATGATTATTTTCAAAATTACTAGAATGATAAGCATGATTCCTAATTGTTTGTATTTTCATTATAAAAATATTAAACATGTATTTTTCAAGAAAATTAAATAAAAAAGAAAAATGCTTTAAGCATCATGTAATTTCAAAGTAAATTAAAGGCATTTTGATTACCTCAGTGTCGAAAGGCGTAAAGGCGTAGTTTGCCACCTCGCCTTTGTTGATTTTCTCATCGTCTTCGGAGGAGCTCGATTCATCCCAATTTTTGTTCTTCTTCTTACGTTCAAAGCAAGTAGTTCCGTTCTTTTTACTTTTAAATTTTTGTTTCATTTGTAGTTTAAGTTCACCATCACTTGAGCTTATTCTCGAGTGGTCTTCAAATGTTCTATGTCCCAAATCCTTCCTGTTCTTTGGAAGGTGGTTCACAAGTTCTTTACTTACATTGCACGTCATTTCATATGTGATCAATGAACCAATTAGTTCTTCAAGTGGAAATTGGTTCAAGTTTTTCGATTCTTGAATAGCAGTTACTTTTGAATCCCAAGTTTTAGAAAGTGAGCGCAAAACTTTGTTAACAAGTTCAAAATCCGAAAAGCTTTTACCAAGTGATTTTAAACCATTGACGACATCCGTAAAACGGGTGTACATGTCAACAACGGTTTCGCTTGGTTTTAATATGAAAAAGCTCGAAATCATGCAGTAAAATATTAACTTTCGAGTCTTTGACTCTACTAGTTCCCTCGTGCGTGATTTCAAGAGTGCGCCAAATATCGAAAGCCGTTTCGCACAAAGAAACCCGATTGAACTCATTTTTGTCCAAAGCGCAAAATAAGGCATTCATAGCCTTTGCGTTTAAAGAAAAATACTTCTTCTCTAAATCCGACCATTCGTTCATCGGTTTAGAGGGAAGTTGAAAATCGTTTTCAACGATATTCCATAAATCCAAATTCAAAGAAATCAAGAAAAGTCTCATTCGAGTTTTCCAATAAGTGTAGTCCAATCCGTTAAACAACGGTGGACGAAAGACCAAAAAGCCCTCTTGAAAGCTATGAAGAGCCATTTCTCTCGGGTATAAATCCGAAATGAGAAAAACCCCGCTCTGATACCAATTGTTAGGATCGAGAGCACTAAGGGGGGGGGGGGTGAATTAGTGCAGCGAAAATCTTTCAGCGATTAAAAACGAAAGCTGCGTTCGTTCGATAAAAACTATTTTGATGCAAAAGCCGATTCTAAGATTACTTATGATTAAGTGCAGTTTACGTCTAAACACAGTTTGCGTCTAAGCGCAGTTTACGCAGTTTGTGTCTGAATGTAGTTTGCATCTAAGCGCAGTTTACGCAGTTTGTGTCTAAATGCAGTTTGCATCTAAATGCAGATTGCGTCTTAGCGCAGTTTGCGTCTAAGCGTAGTTTGCGTCTAAGCACAGATTGCGTCTAAGCGCAGTTTGCAGTTTATAAATGGAGTTAAAACGTAAACGTAAACTGCAAAGAAACTCGTTCGTAAAAGCGCAGAAGACAGTTTGCAGTTATAAATAGAATCAAAACGTAAATGTAAACTGCAAAGTAAAGATCGTACGAAAACACCGATTTACGTCTGAATGCAGATTCGGAAAGATCAGAACTTAGAAACTTGTTCGTAAAAGTGCAGAGAGCAGTAGCTATGTAGGAGGTTTGCAGTAATGATAAAGTGGTCAAAATAAAAACAAACTAGAGATTTAGAGTGGTTTGGTCAGTCTTGACCTACTCCACTTATGGCTTCCTCCACCGACGAGGTCACCGACGTCAACTAGAGGCCTTCCTTCAATAGGCGAAGGCTAACCACCCTCTTAAAGATTTACTCCTTTTGACGGGCTTAGGAGACAACCCTTACAGAAGTTTTCTCTCCTCTCTTTACAACTCAAACTTGAAGAATAGAAAGAGGAGAACTAGCAGTTTTGAGCTCTAAGAAATACAGAAAGACAGCAAGATTTCGAGTGTGTGTTCTGTGCTTTTAGTGCTGAATGGGTGGGGTATTTATAGGCCCCAACCCAGTTCAAATTTGGAGCTCAAAACGATCAAATCCCGGAATTCCGGGATCAGGCGGTTGCACCTCCTGACTGGAGAGGTTGCACCGCCTGGCAGAGCTCGAGGACTGAGCCCAAGCGGTTGCACCTCTCTGTCAGGGGCGGTTGCACCGCTCTGCTAGAGCTCGAAGACCGAGCTCAGGCGGTTGCATCGCCTGACTGGAGAGGTTGCAACGCCTGGCAGAGCTCGAAACTTGAGCTCTGGCGGTGCTACATCCTGACAGAGGAGGTTGCACCGCCCAGTCTCGCTCGGAGACTGAGCCCTGGGCGGTTGCACCTCTTTGCTGGGGCGGTTGAACCGCCCAGTCTCGCTGGGAGACATAGCCTGGGCGGTGCTACCTCCCTGCCTAGGCGGTTGCACCTCCCACAGCAACCTAGGTCCGAATGGGTTGAACCATTCGACCCAATTTGAGTTCTTCAGGGGCCCAATTGCCCCAGGATTAAGCTAATGGGATCACCTCCCATTTCTAACTTAATCAAAGTGCTAACTACGATTATTTCCTAAGACATATTCTGCAGCTTGCTTCGGTGCGTCACTTGCTTCTTCCGGCGAGTTTCCGGTGAACTTCCGTCGATCAACCGATGAACACTCGGTGATGCTCCTGCGGATTTCCGGCAAACTCCTGGACTGCGACGATCCACTTGGCAAGTTCTGACGAGCTCCTTTGGCAAGCTTCTGGACTTCTCGGATTTGTTCCCGCAGAACCTCCGACGACTGTCCGAACTTCCGTCGAGCTCTCGAACTCCCAACGTGATCATTGTCATGACTCCGACGTAACTCCTGCTGCATGTCTTACTTTCATCATAGTTAATCCTGCACACTTAAAACAAAAACTTCGATCGAGACAATTAATCCTAAGCAATTAACCAAGTTGTCCGGCATGTCATTGGTCCCTCGACGCTTCGTCCGATTCTTCGGCACATCGTCCTTTCCTGCAGCCTATTGCCCAATCGGCCAGTTGACTCTGCAACTCCGATATTCTTGGCACAATACCCGCTCTTCTTGGTCCGATGCCCAAGTCCACGGCCCGAAGCCTTCTATCGATACGTCGACCGATCCACCGGCCCGACGTCCAATCTTCTGACATGTTCCTCCAGCACAACATGATTTTCCTGCTTTAATTGTCTCATCCTGATCGAAGTATCCTGCGTTACTCAAAACACAGATTAAATCATAAACATATATCAAGTGGTTTCATCATCAAAATACGAGATTCAACAATCTCCCCCTTTTTGATGATGACAACCACTTGATGACGGAGTTAAACTTAACTCCCGGAGTTTAAACAAACTCCCCCTATCAATATGCCATATTGATAGAATCTTGAATTCAAACTGAATTCAAGTCATTGCAATATTCTTCATGAATACTTGCAACACATCATTATGAACTTATGCATAAACTTATGCATAACATGTCATGTCATCAACATACTTCTCCCCCTTTGTCATCAACAAAAAGGAGAAGTACCACAATCAAGTGTTTATGATATTGGTTCAACTCATTGCATGAAAAACATAATATCAAGTTTTATCATCATGCAAGTTTGAAGCCAGAAAATTTAGCAAATGTTACATCATGCTTAGAACATTCAAGCTATCAAGTTTTAGATATGCAAGTTTTACGGCATACAAGATAGCACATGCAAGCTAGCAGTTTAGAGATATTCAAGAAGGCAACTCTTGCTTCTTGAAATATGCAAGTTGCAAGCTAGCAAATTTTTGCTTCCTTTGCAGTGTTAGCTTTTGATATCGTAACGCAACTATTTCAAGTGTTTATCAATTATAGCAATTCAATATATTGCATGATATCGACATGTAAAGCTATGAAGCAAGATTTTGATATCATTTCATGATGTACACATTTCGAATATTTTAGCAAGTGTAGCATTGCATCACATGGTAAGATATCAGCTCGTACGATGCAAATTTTTGTTTGATATCTTGATACAGGGCATATAGCAATGATAGCAATCATATATTACTTGGTGATGCAAGTATGGCCTAATCATAGCAATGATAGCAATCATATCAACATCAATGATAGCAAACATATCAACATCAGTGATAGCAACCATTAGTGATAGCAAACATATCAATTCATATATTTCTCCCCCTTTGTCATCAACAACAAGGAGAACGATATAAGCAAATTTTAAATATAAGTGCGATGCCATAAGTTTGTTCATGTCATTTTCCAACAGTGAGTGATAGGATGCCAGTAATCCAAACATCTCGAGGAAAACATGACATGAAGATAGCTTTTATTGCTTCTTACTTTTTATTTGTTATCTTTTTACATGAAGTAGGAAAGCCATATGTGAAGTTCAAATCGATAAGATATTATAGCACACTTCATTTTTGCAAGGATTAAGATATGTAAGTGAGTCAAATCCTTGTATGTAAAAATATCTTCCTTTTATAAGAGGGAACCATCAAATATGTTTCTCGAAAAATATTTTTCACATGATAAGTGCATTTGCTAGATGATTCCATATGTCAAAAATCAATGATGTGAATTAAACTAGATATGACATATGCTTGTTAAGTTTGAAAGAGGATAATGTATCAAGAAAATCCGAAAATGAAATTTGACACTTTCATACATTCGGACAGGGTTTTACTAGAGATATTCAATTACACTCATGAAGGTAAAACATGCTTATTATCATGGAAATTTTTGTATTCAAGCACATAATTTCCAACATGTAATCATGGCAAGTAATTGTGTAAAATCATTATGGCAATCAAGTGATTTGATCATTTAATCAAAAAAGTCCAAAAAATAATTTTAACAGATTTAATCATTCGAACAGATTTTTGCCATAGTTTTTCAAATATAATCATGAAGATAAGGCATGCTCATCATCATGGTAGTATGATAGCAAGTTTACCATATACAAGCTAGCAAAAAATTTCTACATTTTAAGGCCCGCAAGCTAGCAATTTTGAGATGTTCAAGAAAGCAACTCTTGCTTCTTGAAATATAAGTTTTGCTAGATGTGCAAGTTAACTTTTTGCTTCTTGAGATAGGCAAGATAGCATTCCTTGGTGATGTTCAATATAGCTAAGTTCTACATCATGCAAGCTAATGAATTTTATAACATTTTAGAACATACATAATCACCAAAGCATCATAAATTTTAATGATGTGCAAAATTACAAATTTTGCATGATTGCATTTGTGTGTCTTGAGATTTGCAAGATAGCACTTCTTGGTGATGTTCAAGATAGCAATTTCTTCTCTTTTGAGAAGTGCAATTTTTGCTTTCTTCTTGAATTGTGCAAGCTAGCTATCTCTCCTTTTGTCATTGTCAAAAAGAAGGGAAAAACCCTTTACATCAATTTTTAAATCATGACAAAGGTTAGTATCAATTTCATTTGTGCATCATTATATTTTCAAATTAAAAATGCACATTTTCAAAACATATAAACTCATTATTATATGCATGATTCCAAATCATCATTCATATTATTTCAATCATTGTTTCACTCATCACTATAGCTTATCATGCATAATATGTAAAACCATCTAACATGATATAAACATTTATTTATTTAATTTTTTTAAAGCATTCATGATACACATCATACATTATCATAATAAAAAGCATATGCATCATTCCAAATCATAAATATTTCAAATCCTCATGGTATTAATTTGTCACATTGCATCCTACCATGCATGATCGAAACTTCTCATTTGCATATATCAAAATAAATTCATGAATATCTCATGCATTCATATCATCACTTGAGGAATATTGAAAAGAAATAATTGGGTGATGAGATAAATATTTCATGAATACAAAGAATTGCATAAAAATCATATCATGAAGACAAGGAATACAAGTCACAATCATTCAAGAGAAAATTATTATTCATTTTCATTTCATTCAATTTGATAAATCAAGATCATGCTTTTGATAAAACTCATTTCAATTTTTGGTCATCAAAATCATTTCTATGGCTCAAAAAATTTATAACATAAATAGATTCATGATTTCATTGATAATATATTTTCTCCCTTTTTAAGTGTTTCATTTTAAGTGGTCGATTTCATGTTAGCATGCCTTTTCATTTATGAAAACATGCATCAATTTTTTAAAGCCACTGTTATTATCATGAAAATCGATAATCAAGAATCATCATACATAAAATATATACTCATTAATCATAACTTCAAATTAAGCATGATTTCATAAGGTATTTTTAATCACAATCATTTTGTTTATCATAAACATGTAATTTTCATGATTATTTTCAAAATTACTAGAATGATAAGCATGATTCCTAATTGTTTGTATTTTCATTATAAAAATATTAAACATGTAATTTTCAAGAAAATTAAATAAAAAAGAAAAATGCTTTAAGCATCATATAATTTCAAAGTAAATTAAAGGCATTTTGATTACCTCAGTGTCGAAAGGCGTAAAGGCGTAGTTTGCCACCTCGCCTTTGTTGATTTTCTCCTCGTCTTCGGAGGAGCTCGATTCATCCCAATTTTTGTTCTTCTTCTTGCGTTCAAAGCAAGTAGTTCCGTTCTTTTTACTTTTTAATTTTTGTTTCATTTGTAGTTTAAGTTCACCATCACTTGAACTTATGCTCGAGTGGTCTTCAAATGTTCTATGTCCCAAATCCTTCCTGTTCTTTGGAAGGTGGTTCACAAGTTCTTTACGTGCATTGCACGTCATTTCATATGTGATCAATGAACCAATTAGTTCTTCAAGTGGAAATTGGTTCAAGTTTTTCGATTCTTGAATAGCAGTTACTTTTGAATCCCAAGTTTTAGAAAGTGAGCGCAAAACTTTGTTAACAAGTTCAAAATCCGAAAAGCTTTTACCAAGTGATTTTAAACCATTGACGACATCCGTAAAACGGGTGTACATGTCAACAACAGTTTCGCTTGGTTTTAATATGAAAAAGCTCGAAATCATGCAGTAAAATATTAACTTTCGAGTCTTTGACTCTACTAGTTCCCTCGTGCGTGATTTCAAGAGTGCGCCAAATATCGAAAGCCGTTTCGCACAAAGAAACCCGATTGAACTCATTTTTGTCCAAAGCGCAAAATAAGGCATTCATAGCCTTTGCGTTTAAAGAAAAATACTTCTTCTCTAAATCCGACCATTCGTTCATCGGTTTAGAGGGAAGTTGAAAATCGTTTTCAACGATATTCCATAAATCCAAATTCAAAGAAATCAACAAAACTCTCATTCGAGTTTTCCAATAAGTGTAGTCCAATCCGTTAAACAACGGTGGACGAAAGACCGAAAAGCCCTCTTGAAAGCTATGAAGAGCCATTTCTCTCGGGTGTAAATCCGAAATGAGAAAAACCCCGCTCTGATAGCAATTGTTAGGATCGAGAGCACTAAGGGGGGGGGTGAATTAGTGCAGCGGAAATCTTTCAGCGATTAAAAACGAAAGCTGCGTTCGTTCGATAAAAACTATTTTGATGCAAAAGCCGATTCTAAGATTACTTATGATTAAGTGCAGTTTACGTCTAATCACAGTTTGCGTCTAAGCGCAGTTTACGCAGTTTGCGTCTGAATGCAGTTTGCGTCTAAATGCAGATTGCGTCTAAGCGCAGTTTGCATCTAAGCACAGTTTGCGTCTAAGCTCAGATTACGTCTAAGTGCAGTTTGTGTCTAAGCGCAGTTTGCGTCTAAGCGCAAGATTGTGTCTAAGCGCAGTTTGCAGTTTATAAATGGAGTCAAAACGTAAACGTAAACTGCAAAGAAACTCGTTCGTAAAAGCGCAGAAGACAGTTTGCAGTTATAAATAGAATCAAAACGTAAATGTAAACTGCAATGTAAAGATCGTACGAAAACACCGATTTACGTTTGAATGCAGATTCGGAAAGATCAGAACTTAGAAACTTGTTCGTAAAAGCGTAGAGAGCAGTAGCTATGTAGGAGGTTTGCAGTAATGATAAAGTGCTCAAAATAAAAACAAACCAGAGATTTAGAGTGGTTCGGTCAGTCTTGACCTACTCCACTTTTGGCTTCCTCTACCGACGAGGTCACCGACGTCAACTAGAGGCCTTCCTTCAATAGGCGAAGGCCAACCACCCTCTTACAGATTCACTCCTTTTGACGGGCTTAGGAGACAACCCTTACAGAAGTTTTCTCTCCTCTCTTTACAACTCAAACTTGAAGAATAGAAAGAGGAGAACTAGCAGTTTTGAGCTCTAAGAAACACAGAAAGACAGTAAGATTTCGAGTGTGTGTTCTGTGCTTTTAGTGCTGAATGGGTGGGGTATTTATAGGCCCCAACCCAGTTCAAATTTGGAGCTCAAAACGATCAAATCCCGGAATTCCGGGATCAGGCGGTTGCACCTCCTGACTGGAGAGGTTGCACCGCCTGGCAGAGCTCGAGGACTGAGCTCAAGCGGTTGCACCTCTCTGTCAGGGGCGGTTGCACCGCTCTGCCAAAGCTCGAAGACCGAGCTCAGGCGGTTGCACCGCCTGACTGGAGAGGTTGCACCGCTTGGCAAAGCTCGAAACTTGAGCTCTGGCGGTGCTACCTCCTGACAGAGGAGGTTGCACCGCCCAGTCTCGCTCGGAGACTGAGCCCTGGGCGGTTGCACCTCTTGGCTGGGGCGGTTGCACTGCCCAGTCTCGCTGGGAGACATAGCCTGGGCGGTGCTAGCTCCCTGCTTGGGCGATTGCACCTCCCACAGCAACCTAGGTCCGAATGGGTTGAACCATTCGACCCAATTTGAGTTCTTCAGGGGCCCAATTGCCCCAGGATTAAGCTGATGGGATCACCTCCCATTTCTAACTTAATCAAAGTGCTAACTACGATTATTTCCTAAGACATATTTTGCAGCTTGCTTCGGTGCGTCACTTGCTTCTTCCGGCGAGTTTCCGGCGAACTTCCGTCGATCATCCGATGAACACTCGGTAATGCTCCTGCGGACTTCCGGCAAACTCCTGGACTGCGACGATCCACTTGGCAAGTTCCGATGAGCTCCTTTGGCAAGCTTCTGGACTTCTCGGATTTGTTCCCGTAGAACCTCCGACGATTGTCCGAACTTCCGTCGAGCTCTTGAACTCCCAACGTGATCATTATCATGACTCCGGCGCAACTCCTGCTGCATGTCTTACTTTCATCGTAGTTAATCCTGCACACTTAAAACAAAAACTTCGATCGAGACAATTAATCCTAAGCAATTAACCAAGTTGTCCGGCATGTCATTGGTCCCTCGACGCTTCGTCCGATTCTTCGGCGCATCGTCCTTTCCTGCAGCCTATTGCCCAATCGGCCAGTTGACTCTGCAACTCCGATATCCTTGGCACAATACCCGCTCTTCTTGGTCCGATGCCCGAGTCCACGGCCCGAAGCCTTCTGTCGATACGTCGACCGATCCACCGGCCCGACGTCCAATCTTCTGACATGTTCCTCCAGCACAACATGATTTTCCTGCTTTAATTGTCTCATCCTGATCGAAGTATCCTGCGTTACTCAAAACGCAGATTAAATAATAAACATATATCAAGTGGTTTAATCATCAAAATACGAGATTCAACAAGTACCACTGCCTAGTCTGGTGGTACCACTGCCTAACACTAGGTGGTACCATCGCCTAGTCTAGCGATTCTATCGCCTGATAGTCTCGGAGACTATCTTGGAGACTGAGCCTCTGGTGGTGCCACCGCTTAACCTAACTTTTGTGTCATTGAATGAGCATTTCTCTTGGCCCAAAACAACTTCAACATAGGCCGAATTGGCCCCTAATTGAGTTGGCCTAATTTCAATCCAATTACAACTTAAAACAACTTCGATCTAGATAATTATTACAAAGTATTGATCACATATTGTTTGACATGTCATTAGTTCATCGGCGCTTCGTCCAATCCTTCGATGTATCATCATCTTTTATGATCTTTTGCTCAATCGACATGTTGACCTCCATAACTCCGATCTTCTTGGCACAATGTCCGCTCTTTTAGGCCCAATGCACAAACTCATGGAACGAAGTCTTCTGCCGATACGTTAATCGATTCTTCGGCTCGACGTCCAATCTTCTGACATGTTCCACTTCGGCCTAACATCGATTCTTCCTGCTTTAATTATCTCTTCATGATCGAAGCTAGTTATGTGTCATTCAAAACATAAATTAAATCATAAACTTTATCAATTAATTTCATCATCAAAATTAAAGATTCAAATTATTACTGGTTAGCGTAGTGATTGTTATAAAAGGTGTCGCTAGGTCTACTATAGGGATAATATATTTGACGTGTCCAACTTATTCATTTGAGTGTTAGAGGCGTGTTGTCAGGAACGCTAGAGGGGTTTGTCCCCTAATGTAGTGTTTATAGGACAATAGAGGATAGACCAAGTTGGATCCGAGTATCTTTCGGCTCGGACAATCAACATGTGCACCAACAAATAGTGATTGATATTAATTTATTAAAAATTAAAAATATAAAGATTGATTCGTCTAAAATACTCGTTCGTTTTTTCTTTTATCCCCATGAGTTCTTAAAAGTTATTTAATATAAACGAGTCAGTCAACTCATGTAGATTAATTACGATAATATATACAAATTGAAAAAAATTTATAGGGTTAAAAACGAATATGAGTAACTTTGGAAGGCTAGATAGGCAATTTTGCCGTCCCTTAAATTTTATTTTCCAGTTTTCTCATCGTCTTGGCTTTGATTCCCCTCACCAGAGTATCCCTTTCAAGGAGAGTCGGAGACGCACGCGTGCGATTCAGAAGAGAGTTCAGAGCGATGTCTCTAACGTCGGTGAAAATGGCAGAGGAGGTCTGGCTCACTTGTCTTACTCACGCGCTCACTACCGAAACAGAGGAGATCATGGGTCTACTCCTCGGCGACATCCAAGTAATACATCATAGATCGAAAAAAAAATCCCATCTTGAAAGCATCCTTTTGTTCCTTCGCAAATCGTTGGATTTTAAATTGTCATTTTGGAGTTGCGATTAATTAGCGTTGATTCATTATGTGGCGTGAGAATTTGTAGGTCTTGCATATATTTATCCGTTTGCTGCCTACTAGAATGCTTTTTTTCGGTGTCCAGTGATAATTGATGGAGCCATGGTTTAGGGTTTCTTTTCCTTTTCCTTCTTTTTGTTTCACTTATTTAAAAAGTACTTTTAGATTGTTCCCTCTTGTTGTGACGATTCTGCATAGTGTTTCTTCATCGTGCTATTATCATAAAAAAAATTAACTTGAATGACTTTAGGTGAAATCAACGTTTTATATTACAGATTGTCAATTTCTTTCTATCAAGGTTTCTACCTTTTCTGGATATTATGGTAATAATTATATATGAATTTTACGAATTTTTATTTTTGAGACGTCAATCTTTTTCTGCTAGAAATTTCTCTTTTCTGGTGTTGTAGATAAGATCACTATGTTGCTCGACATCTACTTAGCTATGATGTGACAATTGATCTGAAGAAAGAGGTTGTAGGAAATTTTTCTCAATTTTACCGGGCACAAAGACGGTTTTCTTGACTAAGGAAAAAACTTATTTAATAGTTTATAGTTTTTATTTCATAGCAATATGAAGTTCCATTTGAAGAGTTTGTTAGTGATCTGTTGCATGACCTTGACATGTCTTGCCCTGCCTGCCACTTTTCATCGTGTTTAGGAATTGTTGCGAATTCCTGTACTGTTTTTAAGCTTACATTTTGATGGTAGGGAATGAAGCCTGTTCTTGCAAGTGGGAGTATGACACCTGTTTGTCTCATCTTCTTGATCTTTATGTCATATTACCTGACAAAATTTAGTGTGGTTCTACCAAATAGGCTAATGAAACTGATTGAGAACTACTTTTAGTAGTGATTTCTGAAATTTTATTTGAAACCAACGTACTCTTATAATTTGGATAAAACTAATCATGTTGCTGGAACCATTTTGTTATGTTGTTGAATGTTAAAAAATGTAAAGACCTTAGTTGACATAGGCATGGTGATTGTTACAGAAAAACTTGGAGCTGTGAGTGAGATAGTGGTATTGTGATTGTAGACCTATTTTGAGAGAGAGAGCTGCCTTTGCTTTTGGTGTTTCTTCATAACTACATGGTAGTGGTCCAGGGAGCGCAACTTATAGTGAAACACAAGTTGGGAAGAAATTGTCAATAATAGACATGAATTTTTTCTTGTCATAAGAAGCCACAGTTATACAAGGTCTCAAGTCACTTTCTCTTTCACAAATAAGGACAAACATGGATGGAATCATGATGATATATTTGGATAAGCATGATCGTAAATAGCCTTTGGATCCAAAACAAGAGAAGCATTTTGAGCCCATCACAACTTGTGATGCAGTTGGAACAATGATTTTATTTGTAGGAAGCTCTAATCAGTTGTTAGATAGTAAAATAGCTATATGAGCTATTAGACATGCTCTTTAACTCTTCTAGTGATGGATTTTCTCATCCTATGCTTTATTGGATGCTAATGCAAGCTTTTATTGTTGTAGGAGAATGCAAGGGTTATTTTTTCTTTAATTTCAGCCATTCTGCTTTCTTCTTGTGCCTTTTCATTATCTTCTTTACTTTTTTAGGCATATTTTGACAATCTGATCCTTGTAGTATTCAAATAGTGGGAATGCGACTGCACTAATATGGGGAGCATCCCCACAGATGCGGTCTGATCGACGCAAAGATCGTGTGGAGACTAATCCTGAGTTGCTTGCTGCAGCTTCAGCTCAAGCTGAGATATCCATTATCTAGTTAGATTAATTTTTCTTTGATCTTAGAGGATGTGAAATTTTGCATTTAAAACTTGACCTTTTAGCACAGAATGACTCTGACAACAGGCAGAACAACAAGGGTTATTGGGTGGTATCATTCACATCCTCACATTACAGTTCTTCCATCTCATGTAGGTAAGCTGAATATTCTAATGACTGCTTTGAGTTGTAATGTGTTAATACTTTATTAATCTATGGCAGAAAACTGAGACAAGTTAATATCATATTATTCTGCTCCTTTATATTGTGTTATTCAAATTGCCACTAAATGATAAGGTTCCAAAAGCCTTTTTGGTGAACATGTGTCCCAGTGTGTTTCTTCTTTTGTTTCTACATTTAAAAAAAAATGATATACTATGTCAAATATCTTGACCTAGGATATGGAGGAAAATATAAATACAATAGAGATAAACTAATTAAAGATAAAGACCTTTAGTTCCAAAGGGGAAGAAGCAAGGATATAATTCTCTATATGATATCGATTTCAGTAATCTATTGCATTGGTATAGTACTAGTACACTAGGTGGTATATTGACATACTGAATGGTATCTTTAAATAAAATGATAAAAATAAAAAATGAATAATATTATACTGGTATTAGTGAACAACTAGGTATTATTTCGATAGACGATAAGATGAGAGAAAATCGTTCAAGATGGTATGAACATGTGTTTAAAAGCAAGGATTAAAATATCGTACCGTACCGGAGTTTCAAGATTCGCTTGGTATGGTAGGGTATTGTATACCAAGCGGTATACCGTTCGGAATATATATATATATATATATATATAAAGTAATAAAAGAAAAGATTTTCGGTGACGTCGCTTCGGCGATGTCGCCTCTCTTCTCTCCCACACGAGGCAACGTTGCTTCGGTGACGTCGCCTCTCTCTCTCTCTCTCTCTCTCTCTCTCTCTATATATATATATATATATATATATATATATATATATATATATATATATATATATATATAATCTTTTATTTATATATAAAATTTTAAAAAAAGTGCGACGTCGTCTCTCTTCTCCCCACGCGGGGCAACGGCCTCGGCGAAGTCGCCTTTATATATATATATATATATATATATATATATATATATACATATACCGCCTGGTAGCCGGCGGTCCGTGTACTGGTCTGCTGATGGACTGGTATGTACCTCTCGGTATGGGTGGTATTATTCGAAATTGAAGACTTTGCTTAGGAGACCTCTAGATGCGGTAGTTAGAAGAGGTGAAATGATTAATGTTGGTGGTACGAGAAAAGATAGAGGAAGACCTAAAAAGACTTTAATATAAACTATAAATAAAGATCTAAGTACTTTAAACTTAACTAAACATATAACTTTTTACAAATCTTAATAGCGGTAAAATATCCATGTAACTGACTCCAAATAGTTAGGACTTATGACTTTGTTATTGTTATTATTGTTAAATAATATTGTATTGGTATCAAGCTATGCATTTTGACATTGATACTTGATTGGACTAGTAAATATTGATCTGTACTAAACAGTTTGCTCAAGAGTCAAGTGAATCAAGGCAGTGGATCATGAACCACCCTACTCGGATTCAGTTCCTGTAAATCACCCATCACATCAGTGATATTTAACTTATGTCGAACAAGTATAGTTTTATTACTTAAACCACTTGAACATTATAGGGTGAATGACATTATATTAATCTATTGTTTGAGAAGATGATAGGTCCTGTATAAACCATGAAGAACTGGTAAAAGTTTAGTAGATATAATGATTAAATTAGGCATTCAAATAAATCCCATCTGATGCTGATTGCTGGTATGGTAAGAGGGATGACAGAAAAAGGGGCTTGTCCCCATATGGTTCACAAGGTTACCATATAACTATAGGCACCAAAGCATGTAGCAGCTTATGTGATGCTTTGGTTTGCACAGTGTTTGTTTCATCAGTACAAATTAGAAATTAGTTAATTATTCCACATGTACTTTCTTGAAGCTTTTTTAACCTATTTTTATTTCTGGTAATCTGTGGTGTTTCATTTGTTGATAGAAACTTTATATGGTTAAGTATTGCAAAGTGAATGATGGAAGTAAAAGTAAGCTAAACCTTAAAATGTTATTTTCTAAATAAACCTTTTTATTTGTAGAATCACCTTCTACTAGTGATCAATTTCTTATTTAGCCTCATTTTCATATTGTTGTCTCACTGGCACATGAGGTAAATCATCAACATGTCTAGTTTTGTTGGAAATTATTATGTAGAAAATACCATTATTCTCTTATGGATCTTATGATTTAATGCATGATTTGTTCAGAGATCGTCGTTACAAAATCTCATTAGGTAAATGGTGTTTCAATTTTGGGTTTCAGCAAAGCTAGTTTGTTATCAATTTTTGATCTGGTTGACATGATATTCATATACCTGAAAGATGAAAAGTTCATATCTTTCTACAATGACCATTGTTAAGTTATGACTTACTAGTATTCTATAACTAACATGACTATAACAAAGCTGGTACTGCGTTGAATATTTGAACTTCCACTCAGGTTTCACCCTGTAGGTTATTGATAAAAAGAATGAATTTAGATAAGTTAAACACGTTCTTTGAAACTATAAAATAGCATATTAAGAGTGAATTTGGCTACTATAAATTTTTTCCTTCATTTAGCTTTGGATTAAGGTTTTCAGACTTATTCTCTGTCAGACTAAGTCCTGATGCAGTAAATTTCTACAGTTTTCCCTCTTTCATTTCAATAAAATGATAAAAAAGGTCACTGAAAACTATTGGAACTAAAGACCATCAGTGACTTTTGTCTTAAAGATCAGAAAAATGATTTTAACCACCAATAAATGTTCAAGACTCCTGCAAATGCAGGATTTGTGGTGGGTTAATGTTTGCAACCCTATCTCTTGTTGTCCACCATTAATCTCTCTAGAATGTAATTTGTTGATTAGTTTGTTCAAAAGTTCACTACCTGCATGTATGTAGTCATCCTTCTAAAAATGCACACTCTTGTAAGAGCTCCTTTTCCATAACATATGTATGCAAAAAAGATAAATATGTGAATTAGCATATGCAGTAAAGATGTAAGGATATAAACACACAAGATATTCTACCTTTTACCTTTTTAATGTTGGGGATGCAAGTTTTTTGTGATTTGACTTGTCTTGATTATTTATTTAGGTGTAGCTATATTTATATTTGGTTTACATATTGAACTGAATTTGTTGGATCCTTTCCATGTGCATTTTGTTAATCTATTGAAGTTGGTAACTTGTGATTTGCAGATGTTCGAACTCAAGCAATGTATCAATTGTTGGAACATGGTTTCATTGGACTGATATTTTCTTGTTTTAGTGAAGATGCCCAGAAGGTCTATCTTATGCTACCTTTCCATATCACAAAGCATCATTTAGCTCAATAAGATATACATTATTTTTTCTTTCAGGTGGGAAAGATTCAAGTTATTGCTTTTCAATCGATGGATGGGAAACAGAGGCAGGCACCACCTGTTACCAATAGTTCCATTATAGAAGTTGAATCATCTTGGAGTTCCTCGGACAACACCTTCTTGGTATCAACACCTGCATTGACTGAAAGCTTTGAACAAGATACTGGAGACTCTAGAGCATCCAAAGCTAGTAAGGTAATATGAAATATTCCTTTTATGCTTATATATTGTTTAATCTAACGAAAATTTCTCTGTTTTATGTATGGCGAACAACTGGTACTGAACTTTTGACAGTCAAAACCTGCTTAACTTGATATAGGGACATTATCACCGAGGCAGTTGCCTAGGCCAACAAATAGCTACTCTACAATTTGTTGCATCCATTGTACATGCCTACTTGGCAGTGTCATCAAAGGCAGTGGGCCCTAAAAATACCAAGGTTCCAAAATGCTAAGGTGCTCACCATTATAAAAGTTATAAAAAAATATAATTAAGGAGATAATTATAAAATTTATAAAATTGTTGCCATGATTCAGAATCCTAAAACTGCAATGATAATCCAATATACTAGAATTGATAAATTCAGTCCCTTAAACAATCATAAACTACTATTAATGAAAGTTAACCATTATTAACAATAATTAACATTTAAATTCAGGAGAAGGCCAGATGGGGCTATTGGGGAGAGAAAGAAGCATGGGGCATTATCGAGGGAAGAAGCAGAGAAAAAGGAATGGGGTAGGGAGGTGCTGTTGGGAAGAAGCAGAGAGGGGAAGAGCTCGAGTGCGACAAGTCTGCTGGGGAGAAGCAAGAGGAGGTGGGGGGTGCTTGAGGACAGTAGCTCTGCTGAAGAGAAGCAGAGTGGGGGAGCTCGTGTGTGACACTGCTGGGTAGAAGCAGATAGTGTAGGCAGGAGGTGGTCAGGCAGATAGCAGTAGAGGGCTGACAGGTAGAATGGGTGGTGAAGTAAGATGGGACAACACATGAGGCTTCAGGGTAAAAGCAAAGAGTAGGGCTCGGGGGTGGCAGCACTGTTTGGGAGAAGTAGATAGAATAAAGAGGGGTTTGGGGGAGGGGGGGGGGGTGTAGGGGGGAAGTGGGGTGGTTGGTGGGGAGCTCGGGGCAGTTGCTTTGCCAAGCAAAGGGTCAATCAGCAGGAGGTCGAGGAGGAGGGGAGGAAAGCAAAGAGTAGTTTTACTTTTTTCTCACATGTGGGTATCTGTATAAAGGAATAAACATCAATAATCGAAGATATGATATAGATAACTGGTGCAAGGCTATTGTTTTCCAATGGTATGTTTCTATCATCGGTTTTTAGAATAATGAGAATAAGATATGAGGGAATTAAAAATTTAGAGACAATAATGTAAGGATTATTAAATATATAATGAAAAAAAGAGGAGGTTTGGAACTTGAAAGGGGACAATATCAATACTTTGTGGACTATGATGAGCAAAGAATTTTGGAGCATGATAAAGGAATGATAAAGGAGATTATATGAGAATCTAAAGATAGTTGTGTAGCTTTAAGAGAGAGTTAGTGATGATGCAAGAAAGTTCAAAAAATGATTACTACTAAAAGATCATGCTTCTAAGGTTGACAAAATTATAAAAATGAGGAGAATCTAAGAAGATATGTAGCAACAAAAAAAGAGGCAACAAAGATTGTAGGTATGACAAGATACTAGATTTATGATAGTTCTTTATAATAGGTTAGTACTAAGAATGGCAAAAAGGATATATTTCAAATTGTTCAAGCTATGAAAAGAAAGTGCATGGATTTAGATAATATAAGATGCATTATAGATGAAAATCATAAGGTTCTTATTAATAATAAGGAGATTATGGAAAGATTGAGATTTTTTTATAAATTATTTAATGAATATTCTAAATAACTTAGCTCTAAATAAAAATAATGCTGGTAGTCTTAGTAATCATTGATTTATTTGTAAGATTTAAGGATTTTAATTTCGAATAATATCGCCCATACTGCACATTCGGGTCCGTCAGCAGACCGGTACATGGACCGTCCGTTATCGGGCGATAGTATCGATCGATGACGGAAAAGAAAGAAGAAAACCTGGAGATCCAATGCGACGATGAAGCCTCGGTGACGTCGCCTCCCCTTTTTTTTTTTTTTTCATGCGGCTCCTTATACGGGCAGAGCTGTCGTTTATTTTTAAATATATATATATATACCCAGCGGTATACTGAAATATACCGCTCGATATATTTATACCGTACCATACTGAACTGAGCTCGAAACTCCGGTACGGTATGAAATTACAAACCTTGGTAAGATTAAAGCAAGTAATGCAATATAAGCCTTAGAAAAAGGCTGAAAATAGGTTAGAGTGTGGAGCTCAATATTATTCCTATTGAGGCTTTAAAGAATTTAGGTGATCAAGGAATATTTTGATTGACTAATTTATTTAATAAAATTTTAATGATGGTAGGAAAAGATTTCTACTAACAATTTGTAAGAATAATAGTGATATCCAAAATTATTCTAGTGACCAAGGAATTAAGATGATGAGTCATATAAAGAAGCTTTGGGAAAGAGTAATTGTTAGTAGAATAAGATGTGATGTAAATATTTTCGAAAATCAATTTAGTTTTCTATCCGAAAGATTAACAGTGAAAAGTTATTTATTAAGTAATAAAAAAGTATAGAGAAATAAAAGAAAGATTTATATGTAAATTTTATTGATTTAGAAAAATCCTATGATATTTTTCGAAACGATCTATTATTGGGGGCTTTTGGAAAGAAAGATGTGTTAACTAAATATATTGATGTTATAAAAGATAGTGTAGTCACTAATGTTAAGAGCACCCAATGAATTTCTTATTAATATAGGATTATACGAAGACCAATATTAAGTTTTTACCTTTTTTATATTGTTAATGAATGAACTTAGTCATATACAAGATAGACCTATTTGTTACTAATATTATTATGGTTTATAAAAGTTTAAAATAAAATTAATTTTAATCTTGAGCTATAAGAGCAAACTTTGGAAATGAAATATTTTAAATTAACTAAGACCAAGACAAAATATATGAGAGTAATTTTAATAATAGTAAGAGAAGAACTAACAATATAGTTAAGTTGGATCGATAAACATGTCCAATAAGTAGAAGTTCTAGATTTCTTGAATTGATTATTCAACAAGTTTAAGAAATTAATGAAAGCAAGGGCTATTTCGTTCGGACCAATACAAAATGGGCAGTATGTATCGGTACGAGCGTGAACCAATATATGGATCGCCCCGTTTCGAGCGATCTTCTTTGACCTGTTTAAATGTTTAGGGCTCATGAACGCTTGAATGCGAGTGCTTGACACTATCGCCCATCATCGACGGTGAGCACCCTCACTGTCAACAGGTAGGTTTTGTCCACTTCTCCTCCTTCGACCTCTTCTTCCTCCATTGCCTCCTTTCCTCTTGGTTTCTTCTTTCTCCTCTTTTTCCACCATCTCTTCTTCCTTTCTTTTCCTCCATCCTCTTCCTTCGTTTGCTTTTTCCTCCTCTTCCCCCTCCATCTCCTCTTCCTCCTACTTCTTCCTACATTTCCTCCACCATCTCCTCTTCTTCCTTCCTATTTATTCCTCCTCTTTCTTCTTTCTCCTTCCTCCTTTTCCTCCACTACCCGTTGCTCTTCTCCTTCCTTTCTGAAACACCGATAGTGACTAGTACGTATTGGACTAATAGATCACCGGAATGGGTCTTGTACCTGAAATGATGGCCCTTGTATGAAAGTATTATTCATAAAATAAAAGCTTTGTGGTTTATGGGATCATTGGATCCTTTAAGATTATAAGAAAAAAATTATAAGATAATTATTAGACTAATAATAATTTATAGGTTTAAGTATTTGGTGGTTAAGAAACAATTTATAAAAGGTTTGTGTCATTGAGATGAGAATATTGAAGCAAATATGTGGAGTTAATAAGAAATATAGAAAAAAAATATAATTTCATCTATGAACAATCAAGGGTAACTTTGACAGATGGTAAAATGTGGGAGTATCTGAACTGCCAGTCGTATATTTAAGAAAGAGAATCTCCTTTAGTGTAAGTGCTAGTTTGTAGCCCTCCAATAGGATGCTTTCTTCCCTAAGAAGACTATGGTATGCTTCACTTTCTCACTCCCTCTATCTTTGGGCAATTCATCAGTTAAGAGCAGAGAAGGTTAGAAACATTATAAGAGAAAAAAAGAAGATAAATGACATAGGCAAGGGAAGAGATATACCTAATAGTGAGCAAGGCAAGTGACCCTGCCATGCCACATTGATCATGGAAGTAGCAGATTGAAATGAGAGTGGGAAGGAAGAGAGCAAGGAAGTTGCATTCCGTTCTATACTTGCTTGTGCTTGTGAGTGAGAATACCTTTTAAGAACCCTAAGAAAGGCTTTTTTAGTAGTTTTTTGAAGTCAGCTTGACAATGACAGGGCTCTACCCAAGGTTTGAAATTTTGTATTGTACCGGTGTATCAAGCTTTACTCAGTATAGTACGGTACGACGTATCGAGCAGTATGCTAGGGCGTACTGAGCGGTACGCCTAATTTACGCATAAAATCCTCCGAAAATACATGATAGGAGAGTGTTGTATGATGGCTACAAACATACTTATTCTTTTAAGGTGAATGAAAAGAAGATTATTTTAGCTCCATTATAACCTTCTGAAACCAGTCCACCAAAGAAGGAAGTTAGTGCTCTTATGACCTATGGTGAATGTAAGGGTGCACTAGAAAGGGGTGGTGATATTTTGGCTCTAGTAGTAGTAGAGAAGAATGAACAACACAAGGAGTCACCAACAATCATGAAATCAATCCTGGAGGAGTTTTAAGATGTTATACTCGAGGAGATTCCACAGTCTTTCACCTTTGAGAGACATCCAACATCATATAGATCTTATTCCAGGGGCTATGCTACTTAATAAAGCAGCCCATAGAATGAGCCCCAAGGAGCATGAAGAACTTCAAAGGCAAGTGAGTGAGTTGGTAGAAAAGGGGCTGATTCGGGAGAGCATGAGTCCTTGTGTGGTTTCAGCCTTGTTGGTGCGTAAGAAGGATGGTTTTTGGAGAATGTGTGTGGATAATCGTGCCATCAACAAAATCACAATTGATTATCGTTTTCCCATTCCAAGGTTAGATGATTTACTTGGTTAATTGTATGGCGCTTCTATTTTATCTAAAATTAATTTGAGGAGTGGCTATTACCAAATTAGAATGAGGCCTGAAGATGAGTAGAAAACAACATTTAAAACTAGAGATGGCTTGTATGAATGGTTGATTATGCCATTTGAGCTATCTAATACTCCTAGCACTTTCATGAGATTTATGAATTATACGCTTAAGCCATGTATTGAGTCTTTTGTTGTGGTTTACTTTGATAGCATATTGGTGTATAACAAGAATGAAGAGGAGCATATATATCATTTTAAAGAGATCTTTCTTATTTTGAGGCAGTAAAAGCTATATGCTAATCTAAAGAAGTGCGATTTCTTTACTCTTAATGTGGTATTTTTGGGGTATATTGTTTCAAAAGATGGGATCATGATGGATCAAAGTAAGGTAGAAGCTATTCTTAATTGGTTGACACCTGCTTCATTGCATGATGTGAGGAGTTTCTATGGTTTAACTTCCTTTTACAGAACATTCCTCAAGGGTTTCAGCTCTATTGTTGCTTCAATCACCGAATGCCTAAAAGGTGATAAATTCAAGTGGACTACTAGTGAGGCTGATGATGCTTTTGAACTGTTGAAAAGAAAGGTTACCGAAGCTCCTATCTTAGTTTTGCCTAATTTTGACAAGGTGTTTGAGGTTGAATGTGATGCCTCTAATGTGAGTATTGGTGCTGTTTTGAGTCAAGAAGGAAATACCATTGCCTTTTTTAGTGAGAAGCTGAATGATACAAGGAGATATTCTTCCTATGATAAGGAGTTCTATGCCATTTATAGAGCCTTATCTCATTGGAGTTAATATCTTTTTATCAAACCATTTGTCCTATATTCTGACCATGAGGCATTGAAGTTCATTAATCTCCAGCACTAGCTAAACAAGAGGCATGTAGCTTGGGTAGAGTTCTTGCAATCTTATAACTTTATTATTAAGCACAAATCTGGTGTTCAAAGCATAGTTGCTGATGCATTGAGTAGAAAGCATTCTTTATTATCAGCCATGGAAGTTAAAGTGCTTGAATTTGAAATATTCAAATATCTCTATGAGAATGATGTAGATTTCAGCTCAATATGGTAGAATTGCAAATCAGGTTCTTTATAGCAATTTTCTATCTTTGATGGTTTTCTTTTTTGAGCTAATGCCTTGTGTGTTCCATCTTGTTCTTTGAGACTAGTAATTTTGGTTGAAGCTTATGGTGGTGTTTTGGGAGGATATTTTGGTAGGGATAAGACTCTAGCTCTTGTTCAATCAAATTTCTATTGGCCTAAAATGTTTAGAGATGTGGAGAGACTTGTGAAGCAATGTCGAGTGTGTCATTTGGCAAAAATAAGAAGCCAAAATTCTGGTTTGTATACTCCATTACCAGTGCTTAGTGCTCTATAGGAGGATGTGAGTCTTGACTTCGTTTTGGGATTGTCAAGAACTCAAAGGAACAAGGATTCCATCATAGTTGTTGTTGACAAATTCTCAAAGATGTCTTACTTTGTTCCGTACAACAAATCAAATGATGCATCTCATATTGCTGATTTGTACTTCAAGGAGATTATGAGATTGCATGACATTCCAAGAACTATGGTGTCTGATCGAGATTCAAAATTTCTTAGTCATTTTTGGAGAACTCTATGGAGGAAGCTGGGTACATTTTTGAATTTCAGTAGCTCTCATCATCCACAAATCGATGGGCAAACAGAGGTAACGAATAGAAGCTTGGGAAACTTGCTCAGAAGCTATGTTGGTAAGAACATTAAGCAATGAAATCTCATTCTTCCATAAATTGAATTTGTTTATAGCCGTTCTATGCATCATAGCATTGGTAAGAGTCCTTTTGAAGTTGTTTATGGTGCTAATCCTATTGGTCCTTTAGATTTAGTTCCTCGTTCTACAACTAAGCAATTTAGTGGAGATGCTAAAGAGAGAGCTAAATAGATAAAGAAGTTGCATGAGAGTGTTAAAGCAACCATTGAAAAGCAAAATGAGAGGTACATACAAGCTGTCAACAAACACAGAAAGCATGTGGAGTTTAATGAGGGTGATCTGGTTTGGATTCATATATGGAAGGAGAGGTTTCCACTAGGCAAATTTGGGAAATTGAAACCAAAGACTGATGGTCCATTCAAGGTGCTTAAGAGAATTGGCAAGAACACTTATCAGATCGAGCTACTTGGAGATTATGGAGTGTTCCCAATATTCAATATGGTTGATTTAAGTCCTTATCATGATGAAGGAACAAATGAGGACTTGAGGACAAGTCTTTTTTCAACAAGGGGAGATTGACACGGGAGTGCCTAATTTTCTACAATCAGCTCACGTAAATCTTGATGATCCTATGGTATTCTCTACAGGCCAAAATGCTTGTCTTCCCTTTAATCCAGATCTCTCAAATGTGACAACCCATAAGCCAAATGAGTTGCAAGCCCATTATCCAAACTTGCAAATGGCCCAACTTGATTGAATAGCCCAAATTGATTACTAAAGAGTTAAGGGGCATGCCTTTATGTCACGATCCGGGTCTGATGAGCCAACTAGCAAATAACTCCATTTTGGTCCTTCAACCAAGGACCAAAATGCTTAAGCGGGAGTTAACGTAGTACACTCATCATACCCATATAAGCCAATCATACA
Organism: Musa acuminata AAA Group; assembly: GCF_036884655.1. Classification (NCBI taxonomy): domain Eukaryota; kingdom Viridiplantae; phylum Streptophyta; class Magnoliopsida; order Zingiberales; family Musaceae; genus Musa; species Musa acuminata. Next base: position 30,392,438 of record NC_088334.1, on the reverse strand, counting down.
CATTGCCCACTTCCGATGTGGGACTAATGGGATGTTACAATTATCCCCAACTCAATTGGCTTAACGTCCTCGTCAAGGCCCAACATAACCCAGATCGAACCCTAGCATAGTGCATGTGAAGTTTAACTCAGTGGTGGCTCCACGCCGTGATGAGTTCTTGACTCCATCCACGGGTAGCCCTTTCCTACTCGAGTCCTCTCACCCTGCCCAAATGCTAGGTCGGCTCTGATACCAAATGTTACGACCCGGGTCGGATGAGCCAACTGGCCAATAACTCCATTTTGGTCCTTCAACCACGGACTAAAATGTTTAAGCGGGAGTTAACGTAGTACACTCATTAGACCCATATAAGCCAATCATTCACATTGCCCACTTCCGATATGGGACTAATGGGATGTTACAATATCCCCAACTCAATTAGCTTGACGTCTTCGTCAAGGCCCAACATAACCCAGATCGAACCCTAGCATAGTGCATGTGAGGTTTAACTCAGTGGTGGCTCCACGCCGTGATGAGTTCTCGACTCCATCCACGGGTAGCCCTTTCCTACTCGAGCCCTCTCACCCTGCCCAAATGCTAGGTCGGCTCTGATACCAAATGTCACGACCCGGGTCTGATGAGCCAACTGGCCAATAACTTCATTTTGGTCCTTCAACCACGGACCAAAATGCTTAAGCGGGAGTTAACGTAGTACACTCATCAAACCTATATAAGCCAATCATACACATTGCCCACTTCCGATGTGGGACTAATGAGATGTTACAATTATCCCTAACTCAATTGGCTTGACGTCCTCGTCAAGGCTCAACATAACCCAGATCGAACCCTGGCATAGTTCATGTGAGGTTGAACTCCGTGGTGGCTCCATGTCGTGATGAGTTCTCGACTACATCCACGGGTAGCCCTTTCCTACTCGAGCCCTCTCACCCTGCCCAAATGCTAGGTCGGCTCTGATACCAAGTGTCACGACCCGGGTCTGATGAGCCAACTGGCCAATAACTCCATTTTGGTCCTTCAACCATGGACTAAAATGCTTAAGCGGGAGTTAACGTAATACACTCATCAGACCTATATAAGCCAATCATACACATTGCCCACTTCCGATGTGGGACTAATGGGATGTTACAACTTACAATATCCCCAACACAATTAGCTTGCCGTCCTCGTCAAGGCCCAACATAACCCAGATCGAACCCTAGCATAGTGCATGTGAGGTTTAACTCAGTGGTGGCTCCACGCCGTGATGAGTTCTCGACTCCATCCACGGGTAGCCCTTTCCTACTCGAGCCCTCTCACCCTGCCCAAATGCTAGGTCGGCTCTGATACCAAATGTCACGACCCGGGTCTGATGAGCCAACTAGCCAATAACTCCATTTTGGTCCTTCAACCACGGATCAAAATGCTTAAGCGGGAGTTAACGTAGTACACTCATCAGACCCATATAAGCCAATCATACACATTGTCCACTTCCAATATGGGACTAATGGGATGTTACAATATCCCCAACTCAATTAGCTTGACGTCCTCGTCAAGGCCCAACATAACCCAAATCGAACCCTAGCATAGTGCATGTGAGGTTTAACTCAGTGGTGGCTCCACGTCATGATGAGTTCTCGACTCCATCCACGGGTAGCCCTTTCCTACTCGAGCCCTCTCGCCCTGCCCAAATGCTAGGTCGGCTCTGATACCAAATGTCACGACCCGGGTCTGATGAGCCAACTGGCCAATAACTCCATTTTGGTCCTTCAACCACGGATCAAAATGTTTAAGCGGGAGTTAACGTAGTACACTCATCAAACCCATATAAGCCAATCATACACATTGCCCACTTCCGATTTGGGACTAATGGGATGTTACACTTTATAAGTTGGAAAAGCCCAGACTCTTAACTTTCCAACCGATGAGCATATTCAAAGGGAGAGTTAATTCAACTTTTCTTTATCATCAAGGAATGCATTAAAGAGTTTAGTTATCAACTGCTAAGCAATAAATTTCGTAGTTCCCTATGCATGGAGGGTTGTTTTATGCACTAGTACTTATTTTGGTGTTTTAGAGTTATAAACAGTTTAGAATCTGATGGTATTTATAGAAACTTTTTGAGTTCTCTCTTAACTCTGTATCTCTTTAGTTTACCATAGAGTGGTGGGTTTCATCTCTGTATCTCTTGGACATTTCCTTGAGTGGTGAGTCATTTATTTTTAGTTCTGTATCCTTGTTTAGTATCCTTGGGGTGGTGAATTTTCTATATCCCTTTGTGATTTTAAATTCGGTAGTGAGCTATTTATTGATTTTATGAAAATATTATCTTGAGTTTGTTTCTTTTCAATCCAAAAGATATATTCTAGCAAATACAACTATCAGTCTTTCAAATTCTATTCCTCTTTATCCTGGTATCACTAATACTATTAGTATTAGCGATATGAGGAGATACAAGAGATTATAGAAAACAAACTAGATCCTATAAATAAGGATTTGAATTACTCTTAATTTAATAAGGATATTGTTTATTGTAAAACTCAATGATATCAAAAGATTCATGTGGTCAACTCTAACTATAAATAGTTAGACATTACAACTTGTTATTATTGTTTTTCTGGTACGATTTCATCATCCACGTCTACGACATGAGGAGATGTGAAGCATCCTTACTAGGAGTAATTTCATGAGTTAGAGTCAATATGTTGTTTTCCCTTTTTTTCCTAAATCATCATATATGTATATTTTCCTTTATACTAGTCGAAGTTTAATCCCATTTTTTGTATATAAGTTAAAATTAGAAGATTTCAGTAGTATTCCTAACCTAGTTAAATTCTTTAGTTTCTTTTGAAATCATTACACGTATTTGTTTATAGTTACCAATTTATCCAAGAAGTTCTGTTGTCATCATGGTAGATATGAAGGTTATATATGACATCATTATGAGATATCATATGATTGAATTCATCATTAATTGATCAAAGCAAGGATTTTAATTTCGAATAATACTATCCGTACCGGATGGTACGCACTGGTTCGCCAGCAGATCGGTATGCAGAGCGCCCGTTACTAGGCGGTATCGTCGATTGGGGTTGTTTACGCCCCATTACCACCCTAAATTGGTTGTCACCGCTCGCTACCAGGTGGTACTAGCTGAGGGAGAAGAAAGAAGAGGGAGAAGAAGAGGAGTACCTGGAGATCCGGTGTTGCTCTCCCTCCTCGTCTAACGCGATAAGGCCTCGGTATCGTCAGCGACTTCTCCTCATTCGCGTGGGGAGAAGAATCCTCGGCGACGTCATGGGGAGAAGAAACCGAGCGTCGTCGAGGCGACGTTTCTTCTCCCCACGCAGGAAGAAGAAATGAGGCGACGAGACGGTGACGTCACCTCATCGCCCTTTTTTTGCGCAGGGAGAAGGAAACGATTTCTTCTCTCCACCTTCTCTCTGCGTGGGCAGAAAAGAGGTGACGTCACCTCGTTTTTCTTCCCGCGTGGGGAGAAGGCGACGTTGCCTCATTTTTCTGCCCGCGTGGGGAGAACCCGAGGTTTCTTCTCCCCAAGCGCCAAAAAGGGCGACGAGGTAGTCGCCCCTTTTTTTTTACTTATATATATATATACCGAGCTGTCACGGACTTAGCTGGTTTTGCCTAAGTCGTGCGGCACCCTTGCGCGTCCGTTCGCAAAGGTCAGCCTCCCCGAAGCCTCCCATGGTCCTTTAGGTCCCACAAAAGAGAGAACAGGATAGAGAAAACGCCTCACTCGGGATCCACAAGCAAACATCTCCGAAAACACTTCATGGACAATGCAAATTACAAATAGACTTTACAAGCTCTGAACAGTTGCACAACAAAGGGTAAAATGGTCCATTACAGACCGAACTAAAATAAGACTATTAAGCCTTCGGCTGCCCCTCTACATGCTAGTCAAAGTATGAACATACCAAAAGACACAGACATACATAAGCATTACATCAAACATCATGTTTAGAAGTTTGTCCATGACATTCTCCCCTACTTATTCCTTCGACGTCCTCGTCGAAGCCTTTGCCAACACTGCAACTCCTCGCCTTTGCTGAGTCTTCAATCTTCTGCTCCAGCTACAATGCGCCTCTTGGCTCCCAACTGCTCTCCGCTGCTGTTTTTAAGTAGTCGAACCTTTGATCCGTCATGCTGCTTCAACTCGCCAATGACTCTGACTCTAGTGTGGGGTTGGCTGAGTTGTGTTGATCCCTGTTAGTTCCTGCGGATCCTCCAGATGAAGGAAAAGACCATCCTTACTACGCCAGCCTCTCAAATGCCTCATGCTGCTTGAATTGGGTGGATACTTGTTGGAGCTTTAACGAGCATCATCTCGCAAACTTCTGAAGTTTTGGGTCCTTCCTCCACAAAATTTACTCATTGACTCTTCTTTCACTTAGTTGTCACATCCAAGTAGGTTTGCATCACTTCCGCTTTCGATTGGCATTTCGTTGGGAAATGAAGCGGACAATCTACTTTCAGTAACACTGATCATCGTTGGTAAAGATTTGACAACTATTATCTTCCATTATCTTCGAAGGGTCTTTGAACATATGCAGAGCTCTTCTACTGGATAGATAAGAAAATTGGGGTACTCGGTTTCGCCCATTTTCTTAAGAGTTGAGAAGGCAAAGGTTACTTGACTTCGCCCGCCTCCTCGAGGTTGTACTCCATGCATTGAGCTAGTTACTAGCCTTCGCCTGCTCTTTGCTCACACTTCTGAAGCACTTGAAGTGTTTGCACTCCTTGCGTTGAGTTAGCTACTGTGATTCATCTTCTCAATGCCATCGAACTTCTAGAATACAGGAAGTTTTCACCCCAACTTGGAGTAATTCTCTAATAGATTTGGTCGCCTCTGGGATTGTACCGTCTTCTCCATCAACCCTGCCGCCTACTCCCCTGAGTAGCGAAGGTACAGCACCGCGTACTGCCTACTTTGTTCCTTGGTCGTGCACTCTTGCATGACCCGAAGTCCTTCACTTTCGGCTATCTTGATGAGAAGCTCATTGACACCGGTCTTACGAAGTTCCTCGGCCTCTGCCCTTCAGCCTTGTCTCGGTACTTGGAGTTTGCCTCTGCATGCTCCACCTCCTCGGCCCCTTTTATGACCAAGCGCTCTCCCTCCATGAGAGAAAGGGATCAATGACTTTCACGGAAGTCCCGCCTCTGCGGTACCATGGCGCTGCCATGCCCATGGCACTACTATCCGTCGCCTCGCATCTGTACCCCTTTTCTTCACAATCCACCTCCATTCTAACTGATGCTTGATTTTGGGTAGCTAAGTCCCTTTGGACTCATCGTCGCTTCCTCGCCCCTTTCGACCCCCTGCTTCAACACCTCTGTGTTCTCCAAGCAGCTCCCTTTGGTCGATGGAAAGACAGACTGCAACTCTCATGCATGGCCTCTACCATCGCATTATAGGGTTTGAACTGATTCTGTTCTCCTTAGCTTCCTTGGTAGCAACGTTCGCTTACTCGACCTTGTCCTCTGACTTGTCGGGCACCCTTAAGCGAATATAGGCTTTGGAGCAATCCAACTCTCCAGCTGCTTCGATCATACCTCTGCATGATCAAGTCCCTCCCATAGGACTCACTGGTACTTGCATTCGAACTTTTCCCTTGGTGGAACCCAGCCCCTATATGCTGATGACCAAGGTTTTCATCCGATGCAAAATTCGATGCACGCACGGAAGACCTGCCTCTGCGGTACCATGGCCTTCACTCCTTGAATCCATAGCCCTTCTTGCCGTCGTGTTGTTCACTGAAGTGGAGCTTCCAGTAGCTCCCGATCATACCTCCATATGATCTAGTCCCTCACGGGGCTAGATTGTGTGTATCGCATTGCCACGAACTGTTCCACCACGATCCGCTGCACCATGTCGCCTCCTGGTGACATCTCTATTACATTCTGATCCTTGTGGGATGAATTCGAATTGTGAACCCTTCATGTGTGGCCTCTGCCAATACATCGCAGGGTCTCTTCCACCTTCGATTTTGTTCGCTCCTTTGGCAATCGACCTTCATCCACCCACACCTAGATGAAGCACCGCTCTAGGACAGTCCGTCGCCTAGTAACTCCCGAAGTCCCCTGACTTCGCTGCAATTAGTGCACCATTGTCTGGATCCTGGGCCTCTACCCCTACCAGCACAATCTTCGCTGCACACCGCTTCCTTTATAGCAACTTGAATGACAACATTGTGGCATATTCTTCAAGAGTACCCGCCTCTGCGTCCTCTTGCCCCGTGCTAAGGACTTCTGAACCCAACTTCGCCTCCGCAAATTGAGTTGCCTTAGTTCCTCCATCAAATGCTTTTCCGAGATAAGGTGCATGTGCCCAGAAGCTCCCTTCGTCTTTGGCACCATGCAAGATGTGTCCGCTCCGTTAGAATGAAGGACCCATGGAACAACATGATCCTACTCTTGCCTCTGCAAGAATTCATGTCCTTGACCTGTCTAAGAAAAGCACGGTGCCTCCGCTCCATGTTCCAACTTCTATGCTGGCTCCCTTCATGCGGCTTGGGTACTTCACCAAGTTACACCCAAGTTGCTCCGCTCCTCGTTTTTGCATTGAGTCGATGGTGGCCCTCGCGCCCACCATTCCACGGGTCAGCCCTCCCTTGAGTCCGATCTCCATATCGACTCCAAGTGTGCCTTCATTTGTGTTGCTTTGGGTCGCTCCCCCACTTGATCTCGCAATGCATCCACCAATGCATTCTCCCGAACGAGATCATGGGACGACTCCTCGCCGCTTGCTCAGTCCATTGAGCTTCGTGGAGTTGTTGTTTGTTGTGGTACTTCTCAACATGTGAGGTCCGTCCCACATGATTCTCCCTCTGGAGAGCCGGGACTTATCCCTCCTGGATAACTGTCCCGTTGGAGCAACATCTCTCTTCGTTTCGGAGATCCCCATCCCCTTGGACTACTCCGATCTGCTGAACAAACTGTGCATTGTTCTGCCTCCTGCAAACACACTTGCTAGATTGCGACTCCACGTCAATATAGCCCCCGCTGCACCACTCAAGGCCTAGCAACATGCTGAACTCGTTACACACTTCAGCCTCCTACGGACGTATCCTTCACATGCCGAAGAGAAAGTTTCAATGCTCCATGGCGTCGAGTTTCGGTCGCCTTGGGATCGCCGCGAACATTCTATCGTCCGCATACAAGCCTATGCATGAGTACCGAATTCTTTGAGTTAGCAATTCCCCTCACCTCTGTGAGCTTTGCATAACCCTTTTGGTCGTTGAGCAACTCATTCCACCTTGCATGGTTTCATCCTTTACCAAGCGCCTCGCTTGCCTTGAGCACCGTCAAGTATGGTTGTCAACGTTGAGCCGTAGCTCAAACTCAGCCATCCCAACCTTTGTGCGCTCCGCATTCTTCCAAGCTTATCTGTTCTGGTGGTGCCTCTTGCGTGAAGGGTTGGCCATTCCTCTGAATGCCAATCTCAGATGCCCGCTCCTCCGAGTGACTCCTTTTCCCTACATCTCCATGCCCGTTTTCCCCCAAACGGTCGCGCGTGTGCTGACTGCCCTCAACGCAGCCCTGCTAGGTCCCCCACGTTTGTATGCTAAGTGTTTCTATGAGTGCTTGTCCCGCTCTGATACCATCTGTCACGGACTTAGCTGGTTTTGCCTAAGTCGTGCGGCACCCTTGCGTGTCCGTCCGCAAAGGTCAGCCTCCCCGAAGCCTCCCATGGTCCTTTAGGACCCACAAAAGAGAGAACAGGATAGAGAAAACGCCTCACTCGGGATCCACAAGCAAACATATCCGAAAACACTTCATAGACAATGCAAATTACAAACAGACTTTACAAGCTCTGAACAGTTGCACATCAAAGGGTAAAATGGTCCATTACAGACCGAACTAAAATGGGACTATTAAGTCTTCGGCTGTCCCTCTACATGCTAGTTAAAGTATGAACATACCAAAAGACACGGACATACATAAGCATTACATCAAACATCCTGTTTAGAAGTTTGTCCGTGACAGAGCGGTATATCGAAATATACCGCTCGGTATACCATACCGTACCGAGCGAATCTTGAAACTTCGGTACGGTATAAAATTTCAATCCTTGGATCAAAGATTTGTCAATTGTTTCAGTCGGTGAAATTACGTACTGGAAGCATTTGATGAAGGAGCTCCTATGTTTATTTTAGTTTTAATATTTTATTGGTTTTTATTTTATATGTAATAAGTTACCACATGACAACATCTCATGTTTTTCTATGTCATCTACATTGATTATGGGGATAAGAAAGGAATTTAAGTCTAAAGTGGAAGATAATTGGGAAGATATACTCAATAGAAGATGGTTTACAATAGAACTAATCCCTAATTAAAGATCTTGCTAATAAAGAAAGTTATCTCTTGGAGTATAATGGGAGTGAAGATTTTTCAAAAAATGGTAGATGTGATGATTGATCTTATTGCTCCTTAACTTTATAAAACAATTTTTTGAGTGTATAAGATCATTTTCTTTCCTCCAATGATTATTCATTGTGAGATTTAAGGAGTTACAAGGTCTCGTTTCTTGAGAGTCATGCTTGTAACTAAAGTGATTTTGGTATTTCAATTTCTTTACTTCTGTAAATTATCTCTTTTTTGTGGCAAAGATTTTGATTCAGTCCATCGCTAGTTTTGACAATTTGTCGGACTGATACAATTCCAGGATATTTAGTGGTGTACTGACATAAACTGCTTGGTATTGATGGATAAAATAATAAAAAAGAATTGCCTACCAGTACTAGTATTTCATCTGACTAAATTATGTGCTAGCTGCCTGTACTCGCTGGTATTTACTAGTCCAAGAAAGGATCAGTATCAGACTTATGGTTTTGTACTCGTAGGCAAGGTTCGTAATTTCGTACTGTATCGGAGTATCGAACCTAGCTCAGTACGGTACGATACTAGTATATCGAGCGGTACGCTTTGGCATACCACTCGGTATATATATATATATATATATATATATATATATATATATATATATATATATATATATATATATATATATATATATATATATATATATATAATAATAATAATAATAATAATAATAATAATAAAGTAAAAAGAAAAGGGCGATGTCACCTCGTTTCTTCTCCCCACGTGGGGAGAAGAAACCTCGTTTTCTTCTCCCCATGAAGTCTTGGCGATCGTCGAGGCTTCTTCTACCTGCGCGGATGAGGAGAAGTCTGACGACGCCGAGGAGGTGACATCTCATCTACGGTGTCCGATGACTCGAGATTGTTGAGGGAGAGCGGCACTAGATCTTGATGTTCTCCATTTTCTTCTTCCTCTTCTTCCTTCTCCCTCAGCTAAATACCGTCCCGTAGCGGGCGACGACGGTTAAAATTGACCGTCATCGATCGATTTCACATGGTAACGGGACGGAAACAACCCCAATCGACGGTATCGCCCGGTAGCGGGCGGTCCGCATATCGGTTTGTTGGTGGCCTAGTACATACCACCCAATACGGGCGGTATCATTCGAAATTAAAAACGTAGCTTGTAGGTATTACTTTTTATTTTTTTTGGGCTGGAACTGGGTGGTATGAATCATTGTAGGTACCAGATCGACATTCAAAACACTGGTCTTATATACTATGGATTAACTTATTCATATCATATCCTTTTACGTGAACTAAAAATCATTCTTTGATTTTTTAGGTTCTTATTTCAAGAGCATGAACCTTGACATAAAGTTGTTTTTGACAAGATTGAGTTGTACAAAAAACCTTTTTGCTTAGGGGATAAAATTGCATACATTGACTCTCCGTATTCCCCACATTGGTAGGAGCACCACGCACTGTCTTTCTTTTGTTATTTCATCTATTGTCTACATTACACACTCTTATAATATGGTTATGTTGCTATTTCTTGACTTATAAACCATTTTCTCTTAAATCTTTGTGGACAGTTATGCTTATAACATTTACTACATTCTTATATTTTTTCTCGTCCTATCTACTAAAAGGTAACGATTTGCCAGATTAGCTGATCCAGGTTAAGATAGATGACTCCCTACTTGGTTCCAGTCAATTTTTCTGCTTTGTCACTGGAATTGGTTGATTTAGGCAAGAATTGGCCAACTTCAGCTGCTCTGTCTCCCTTGGAGGAACACGAAGAACAGAAGGAGAACGAGGGAAGGCAGTGGGTGCTGCAACTGTCACCATGACTGCCATTGGCTTTCCTTTCCTGCATTTGCTGGAGGGGGAGGAGAAAAGGAGAAAAAAGTTTATTGTTGTTGCCACCACTTTATTTGCATTTCACCATATCCACTAGACTGTTTTGTTCTCACCATCCACAACTGTTGTTTCTGTCATCAACATCTGTCAAGAGAGAAAGTAGAGGGCAAAGAGGAAAGAGACGAAGATGGGATAGAGGCAAGAGGGGAAAGGATCTCATGTATAGCAAGCACCTCTAAGGTCATGTCATAATTTTATTATATACATAAACTAAATCAGTTTACTCGCTGACCATTTAAAACTCAATTAAAGCCTATGGAGGTTCCACATGGGCCCCATAAAAGGTTTCTAGTGAATACATTTGTGAGGCTGTAAGATAGAAAAGGGCCACATTAGTATTGCTCTTATTAGAAAGATTAGGGTGAATTTGTGGATAGTTTTCTGAGATATTAACACCTTTTTTGTTTGCTTATCTGCATGGCTGATGGTTCATTACCTGCTTGCACTGCTGCACCTAGAATTCTGTACGTATGCTACTGTATGCAATTAGGCTTTTGCAAATTCATGCGCTTTATTCATGATTGGAAGAACTTTTGAATTTTAATATAAGCAGGATTTTAAAGAATCTAGCCGCTTTGGAACTTTTGTTTATTCTAGCATTGCGCTCTTTTGCCAAGTAGAAAAGTCATATATTGAGTAGAACTTTGTTTCATTTTGATGACTCTTTTTACTAGTGATAAATACTTATAAGTATGCTGACTTTCAGAATAACGTCTGTCAGTGATTTTTTTATGATATAAAAAAACAATTGCTTTGTTTAGGTTGGAGGAAAATCTTCAGATTTAGGGGAGCTCTTTACTTATGCCGATGTCAATTATTTAGGAAAGCAAAGAATGAGAGAGAATGCGGGGGCTGATTCAGACTCTTCAGATATGACACCAAGCATGCAGGAGGCCTTGCATCGTTCAAACATGGATATGAGGTATTGTTCAATAATAACTAGGTTATATAATTGTTGTTGATGGTTGTGTCCTTACATATGTTTTTGTCCTAGTGTCCTTTCTCAATGTTGGACAATCTGTTGTGCTTCTGATTGTGATCTGGTGGATTTTAATGATGTTATTTTGTCAACATATATGAGGGTATTAGTGTCTCACATTCGTTCTTTCACATGGATAGCTACCTCGAGTTTTTGGAAGTTAGTTGTATTGTCTTTCTTGTGTCAATTCTTGCATGTTTGAATCTGTTGGGGATTAATATCTTTAATTAGTGCTTCTTTTAGTTCCAGCAAGAATTGCATCTAAGTGACAAGTTAAAGGAAAAAAGAATGAATTAATTTTTGGAAAAGAGTAAATAATTGCCAAGATATATCTTAAAGTGGCTTACAATGTCTTATATTCAGGCTAATTCGTAGAGCCAAATTCCTAGATACATTGGGTTAAGAATAAAAAATAACTAATAATGTAAAATTTTGTTTATAATACTGTTCTATCTTGTTTTAACCTTTGTTATGGGGCTTTTTGGGATCCCAATAGTAGACAGCCCCTTAGAGCTTATGTGACCATGATAGAGTTTAGGCCTCAATTTGAAGCACAACATGAGTTTGGATCATTGAACAAGATCTCAACTTATCTGAGGCACAATAATAGTTGGTAACTCTTCCTGCTTTGTAATGGGGTTCCGATCAGTGATTTAAAAAGGTGCTCGAGCGCTCGCCTAGGTGCTCGTGCAAGCAAGGCGAGGCCTGAGTGCCTCGTTTAAGGGCCAGGCGACGCGCTTCAAAGAGGCGCTGCCTTAAAGCGCGTCGCTTGAGCCCAGGCACCGGGCGCTTTAGGTGAGCGCTCGGGTGATATGGGTGACTAAATTAGACTTTTCAGTCTGGTTCAATTAAATTTGAACCAATGCACGTTGTTATATTAATGCGCGACCCTGAATCCCAACACTACGCATGCTTCTCTCATTGTTTCCGCCGTCGAAGATTTCTCCCTTTATGTTCGCCGCTGATGATTTCTCCCTTTGCCTTCGCCGCCGACGGTTTCTCCCGTTGCCTCAGAGTCTTCCTCTATTGCTGATCGAGTCTCCTCAGCTTCCGTTGTTGTCTGCTGCTGCTGTTGTCCACTGCTTGTTGTTGTTCGCGACACGACTCCGTTGCCGCCGCTGTTGTTCGCTGCCTCCTATTGTCCATGACTTCGTAGCTTTTGCTACTGTCTGTTGCCTCCTGGTATCTATCCGCGACTCTACTGCCTCGTGCTATTTGTCCACGACTCTATTGCCTCCTACTATCCGCCACTTAGCTTCTCACCGCAACTTCTCACTATCGGTCTCTACTCTTCCCTGCTACTTGTTAACAATATGTTAACAGTAGATTATTAATTAATGTATAAAATAATCTTTATTTATTAGATTAATAATATACTATTTAGATTTTAATACTACTAATCTTTGTTTATTTGAAATTATTATTAGGGTTTCAGGATAAATGACAAGTATACAAAGTAATTCAATAGATTCTTCAACACATTGTATTGATTTAATATTAGAGGATATCAGAAAGATCCCTGAAATCAAGAAAACTTTAGAAAGGGCAATATTTGTTGTTGGATTTCTTTATAATCATGCTAGGGCTTTGAATATGATAAGAGGATTTACAAGCAACAAGGAATCGGTGAGATATGCTATTATCTGATTTGCTACTTCCTTCTTAATATTACAAAGTGTGTATCATCAAAAACATAACTTGAGAAACATGATTACCTCAGAGAAATGGGTGATAAGCAAATGGGCAAAAGAAGCGAAAGATAAGAGGGCCAGTGATATCATCTCAATGTCATCCTTTTGGAATCTTGTAGTTTATATATTAAAGGTAATGGGCTCTCTTGTTCGAGTTATTCGGTTGACGGATAATGAAAATAAGCCTGTAATGTGATATATTTATGAGGCTATGGATAGAGTAAAGGAGACGATTCAAAAGTCTTTTAATGGAAATAAAAAATATAATAAAATATTTACAATCATTGACGAAAGATGGAATTGGTAGCTTTATCATCCCTTACAAGTAACAGGATATTATTTGAACCCAGAATTCTTTTATAAGACCACATTCGTTGGGTTTGATAGAGAAGTTCTGAATGGGTTATATCAGTGTATTGTAAGATTAGTTCCAAGCCTTAAGGTGGAAGATAAGATTATTTATGAATTATCTTTTTATAAGAATACCGATGGTCTTTTTGGAATTCCAATGACAGTTCGATCCAAGACAACTACATTCCCAAGTATTAATAATTTGATACAATTAATTTCATATATAGTATGTTACTATGTTATTACTAATAATAAAATAAATTTTGTAACTGAATAGTGGAGTATATTTGGAAATTCCATCTTGAACTTACAACAAGTTACTATCAAAATATTTAGTTTGACATGTAGTGCCGCGGGTTTTGAGCGAAACTAAAGTGTCTTTGGGCATGTAAGTATAACAAAATATTTTAATTTATTTTTTTTATAGATGTTTTAGTATATTTTCAAATTATATGATATAACAGATTCACTCAAAGAGAAGAAATCGGTTCGAGCATCAACGATTACACGATCTTATTTATTATATAAAGTATAATCGAGCTTTGAAGGCTCATCATGATTTACGAAATAAAATTGATTCAATCTCATTACAAAACATTGATGATTCAAATGATTGGTTGGTGAGAGAAATGGGTGCGAACTTGTAAGATGCCGAAGACGAGCTTGTATTTGAAGATGATAGCTTGACATCGGGAGATGTGGCAAAAGCTTCAGGTGTTGGAGAATTACAAACATATATAAGACAAATGACGAAGAGAACAATGAGTGCAATAACATGAAGCTCGGATCCTGTTATTGTTGAAGAGAATGAAACATATTTTGATAAAGAAGAAAGACTAGAGGAAGAGAATGAACTTATGAAGATGAATTGTTTGAAAATGAAGACGATGTTAATTATGATGATTAATGACTTTGATGTAAAACTTTATTATTTTGAATTTTAAGTTTTTTGACATTTTTGCTATTAGGAGATGGATAATGTGACTTGGTACTTTAGATCTTTAATTTAATGTCATATTTTTATTTAAATAATCATATTTATTAATTATATTATATATTTTTTATATTTTAATATTTTAAAGTGTTTCTCTTCGCTCGGATGAGTGCCCAGCGCCTTGGGCGTTTTGGGACCTTGGCGCATTTTGATACCTAGCGCTTTTTAAATCACTGGTTCTGATCCACATATGGGTCATATTGCTGTCACGTTCTATGAGTGGGCCTGTTCGGTGGGGCTACCAACTGTCAATTAAGTTAGCTCCATAATAGGCTCCAGGTTTATGATGACTAAACATAATTCCAAAACTGATTATTTGGTAAATGGCTTTTCACTTCTTACTTTATTTGTCGATATTTCGGAAACCATCAACACTTTCTTCTATAAACATCTTATTTAATTATTAATTATAGTCATTCCTGGTGGTTGTTAAATGTTCGTAAAGAAGGTGCTACCTTCAATTTTTTAGGTTGATTGTTTGACAGATTAGTTTAACCCTGCTGGAATTTAGGTTCATGCATATCCAGCTTCGAGTGACATTATTTAACAGAAGGAACATAGGACACTAAGCTGTCCTTTATTTTTTGGCTGAAAGATAGTAAATTTACGTAATATCTTTAAGATTATTGATTAGATATCTTTTTGTTGAACTCCAATTTAATTCTTTAACAACTGGCTTTCACAAGGGCCTTTTAGCTGATTGTATTAGGTACTGCCGTGTGCGAGTGCCTAATGTACAAAGCATTCAAGGAAAGCATAAAACCTTTGCATATTTGTGTTTTAAGCTTTAGCATATCGTTGCTGATTGACCAAAAGAGATCACTTGCAACATTGGTCGGACAAGTGATGGTTTACTTTTAGTTGGAGTGTTTGTGCTAAGAAATGATTGCCCTTGCCTGACATAACTGATTGGTATGTACAGATATTTTACTATCGAACATGGCAAACTTGACTTGCTATGTGATCAAAATTGGAAAATTCATTTTTTTTCTTATCATGCCTGTTCTATCCTGTCCCTTATCCTTTTGTGTTTTTTGTATGTCCCATTTATTAACTCTTTATTTAGAGGTGTTCCAACTGCTACTGTCACGCCTTCTGTCTGAAGGAACATATTATTCTCTAGGTTGTGGCCTGTGAAATTACTTCCATGTTTATTGAATGATGTTGATTCTACAACTTCACTGTGGATGTAGGACTTAGTGTAGAGTCACATGGTTTTGCTTATGATTTTGCTGTGGTTATCTAGAGGTATTGCATAAATATGATTCAGACAATTCTTCTATGCCCTCTATTAAGTGAAAAATTTTCTTATTGAGTCCTTAAATAAAATTCTTTATTTTGTTGTTTTAGCCTTATTTCTTGATATGTCTGGCTATTTTGTCTGTGTGGAGACGTATTTATTGCTTAAGTGGATCATAATCTTTTTGTATGTCAACTTTAAGTGCTCAATAGCCATCTGATGGTGCTAATCTGTTTCTCTACTTTGCATTGGCTGGCAGTGGTGCAGAGTACGTTAGGAAGGAAGTGCCACTTCAAGTTCTGCCAACTAGGTATATGTTGAAGCTCAACTCTCCCTTGAAGTCATTTACAGATATGCAGCATGTACTATTTGAAGAAGAACGATCAGCGTATAAGCAAGCCATATTTGAGAACATGTGGTACGTCTTCTGTTTGATCTATGATTCTTCTACGATCTGTACTTCTAAGTCTATGATGACTCAGCTTTTTGCTTAATTGATTTCGTGTCTCAACCAGCAATGGGAGGATACACCCCCTAAATTATGTTCATCATACATCAACATACCAGGCTTCCCTCTGCAAACTAATGGAGTATTGGTGGGAAGAGATATTGTTATCTTTATGTCCATATGCCATCTTTCATCTTGATTACCTGAAGAAAGATTATCATGCTAATGTTGGTTATCTTGATTCTTGTAGTTTAAACCCTACGATAAGCGCTCTGCAAGGCCGGTTGAAGGAAAATGAAATCAGGGTAAACTGGACTGATATTTTCTTTCAGGATGTCAAAGATGATTGTGCACAGTTTGAAATGAGCTGATTGCGGTCCTTGTTGTATCAGTTAAACATGCTAATGGAGGAGGCGCAATCATTAGAGGTGGAAGCCCGTGGCCGGAAAAGTGGAATGCACTCTGAGTCTCCTCGCAGTCATGTTGCTCGTGGATTTCGGGGCAGTCCTTCTGTGGGGACCCGGGACTTGCATGCTTCAGTGGACTCAGCTGTTACAAGAACCCCAAGTGGCAGTGCAAGCAGAAGAAAGGCACCTTGATCATATGCCACAAGTGTATTCTGGTCTTGAAGGCACATTTTGTAATGTTTAAACCAGTCAACACTCTCTTCAGTTATGTTTTCCTTGTGTTTTGTCCATCTCAAATCAGCATTATGTGTTAGGCATGTGCATATATCACTTAACATTCTGCACTTAAGCTAACTGTCCAATTGAGAAAAGGGTTCCGGCTCTGCTGCATTGGGTCTTGAAGGTTTTGTTATTAGTTGCATTGCCTTGGCCTGGAATGAAACAATGGAGTGAATAGAATTGTTCAAATATTTTGATAAGCGGCTATTTCCATTTTGGTCTCTATGGTTCTTATGGGAGCAATCTAATTTAAAGTCCTTTATTGATGAGATAACAAATCCAATTCTTTTCTTAAATGTTAAAGATTAGGTTAAAGGATAGGTGCGTTCAGACCCATTTGAATCAAATCATTAAGGGTCGAATCAAACTAATTTGATTTTTTATTTAGTTCGATTAAGGTAAGGTAGGTCTAAATCGAAATCGGTTTGGATCTATCTAATTGAATCAGTTCAAAATTAATTAATTTGATTTGATTTGATTTGATTAATCAATTTATAATATATATATTTAAAATGAATTAATTTGATTTGGTGAATCGGTTCGATTTAATTAAATCGAACTAGAATGTCAGTCCAATTTGGTCGAACTATAAGATTTATAAAATTGGGCTCACATCATATGTGGAATGATCGCATTGAAACAGACCCAACTAGAATACGATCTTAGTGATTCTAAGATTTTGAGTTTGGGACCAATTTGATTAATCGATCTGAATCATTTAACGATATACGATAGTAAATTCGATTGAGCTTGATATGTTTAAATAAAAATTAGTTTGGTTTTTTATAGATTAATTGAGCTGAAGAAAAGTATTTCTGAATTAAAATTATTTATATTTTTTAAAATTAAATTATTGATGAACCGGTTTGATTCACCGTTTTAAACACGCATGATTAATTTTTAAAATATCATGGCCCTCAGGGCCGCTTCGTGAAGCCCAAATCCCACGCCCTTTCCAACTCGTAACGGCAAACCCATTCTAACAACAGCCATTTTTAATCTATATGTAGCCGGAAGAACCCGACGGGTGGTGGAGATGGAGATGCAGACGGAGACGGAGATGGAGGTGGAGGAAAAGATTTGTCGTTGTTGGAGGATCCTCGAATTCTACAGCGGCATTGGCGGAATGGTAGGTACTGCGATTCCCGGATCTCATCCGTTTGGTGAATACTTACTGCTACTAGGGTTTCGTTCGTTGTTCTCTCCATAATATAACATTCGTCAACTGACGAATCGTTTGCGCCGGCTGCAGAGATACTCCCTGCTTCGGGCTGGGATTCGAGGACGCGTGGTGGAAGCGTTCGACATAAACAACATCGCCAACGATGTCTACGAGCACAACTTCGGCCATCGTCCTTTCCAGGTTCCTCGTCTCTCCTTCTCCTTCCCCTCCATCCCTCGTAGTAGTTACTGCTACCAAACTTCTACTACTGCCACCAGTGGACCAGTGGAGTGGAAGATGATGGCATGTTGGAGGCTTTGCATGGTCTTGTGCAATGACAGTTGGAGCTGTACCTATGGAGGTTGACCAATTATCGAACTTGTGACTCCACAAGTGATCTTGTTTTGTCTTTTGGATTTTTGTTTCTTCCAATTTTTCCTTTGGATAAACGATGTGCTAATTCTTTTCATTGTAGTGTCCACCGTGATTTATATCTAGTCTCACAAGTGAGAAATGATGACAAGTTTGAATGATAAGAACTCATGTATCCTGGAAGTTTGGAGATTGCAGATGGTTCACAACTGGAAAAATGTGTTCTAGAATTTTAAAATATTTTTCTGGACTAAAAATTGGTCTTGGAAATAAATTAATTTGGTAAAATATGTGATGGTTTGGTGTTATATTAGATGCAGGAGATTAGTTTCTTTTTTTATTTTTAGCTATGGGGTTTCCTTTGTATTGTTTAAACAAGTCTTTTAATAGCGTTAGAGTTCAATCTTCAAAATCCAAACTAAATTGATATAAAAGAGCAACTCTGATGTCCAAGGTCTTGGTGAAACCTCATCATCCTTAGATGCTGAAAGCAACAACTGGTTTCATTAATGATAAACCGATCCAAGATGTTATTGCTTTTATTTTTAAAATCTTTTTTTGACACTACATTTTATCAACAAAAAAACACCAATTTTCTTTTCATTTGGTTGAAAGAAAGGATACAAGACAACAACTACTTCAAAATTTTCCAAGTATGATGAATAACACTGTTTACAATTTAGAACTTCAGATGTGCTATTCATCAATCTTGTTAGAAAATGTGTCAATGCAATCATAAATTTTCTATCCAATAAAAAGACTGCCACAGTTTTGTAAGGCACATATAGTTGCACAATGCATTAAATAATCTTCTTTTTAATGTGATTTAGACATTATTGCGAAGAAAAACATTGTATACATGTGATATTGGAGATTATATAGTGGCACAAATCAGAAGTGACATGCTGGAAAACTTAGAATATGCTTTTGCTTCCTTAAGTTTGGCCCATCATTACCATGCCGACCAACAAAATTCAAACAACACATGCCCTATTTATATGGACATCAACAATTATAAATAGTTATATCGATATATTTGATTACACTACATAGATGCATGTTCATATGGTTTGGATGTTTTTCAATTAGACAATCATTACCCTGGGCCTTTGCCTGAAATATGTAATAGGAAAAATATCTAGATAGTTTGAGTGGCAGCCTAGAGAGATATATGGAACCCTCTTGGTTCATCATTGATGTATCAGTTATTGCTTTGTCGCAGGGAAACATTCAAATTTTAACTCCTCTTGATTTAGACAAGTATGAAGCACATGCATGGCTCCTTTCTCCTCCATGTCAACCATACACTAGACAAGGTTGTGTTTTAAAACTATTTGATGTTGCTTTTTGTATTCAGATTTCTTTGCCTTTACATTAAATTTGTGTTGTTTTTTCTAGGTCTGCAGAAAGACTCAGCTGATGCTCGAGCATTGTCTTTCATCAAGATCCTTGAGAATATGTCACATATGATGCAGCCTCCACTCATGTTGTTTGTGGAGAATGTTGTTGGGTTTGAGGTTTCTATTCAACTAGTTATGATTCCGTATCCATATCTATTGGATCTTATTGAGTAGAATTCTTACCTTCTGTTGCAGACTTCCAATACCCACAAGCATATGATGGAAGTGTTGGCTGGAATTGGTTTTGTCACACAGGAATATATTTTGAGCCCATTGCAGTTTGGAGTACCATATTCTAGGCCTCGGTACTTTTGCTTGGTATGCCCATTCAATATTGATTACTTTTGTTTGTTGAACTTGGGCATGAAAAGGAATTTCTCAAAGTTTTTTGCTTTAGTTATGAAGCATCATAATGTGTTTACAATTGTCTCATGTACTAATTAATCGATTTATGATAATGTAAATAATGATGAGTTATATTACTAGATTGGTTTGGTGATTGTCACCTTGGCTTCTAGGATGCTTCCATGGTCTTGAGGTTGCCAAAAGTCCAAGGCATTATGGGTGTCAGGTTCCCTTGAAGTGCTAGTCACTCACCTAGGCGCTTGCCGGAGCAAAGCTATGCACTTCCATTACAAATATTATGAAAATATATTTAAGGTAAATAATAACTTCAACTAAAATGAATTTTATATTATATTACCTATGCAAGATAATTATTATCAAAACATCATATATATATATATATATATATATATATATATATATATATATATATATATATATACATACACACATACACACACATATGTATGTATGTATGTATGTATGTATGTATGAGCACTCAATCAATAAAATAATAATTTAATTTTGATATCTAAATACAAAAAAATAAACATATATTACTACAAGAGTTTTAATGGTCATCAAGGTCTACTACATCATCATTGACATTAGCTTTGTTCTCGTTTTCACCACTTGATATACATCCTTCAAATATTTTCTTCTACTTCGTCCTAATCGACTTCCTCCTTTTCAAACTTTAAGATTCTTGAACATGGTGTTTTTATACTTGTTCTCAGTCTTATTTATCATTTTATTGTCTAGTGAATGTCTTTGCTTCTCCAAATACATATGCCCTTACTGCAGCACCCCATAGCAAAATGTGATAATTAAAAAATACCAAATCTTCCTTTGCATTTGATAATGTTAACACCATCTCTCATCCCATTCGTTTGGAATTAAGATCAACACTATTCTGCAAATCATGATGAGCTTTGATTGCTTGATTGTTTTAATATATACCAGATTTTGACATGGTATGCATTCTTTCTCTTTGTATAATTTGCTGCGATAATTCAATAACTAGTTAGTGCCTATGGAATAGATGACAAAGTGAGGGTCATGCACTGATGGTGGGTGCAAAACTTAAGGGCTGGAATCTCATCCTAGACCCAAGCTAGCATCTCATCAGCCAATACCTCAATTGAGGTGCATGCCTAGGCAGTGTCTTGTTGAAGTCGCCTCATCTGAGTGCCTAGTCAAGCACCCGAATGCCTTTCTAAAGCACTGCATAATTTTTTTCAAAAAGACTGCTGAAATACCTTTGAGTATATTTATACAAATTCTTATTTTAGTATCATGTCACCTAGAAATCATTTCTGCATGAAACATATATCTGTTAATTTGCGTAATTACTCATGGAAAGCATAATAGGAGCACTGGCATCATGAATCGATTTCTTTTGCACATAGTGTAAACAATCTTTTCTAAAATGCTTGTCACTTTGCAGGCAAAGAGAAAACCTTTGTCTTTTCGAAACCCATCCTGCAATAACTTAATACTACAGACACCCTCTCCCTTCATGCCATCAAAAAATAACCAGTCAACAGATGGGTCTGATGGCAATGATGGAAATCAGGAAGAATTCAACAGTTCTTGTGAGCCTATTATAAACTTTTTAGAGACACATTTTGTTACAGGAAATCAGCAAGAATACATGACATTTAGGTTTGGCACAGAGATTGTTTCCTCCCCGGCTGATGGTAAATACATGATTGATAAAATTTCAACCAGTACTAGTACACCTAAACACTTGGCAGACATTGATAATGATAAAATTTTTGAAGATGATGGAGGTGGGACATACAAGAATGCTTGGGACATATACTCTGTTGCACCAAGTTTGATTGAGAGGTGGGGAAATGCCATGGGTATCCTTGTATCGTTCTCTTGTATTCTAATTCTGTCTTGTCAAATAGTAGGTTTATGAGTTTGCTTGAATACTGTTATTTGTGTCCATTCCTTGACCAAGATAAAGATGTAGTCTTCCCTGAGTCCAGGCGCTGCTGTTGTTTTACCAAGAGTTACTATCGTTATGTAAAGGGTACAGGCTCCTTATTGGCTACTTCTGGGGTATCAACTCTTCTCTCCTTTTGCTTTCTTTCCTTTGGCATTCACATAACTGTTTAGTTGTTTTTAGCAAACTTTTTCTGCAAAATTTCTTTCAAATAAATTTTTTTTGTTTGTAATAGGACATTAACTCAAGACTTGAAGCTCCCTCCTTGATAGAGCTTGGCCTTCGGTTCTTTACACCCCGAGAGGTATGCATTTGTTATGTGATCAATGTCTAATTAACTTGTATATGTGACCTAAAAATTTTCAACTGTTTTCAGGTTGCTAATTTGCATTCTTTTCCAGCGGAATTCCACTTTCCGTCACATACAAGCCTAAGGCAACGGTGAGTTGTTTTATAGTCCAGTTTACAAGTAACTTCAGATTTCCAGTTGTGTTCTTAAGAGATTAAGCTGCAGTTGAAGTTGACTGAGACTTTTCTGGAAAGTGTTATGTGGTCTTTTTGTTACACTTAAAGATCATGGATTATTGTTTAAGGTTACCTTAGGCTTAAAATCAATTAAATTGTGCAGTGCAAGCTTGTAGTGTTGCTTTTGCTACCATTTGCTAGTGAACAATCAAAACAGAATAATGGGATATCATGGCAATGTTAGAGTTCCATATTGTTTTTCAGCCACTTGGGCCTATGTGTCATCTGTTCCAGGTTGGTTACTAATTTTCATTTGCCTCATCATGTAGATTTTAGAATGGATGTTTTCATGTCATATAGTACTGCTTTTTGTCCAAATCAAAAGAACATACTCTCATTTCCATATTTAATTTATAATATATTTTGTTGCTTGTTTTGTTTCTGTACCTTGAAATAGTAGCAGCAACAACAATAACAATAACAACAAATTGTAATGTCCTAGTTATTTGGCATCTGCTGGTTAAGGTTCATGTTAATGGTATTTGACATAGTCTTATATTGGCTGTCAATGGCTTAATGCAATTCTCCACCTTTTTCATATGAGCTTGGGACTGGCATTGATAGTGTTTGTACCATAATAGCTTTTAGGGAGTTAAAACACTGCTTCATTTTCGAAGATGTTTATTTTGTATTCTGAAATCCCTTAATTGTCTATTTAGGGATGCAGACTTATGAATTCTTTTGTAGATTATGTTTGGTTACTAATGCTATGTAAGCTTTTAGTTTTTCTCCATTTGTACATCTGGGTTTTCATATTTGCAGACTTATGAATTCTTTTGTAGTTTATGTTTGGTTACTAATGCTATATAATCTTTTATTTTCTTTTTCCATTCATACATCTGGGTTTTGATATAAACCATCCTTTCATCCATTTGTTTGGTGTGAACTGGTTTAGGGAAATTTTGTAAACATGTGTCTACAGCTTAATCTATGAAAGAAGTGGTTTTAGGGGGGAATTTTCAAGTGAATTTGTTGGAACAGAAGAATGTTCTGATTAATGGCATAAAGATGCCTGTTCATTTCTTGGCTTATTAATGCAGATTTATATGCTACTTTATCTGCAGGTACGCCTTGTTGGGGAACAGTATGAGTGTTGCAGTCGTGGCTCCCTTGCTTCAGTACCTTTTCAGTGAATCTACAACATCGAAGATACCCACATTATCAAAAGATATTTGCTGAAAAATTTTGGAGTGGACCTTGCTATGAAAATTCTCATCTCAAACGACAAAGGTACTAGATTTAATCCATTGTTTATTAGCATGTCTTTCTTTTTTTGTTTGATATTCCTAAAGTGATGCTTACCAAGTTGTGTGTTACTCTACTGGGTGTTTTACTCTTATCTGATAGATCATTAGCTGCATGCTTTTATTTGATGTGATATGTCATGCTCCTGAATAGTGAATGATAGCAGGTGCAAGCATCTTTGTAATGCTATTAATATTTGATGGATATTTAACAGAATCTGCAAGTGAGCACTTGCCCTTTTGTGATCGGAATTTCTGCGGTTTGAGAGACAGCTGGTTTGCGGTCTCCACTAGTTTTGCACATTTATCGGATTGGGCGAACTTGTTATACTCGGTTGAGGTAGAATTTCGATGATGTATACAACACAGATTTCATAGTGCCTATGAGATTGTGGACCTATTTTTCCTTGATATATCTCTGGATCTTACTCATCCTCCTGCTTTCTCTATGTCAAGATATTGCAGTTCGTGATGATCCTAGTTTATGATATTGTGGATATATCAAACTTGCAGACGCTAAGTCCAAAACCTTTTTAGACAAG
Organism: Musa acuminata AAA Group; assembly: GCF_036884655.1. Classification (NCBI taxonomy): domain Eukaryota; kingdom Viridiplantae; phylum Streptophyta; class Magnoliopsida; order Zingiberales; family Musaceae; genus Musa; species Musa acuminata. The sequence goes on along the minus strand of NC_088334.1, from coordinate 30,368,261 downwards.
GGTCAATGTCTCGATATTTTTCTCAATGTTGTGATATTATAATTTTATTCAATCTTTCACTAATATGATTTCGTATTATCTTATCTTGTTAGCTTTGAAATCTAGTACATTGGCATATCTTATGTACTGGGCCATTATTGTCGTATGCTTGTAAATGCTGGATCGAGTGTGGCATGTGGATATGATTGCCTTGTATTGTTGGTTCCTGACTTTGAATGTTTGAGTCTTTAAATTATTCAATGTTATGAACTGTGAGAACATGCATGAATCTGGAAAAATCTTTCCTCGAAACTTACAGGTTACATGAAATGTGCGTCTCTTGACAAGATGATGGATCTCGTGTCATTGTGAGTGATCCTTCTCGACTGCAAATGTTACATAAGAAATTTCATGTTCAACATAATGTAGTTTCTTCTTTTTGCTTGATTTAAACGGGTTCCTCTTTTTTGTATTGTATACCTACGAGATTATGGCATGCAACTCATGTTATGTCTATGCTTTATACTGGACATTCAATTTAACTTTATTGTTAAGATAACATAACATCTAGCAAAAGCAGCCACACGTGCAACACATCGATTCGTACTATAACCTGTAAAAGAGTATCTATGTAGCCACTTCGCATATGACACTTCAAGCAAGAGAATTTGTCGAGAACCATTTTTGTGTTTGCCATTTAATCAGTAAGAAACTCCTCACTAAGATGAATTTGTTCTTTGAGATGAATTTGTTTTTGCCATTTCAAGCAAGCTTCTTAATCAGTAAGAAACTCCTCACTAAGAAGAATTTGTTTTTGCCATTTTTTTCAGGGCCAATTCAGAACCAAATTTGAAAACCTGGTTAAGCTCCAAAAGAAGTACTGAGAACATGTTAATAAATGTGGAATTCCGTAAATATTTGATCTCACCATATCATGTTCTCAAATCACACATAAATTACATCGATGCTACATGCTTTGTTCATTTGAAGTTGTTGGTGATATATGATATGAGATTCCCTCACTAAAATATTTAGACTCCGTTCACAAATTATATGTAATTTAAATCGACTACATAAAAGATGGATCAAGTTGTTTTCATTGTTTATAATTTTTTTTAAATTAGACTAAATGTTGAATCTTAAATTTTGATAATAAAATTAATTGATGAGTTTATGAGACTAATATGCTTTCGAGATAGATAATATAGAAAAATACTTCGATCATAGAATCAAACTACTGAAGAGCTAACTATCGATTAGGAGAGTCGAATGTTGTATTAAAAAATTATCGTATTGAAAATTGAACATCCAATTGGAGGGTTGGTCGACATGTTGGAGATCGGATTTTGTGCTAATGGTTCGAATATCGTGCATGAAGGATTGAATATTTCATCGAAAGATTGACTGTAATGGGAAAGTCGATATGCTAGTGAAATTGGTGATATACCGAAGGAAAGGATGATGTGTTAAAAGTTTAGATGAAGTGTTGGAAGATTAGATGATATTCCAAAAGAGCGTACGACATGTCGAAAGTTTTGTAAATATGTCGAATGTGTGGTTGATTTGTCAAGGTCTTAATTGAGATCATTTTGGATCAATTTAAGTTGGTATTGGGCTGAAAGAAAGCTCACTTGTTAAGAAAAATATTGGGCTTGAAGTCGGGCTAAATTGGGCCCATTAGAAGGCAAAACAAGTGACCTAAACTAGGCTTGGGTGGTGGTACTACTAGGCCAAAGCGGTGGTATCGTCTAAGTCAATTGATAAGCACTATTTATGCTTTTCAACATGGTAGTAGTGTTGAATCCCGGATTTTGATAATGAAATCAATTGATGAATTTATAGACTAATATACTTTTGAGATAAGTGATGCAAGAAATACTTTGATGACGGACTCAAACCATTAAAGGGCAAATTATCGAAGTAAGAGAATTAGATGTTGTGCCGAGAAAAGTATCATGTCGGGAATTGGATGTCGAGCCGGAGGATTAGTTGATGTGCTAAAGATTGGATTTCGTACAATAAGATTGGGCATCGTGTTGGAAAGATCGGGTATTGCACCTAAAGATCGAATGCTGTGAGAAAGTCGACATACTAATAGATTGAGTGATATGTTGAAGAAAATGATGATGTGCCGGAGGTTTAGACGAAGTGCTGGAAGATCAGACGACATGTTGGAATGGTGTATAACGTGCTGAAAGCTTCATAATGATGCAGGATATGTGGTTGGATTATTAAAGTCTTGATTGAGATTTTTTTTATCAAATTGAGTTGGCATTGGGTTGAAACCATGCCAACTTGTGAAGAAACCCATTGGGCTTGAACTAGGACCGAATTAGGCCTATTAGAAGGTCAAATCGATGACCTAAAGCAAGCCTAGGCAGTGGTACCGCCAGGCCTAGGCAATAGTAACACTTGAGTCAATCGAAAAGCACAATTATGCTTTTTCGATAGTTTCGATGATAGTATCGCCCAGGCCAATGGTGGTACCACTAGAGCTTGGATTCTTGGCCCCATGATGATAGTAGTTTCACTCAGTGCTGACAATAGTATCGTCAGTACCCCGAAATTTCAGGGATTTGGATTTTTGGCTCCATTCTTGAAGCTTTTTGGGATCTATAAATACCCCACTCATGCTTGCTTGATGGAGCATTAATTCTTGAGTACAAAAGTGTTATAAACTCTCTCTTTGAGCATTGTTTGAGTCTCTTCCTTCTTCTTGAGTTCAAAGATGATTCTAAGTTGTAAGAGGTGAGATATCTTGTAAAAGAGTGAGTGTGGAGGTTCTCTCCTAAGCTTACTAAAAGGAGAAGAGTTGTAACAAGGGTAGTTGATGTTTGCCCATTGGAAAGAAGATTGGTAGTGAAAGCCGATGGCCTCAAGGGAAGAGGAATCGAGAGTGGACGTAGGTCGGGATGATCGAACCATTATAGATCGATTTGCATTCTTCTCTTTCCTTGATTTGCTGCAATTGCTTACTAATTTACTTTACTCACAACCTTTACTTGCACTTTTGGTTAATCATATTTTTTACATGGATATCGGTAAAACTTTAAAATCAGTTAAAATTGCTATAACATTAATTCACCCCCACCCCCACACCCCTCTTAGTGTCATTATGATCTTAACAATTAGTATCAGAGTGTACTTCTCTCAATTAGATTAACACTCAAGAGAGATCTAATGACTTTTTCTAGTAATCAAGAGGGTCAAGAGAGAGAGAGAGAAGAGAGAGAGAGAGAGAGAGAGAGAGAGAGTATGTGTGTGTCTGTGTAGAGAGAGAGAGAGGCCACCCTTCAGCGTGAGCTGATGGGTTCCTTTTTATACCTGATCCCTTAGTCTTCTTACTGGCTGGCTTAGGATAAGATTAGGTGAACTGCTTGATCATTCTCTGATCTTGATAAGGTAGGACGGTTATTGCTAGTGGGGTACATCTGGATGCATTACGGTGTCATCTTGGGGCTAGTGACTAGGAGCCCTGCTTAGGTGTCAGTTTCAGTGGCAAATGAGCTGGCATGGGGGCAAAATGGTCCCTATCATTTGCCCCCTCTCGGAAAGGCATCCTTCGGGGCCTTTCTTTGGAGGGCACACTTGCGTGCTCTTCTATCTGATGCATGCTCTGATGGAAGTCTATTGGCTGGGGTGTTTGGAATGTGTTGGTCTGGTTGAGGTATAGTCCTGGGGTCTTCATGTCGAGTGCATGGCTCAGGAGCGTGTAAGCTTGGCCTAGGTGCATCCCTTAGGAGCATGTAGCCCTCAAGGCTTCATGTTGAGGTGCATGTCTCGAGCGTGAGTCCTTTTTAACTCTTACTCATCCAAGGTGCCACCATCGGGTCTTTATGCTGATGTGCACGACTAGGGAGCACGTAGGGTTAGCTTAGGTGTAGGCCTCGGGGCTTCTTACTAAGGTGCACAACTAGGGAGCACATAGGCTTGGCCTAGGTGTAGGCCTCAGAGCTTCTCAATGAGGTGCACAGCTAGGGAGCATGTAGGCTCGGCCTAGGTGCAACCCTCGAGGCCTCACGCTGAGGTGCATGGCTCAAGAGCGAATCATTTTTAACTCTTACTCATCTAAGGTGCCACCCTCGGGTCTTCATACTAAGGTGCACAGCTAGGGAGCACGTAGGCTTGGCCTAGGTGCAGGCCTCGGGTTCTTATGCTGAATGCACATCTAGGGAGCATGTAAGCTCGATCTAGGTGCAACCCTTGGGTCTTCATACTGAGGTGCATGGCTAGAGAGCTTGTAGGCTTGGCCTAGGTGTAGCCCTCAGGGCTTCACACCGAGATGTATAGCTCAAGAGCAAGTCCTTTTTAACTCTTACTCATCCGAGGTGCCACCCTCGGGTCTTCATGCCACGGTGCACGGCTAGGGAGTGTGTAGACTCGGCCTAAGTGCAAGCCTTAGGTCTTTATACCAAGTGCACGACTAAGGAGCATATAAACTTGGCCTAGGTGCAACCCTCGGGTCTTCATGCCGAGATGCACGACTAGGGAGTGCGTAGACTCGGCCTAGGTGCAGGCCTCAAGTCTTCATGCCGAGTGCATGAGAGCGTATAAGCTCGATCTAGGTGCAACCCTCGGGTCTTCATGCCGAGGTGCATGGCTAGGAAGCATGTAGGCTCGGTCTAGATGTAGCTCTTGGGGCTTCACGCTGAGGTGCATGGCTCGGGAGCGAATCCTTTTTAACTTTTACTCATCCAAGGTGCCACCCTCAGGTCTTCATGCCCAGGTGCATGGCTTGGGGGTGTGTAAGCTCGGCCCAGGTGTACCCCTCAAGTAGCTGAGCTTGGCTACATTGAGATAGAGAACTGGGCCCTGTAAGGAAATCTAGGGGCGACATCACATGTGTAGCGAAAAAATAGAAAATAAAAATCCCCAAATTTCTCATAAATTATCTTCACTGTCACGCGAAGATTGGTGCGCAAAATCCACAAAACTGAAAACTACATAATTACCTAGGGAGATCGTATATCCTTGGATCCCTACAGATCTGTAGGAGAGGATGAAGGAAGTCATGCACCCCCCTCTCCAGTGATGATCCACACAGGAGGGCTACGACGACGCTTCTCAAATCTTCAGACCTGTTATTTGAGGAGGAGAAGGGGAGAGGAGAATAGGAGATGGCAACTAAGAGAAGCTCTAGCCTATGAACCTTTGGTTCCCTCATATTTATAGAGACCCCTTGTCAACTTAACCCTAATGGATCCTGCCCTATTGGGTATTGGATCTCCATCTAACTACCCAAGCTATTAGGACCAAGTCAGCACTAAGAGGGGAGGGGGGGGTGAATTAGTACTTACGATAAAATCACGTCGGTTTGAAAATTCTCATTCGATGAAAACTAATTGGAAAGATGTTAACTTGAAAACACTTTCATAAGCGTAGTGAATGTAAGAAATCAGTTTGTAATGAAAATAAAAAGCTCAAAGTAAATGCAAACCAGATTTATAGTGGTTCGATCGTCGTGACCTACATCCACTCCCGATTCCTCTTCACTCGAGGCCACTAGCTTCCACTATCGATCTTCTTTCAATGGGCAAAGATCAACTACCCTTTTATACTCTTTGTCCTTTTTACAAGTTCAAGAGATAACCTTTACACCCCTCAAGGTAACCCTCACACACCTTCCTTAGAACAACCTCTAAGCTCAAGGAGAAGGAAACTCAATCTTTCAACACTTTTACAACTTAGAATTCTTTCTCCTTTCTGCTTAATTCTTACATCTCACTGTAAAAATAGTTGGGGTATTTATAGACCTCAAATGGCTTAAAATTGAAGCAAAAAAAAGGTCTCATCCCGGGTTTCACGGGTCCTAGCGGTACCACCGCTTGTGTTGAGTGGTACTATTGCCTGCAGCACTGACACTGGGTAGTAACATTGCCCAGTCTGGCGGTACCATCGCCTGGCAGACTATGTCAGGGTGGTACCATTGCTTAGACTAGTGGTACCACCGCCTAACATTGGGCAGTACCACCGTCCATTCTAGCAGTACTACTACCTAACATAATCTCAGAAATTGTCTTGGAGACTAAGCCTCTTGGCCCAAAATAACCCCAACATAGGCCTAATTGGCCCCTAATTGAGTTGGCTTAATTAGATTCTAAACCAACCCAATTAGAACTAAAACTACTTTGATCTAGATAATTATTACAAAGCATTAATCACATGTTGTTCGACATATCATTGGTTCATTGGGTGCTTCATCCGACCCTTCGGCATAAGTCCTCTCATTCGGTGTATTGCCAATCGACATGTCACCTTCTCGCAACATCCGATCTCCTTAGCGTAATGTCAGATCTTCTTGGCCCGATGCCCGAACTCATGGCACAAAACCTTCTGCCGACACATCGACCAATCCTCCAACTCAACATCCAAGAAGAAAGGAACATAGGAGAATAAAAGATCTTGATTCATGTATAAAAAATATCTAAGTTGAAGATCATAATTTATATATTAAAAATTTTAAAATTATAATTTACAAGAAAAATCATGATATATAAAAAAAATCTCCTCTTTAGTAAACGACAAGAAGAAAGGGGTATTTGGTTCATACATAAGAAATATCTAGTCAAGTAAAGGAATCATGATTCATGTGACAAAAAGATTATCGATTCATGCATTTAAATAAATATTTTTTAAACCACCATTACTTCAACTCATCATGCATAATTTTAAAATGTAAAACCATCAAGCATGATACAAACATTTATTTTCAAAACATTCATCATTATTTTCAACTCATTCAATTTATCAAATTATCAAAATCACTTTCAAGAGATTCAAAATGACATAAATAGATTTATTAATTTCTTATTAAAAAATCGATAAGATAGAGATAGAGAAAATTTCAAAATCTATTCCCTTTTTAGTTGTTTCAATTTATGTGATTTATTTCATACCCAGTATCTTTTATGTCAAATCAAAATATGTATCATCATTTAAAACCGAAAAGCAATACAGAAATCATAAAGATACATATTATTACTTCTTAAAACATACATAGGATTAATCTTATTAGGTGTACAAACATTAGATTTAAATCTAACATTTTGTTCCTTTATAAAACATCCAATTGTCATGATCATTTTTTTTAAATCACTAGAAAGAAAAGCCTGATAATATTATATATATATATATATATATATATATATATATATACACTAATTAATTTAAAAACAACTCATGAAAAGTATCAAGTAATTTCATAGTAAAATAAAGAGGTTTCGGGTGAGTCATTTACCTCATCGTCGAGAGTCACCAAGGCATAGTTCACCACTTTGTCTTTGTTGGTTTACTCATCGTCTTTGGAGGTACTCGATTTGTCCCAAGTTGCCTTGAGTGTCTTATTTTTCTTTGGCAACCTCTTCTTTTTAAGTTTATTTTATTTTTTGATTATTATTTTATGAACTTTTTAAACTTTGTTGTTAGGAGATCAAGTTCATCATCACTTGAGCTTTCGCTCGAGTGGTCTTCTTTTGTTCTAAGTGTCAAATCCTTCTTGTTCTTTGGAAGGTTGTTCTCATGTTCATCAAATTCATCATGTGCCTTGCACGTCATTTCATAGGTCATTAATGACTCAATAAGTTCTTCAAAAGCAAGGTTGTTCAAGTCCTTTGCTTCTTGTATTGCTAACACTTTTGGATCCCAACTTTTTAGAAGGGGTCTTAGTATTTTATTTATAAGTTCAAAATTTAAAAAACTTTTACTAAGTGATTTTTAACCATTGACGACATCCGTAAAACGGGTATATATGTCTCCAATGGTTTCGCTTGGTTTCATACGAAACAATTCCAAATCATGCATTAAAAAATTAACTTTAGAATCTTTAATCCTACTTTTGCCTTTGTGTGTGACTTCAAGAGTATGCCAAATGTCATATACAGTTTCACAAGTCGAAATATGATTAAACTCATTTTATCCAAAGCATAAAATAAAACATTCATAGCTTTCGCATTTAAAGAAATAATTTTTTCTCATAGTCATTCCATTCATTCATATGTTTAGAGGGGGATTGAAAACCAAGTTTAACGATATTCCATAAATCAAAGTTCAAAGAAAGGAAGAAAACTCTCATCCGAGTTTTCCAACAAGTGTAGTCTGTCTCATTTAACATAGGAGGACGAGTGATAGAAAGACCCTCTTGAAAGCTGAAAAAAACCATCTCTCTTGTGTGTTATGAGAAACGTGACTCTGATACCAATTGTTAGGACTAAGTTGGCACCAATGGCTCTGATACCATTGAACATAAGAAATTAGTTTGTAATGAAAATAAAATGCTCAAAATAAAGACAAACCAAATTTATAGTTGTTCGGTTTTCGTGACCTACATCCACTCCCGACTCCTCTTCACTCGAGGCCACCAGCTTCCACTACTAATCTTCTTTTAATAGGCAAAAATCAACTACCCTTTTATACTCTTTCTCATTTTTATAGGTTCAGGAGATAACCTTTACACCCCTCAAGGTAACCCTCATACACCTCCCTTAGAATAACCTCTAAGCTCAAGGAGGAGGGAACTCAATCTTTTCAACACTTTTATAACTTAAAATTTTTTTCCCTTTCTGCATAATTCTTTTATCTCCAGGAATAGTTGGGGTATTTATAGACCTCAAATAACTTCAAAAATGGAGTCAAAAAAGGTCTCATCGCGGGTTTCTTGGGTCCTAGCGGTACCACCACTTGTGCTAGGCAATACTATCACCTGTAGCATTGACACTGGGCAGTACCACTGCCCAATCTGGCGGTACCACCGTCTGATATAGTTTGGGAGATTGTGTTTGGATGATACCACTGCCCAGTTTGGTGGTACTACTGCCTAACATAGTCTCGGAGACTATTTTGGAGACTAAGCCTCTAGTAGTGCCACTGCTTGGACCAGTAGTGCCATCGCCTGACCCAACTTTTGAGTCACTAAATGAGCATTTCTCTTGGCCCAAAATAGCCCCAACATTGGTCCAATTGGCCTCTAATTGATTTGGCCTAATTACATTCTAAACCAACCTAATTAGAACTAAAACTAATTCGATCTAAACAATTATTACAAAGCATTAATCACATGTTGTCCGACATATCGTTGGTTCATTCGACGCTTCATCCGACCCTTCGATGCATCGTCCTCTCTTGCGGTGACATGGGAGTGTCTAATTTACTATAATCTGATCATATGAACCTTGATTATGATATGATATTTTTTTCAGCCAACAATGATGCCTCAAAATCTTTAACTCGGCCCACTCAAATATGATAGCTCATCATCATATTCCCTACATAAAGTTAAAGCTATTTCAAGGTGCTTTTCTTTATGACCAAGGAATGCATTAAAGGAGTTGGTTAGAAGCTGTGAGCACTTAATTTCGAAATTCCCTATGCATGAAGGGTTGTTTCATGCACCAGTACTAATGTTAGTGTTTAGAGCTTAGAAAGGACTTTAGAAACTGATGATATTTTGGTAGAAGCTATCTTGGAGTGCTCCCATAAACTCTGTATCTCTTGGATGCATCCTTAAGTGGTGAGTCTTTTATTTTCTAGTTTTGTATCCTTGTTTAATTTCCGTTGGGTGGTGAACTTTTTGTATCCCATTATGATTTTAAACTTGGTGGTGAGCTACTTTTCATTTTTATCAAAGTTGCTTCATTAGTTTGCTCCTTTTCTATTCGACAAACTGTACTATCGGTTTTCTTTCAAATTTTATTCTACTACACCCCCCCTCCCCTATTCTGCATCACACCGGTATCAGTTTGGTAGCAAAGCTAAAGGCTAGAGATCATGGCAAGGCGGAATGGAAAAGATGTAGTTGGTGAAGGTAGCGACCATGAAGATGACGCTGAGTCATTGATGTTAAATCTCATATTTTGATGATGAAATCAATTGATAAATTATTTGATCTAATCCATGTGTTAAGATAAGTGTGCATGATTAACTACGATAGCAGTAAGGCGTAAAGCAGATGATGGGCCGGAGTCGAAGACTCGGATGATATATTAGGAGCTCGCCGAGAGTTCATCGTGAGATCACCGGAAGCACGTTGGAAGACTCACCAAAAGCTCATGGGAAAATTACCGGAAACACGCCGGAAGCACGTCGGAAGACTAGCTGAGAGTTGGTTGGGAGTTCATCAAAAGCTCGCCGGAAGACTCACCGAAAAGTTCACCGGAAGATTGCCGAGTGAAAAATCGAATATCGGATCATGCTTGCCTTAATCATAGTTAGAATAATAAATAGAGTTGATTTGGGAGGTAATCTCATCAACTCTATTAAGAGCCAATTGGGCTCGAAGTTGGGCTGGTTTGGGCCAGAGTCAAGGCTCAACCAGGATGCTGAATTCCTGGCCGGCGGTGGCACCACTTGGAAAGCAGCACCCCAGGTGGTCTGGGTGGTGGTACCGCCGACAGTTATTGCTGCCAGCAAACGTATCACCCCTATCAGGCGGTGGTATCATCAGAGCTCGGTCTACGAGCTCTGTCAAGTAGTGGTACCGCCCAGACTGAGCGGTAGTACCGCTTAGTGTCAGGTGTTAGGCCGTGGTACCGCTAGTACCCCAAAAATCCAAGATGAGACACTTTTTGGCTCTATTTTTGAAAGTCATTGGGGCCTATAAATACCCCATCCTTTTCAGCATGAAAAGGTACCGAAGTGTGATTATAATCTTGAGTTATTGGGGTGTAAAATTGTTGTAAACAAGTGCTAAAGTCCTCCTCCCTTTCTAAATTTTGAGATCATTTAAGAGAGGTGTGAGACTTGTAAGGGTTCTCTCCTAAACCCAGGAAGAGGATAAAGTGCTGTAAATAGGTGTTCGGTCTTCACCTATTGAAGGAAGGCCTTTAGTGGACGCCGAAGGCCTCATCAGAGGAGGAATCCGAAAGTGGATGTAGGTCACCTTGACCGAACCACTTTAAATTCTGGTTTGCTTTTCATTTGCGCAATTTACTTTACTGCAAACCACCTTAATCTTCTCTTGCACTTTTACGAAAGCTTTCAAGTTCAACTTTTCTCCGAAACAGATTGAATCGAAACCATTTTCATTGGAATCAGTTTTAAATGAAATAAACAATTTTCTGAAATCGTGAAAGTTTTCCGCTACACTAATTCACCCCCCCCCCCTCTTAGTGCCGCTATTGATCCTAACAATTGGTATCAGAGCAAAGTTCACTCTCATTTAGTTTAAAACCCAAGAGAGATAACATTTGCTGGTAACCAAGAGAGTCATTCAATTACACATCCGCCAATGATAAATGAGACGGATTATACATATTGGAAGACTAGAATGAAGATCTTCCTAATTTTAATGGATTTTGAGCTATGGAACATTGTTGAAAATGGTTTTCAAAAGTCTTCTCTTCCAATGAACGATTGGAATGAGTTGGAGAAGAAGACTTTCACTTTAAATGTGAAGGCTATGAATGCCTTGTTTTGTGCATTAGATAAAAACGAGTTTAATCGAATGTCGATTTATGAAATGACTTTTGATATTTGGCATACACTCGAACTGACTCATGAAGGCAATAATAGAGTGAAGGAATCAAAAATTAATATTTTAGTACACACTTATGAGTTGTTTCGGATGAAACTGAGTGAGACCATTGGAGATATGTACATCTGATTTACAGATGTCGTCAATGGTCTAAAAGGACATGGTAAAAGTTTTTCGGATTTTGAACTTGTTAATAAAATTTTAAGATCCCTTCCAAAGAGTTGGGACCCTAAAGTAACGGTCATTCAAGAGGCCAAAGATCTGAATAATTTTCCTCTCGAAGAATTAATTGGGTCACTAATGACCTATGAAATGACTTATAAAGCTCATGAAGAGCTTGAGGATACCCTTCCAAAGAACAGGAAGGATATGACACTAAGAACCTAAGAAGATCATTTGAAAGAAAACTCAAGTGATAAGGACCTTGATAAAAATTTGGCACTCTTAACAAGAAAATTTAAAAAATTCATAAAAAGAAATAAATTTAAAAATGACACTAAAAATAAATTTGAATCCAAGAAAGATCAAGTAATATGCTACGAATGCAAGAAGCCGGGATATTATAAGAGCGAATGTCCCCTAGCCAAGAAGAGGCAACCAAAGAAGAAGGCTCTCAAAGCAACATGGGACGCCTCAAGTACATCCGAAGAAGAGGAGCCTACCATCACCGAATAAGTTACTATGCATTAATGGCTATTGATGCAAATTTATCCTTTGATGAACTATTAAATGCTTTTTATGATTTATTTGATGAATGCAAATCAATTAGTAAAAAAATATAAATTATTAAAAAAGGAGCATGATTCTCTGATTTTAATAGATTAAAGGTTAAGCATAATAGTAGTTTAACTCCTTGTACGAAATGTGATGAATTAGAAATACTTAAAAAGAAAAACTTGCTACTCAAAGAAACCTTAGAAAAATTTGAGGTTGGTAGCAAGTCTTTGAACATGATCCTTGCCAATAAGGGTTACGTTCATAGGAGAAGTGGAATCGGATTTGTGAGTAGCTCTCACCAAAATCCTGCTAGTCATAAGTGCCCAGCAAGCCAATCACGTGAGTGATGGCACGTGTGACTTGATACAGAATCTTTTTGCTTATTATATTTTGGCATATATCACTTTATAACTATTGCATAAATGCATATATATTGTGATGTCCTTGGATTTGTGCAATGGGAATCGGATCGTGATGAGATCACGATAATGAGATCGATTCACCTTTAAACACATATCCTAAATAATCCCGGTCATAGGTTACTCGAGAGGGACATCGTGATAACCGGATAGACTGGTGTGCTGTATACCCGTCCATATGATGGATGCAGCTGGTCTCATAGCTGCTCGTGTAGGGACACTAGGGATACAGTACAGGTGCTCATTGGAGAATGAGTTCACTGATTGATCCGCTTACGGAATGCTGGATGGTTGATGATGCCTTATTGTCAGACAACGATTCCGTAGTCCTAGTGGTATATCTGGTTCTTAGACTTGAGACACCAAGGATGTCCTGTATGAGTGCTCCACTCTTTGATACCAGACTTATAGGTTTGGCTGTTCCCAGATCTAGTACAGCTGGTCATTGGGAGTGGTAGTCGACCTTACGAGGGCTATTGAGTGTCGATAGAGGATCATCCACTCTCGGTATCATGAGAGGAATATCCCATGTGTTCTTGCTCAGACAAATCCCTGGCCAGGGTCATTCGGGTTGAGAGAGAAAGAGTTCTCCGGGAGAATCCGATTAGAGCGAGACTCGAGTAGAAACCGTATGGGTCTGACAGCACCATGCTCGATATACGGTCTCTGGGATATTAGATGGATGAGGGACTATAGGTACATGGTAACTGAGGACAGACAGGTCCAATGGATTGGATTCCCTTGTATCGTCTAGGGACTACGGCGTAGTGGCCTAGTACTTCCGTAGTCGATGAGTCGAGTGAATTATTACAGAGATAATAATTCACTTAGTTAGAAGGAGTTCTGACAGGTATGACTCACGGCCAGCTCGATATTGGGCCTAGAGGGTCACACACATATGGTAGGCATTGCGATGAGTAGAGGTTCGGATATGAGATATCCGACGGAGCCCTTGTCTTATTGGATGCAGATCCAATACCCACTAGGGAAAGGACCCATTAGGGTTTTGACACGGGATCTCTATAAATAGGAGGGATTCACAGCCTCATAGGCTAGAGTCTTTGCTTGCCCTTCCTATTCTCCTCTCCCTCTCCACCTCAGAGTAGGCCTGGAGTTTTGAGGAGCGTCGTCGCAACCCTGCTGTGTGGATCACCGCTAGAGAGGAGGACGCTTGACCTCCTTCACCCTCTCCTAAGGATCTGCAAGGAAACAGGGATATACGATCTCCCTAGGTAACACAATCTCTATACGCAGTTTTTGTGTTTTTGCGGATTTTGCGCACCAATCTTCGCACGACGATGAACATCTTTTTGGGAATCGGGGATTTTTGTTTTCTTGTTCTTCCGCTGCGCATATGATGTCGCCCCCTTATGATTTCCCAACAGTGGTATCAGAGCCAGGTTGTTCGTGCGAATGATTGGTTTTTGAACTGCGTGTGTTGTGTTTAGGAAGAATATTGACGTCAAAATCGTTGACGCAAAAGCAAGGAAGGGCAGCAACAGTTGCTGCCCTCGATCTGCATGCCTGCAGCCAGCCGCAGCCGCAGCCAGGCAGCACAGCGCCGGCGCATGCGCAAGCGCTGTGCCTGCAGCAGCCGGCCGGCGGTCTGCTTGCAGCAGGCTTGCGGCCGGCGGGGCTGGCAGCCCGCTCGGTAGAAGCGCCTGCGGCCATTGAGCCCGCGGGCAGAGGCGCCGCGGGGCAGCAGCGCGGGCTGAGGCACCGCAGGGCAGCGGCGCCTGTGGCCGCTGCTCCCACGGGCAAAAACCCCGCAGGGGCGGCCGCCAGCGAGGCAGCACCACCTGCGGGCGCTGACTCGCGGGCAGAATCGCCCGCGGAGGCGGCGGCGCCCGAAGAGGGCGCCCACCCGCAGCGACCCCAACGGGCGTGCCACCTGCAGGCGAGGGCAGTGCCCTCGCCCTCGCCGCACAGGCCGCCGCCGGCAGGGTGGCGGCGGCGGCAGCAGCGAAAAGGGGAAAGGGTATTAGGGTTTTCTACGCAAAAGACAGTTTTGCCCCTCGGAAATTGAGAAATTCCAGTTTCTGTCTTTTGTCCAAATTACGAAAATACCCTTAGGAATTGGGAAATTCCCTATATATCCCTGATTTCAGAAAATATTAATTAATTAAAAGGTTTAGTTGATTATTATTTTTATTATTATCTAGTAGTCCTACATGATGATGATTATTTATACATGTGATGTATGATGAGTGGACGGATGATCATGGACCGTGTGATGTGTGTACTTGTGATTATTATTATTGAGGTCTGCGAACCTCCATTATATTTCTCGTTTATTGTCGGGCCTGCGTGCCTATGATTAAGTTGTAATCACATAAGGAGGCGCAGCGGGAGCGTGGAAGCCATAGCGGGACCCACGAGACGGACGATCGTGATGCATGGAGATGCATCAAGATGTCGACGGAACCAACGAGGACGAGATGGACGATCACAAGGCATGGAGATGCACCGTTGCACACATAGATCTTGATGTGAGTGATTAGGCCTACTGGCTCGGGCCTAATCATATTAGGTTGTGGTCCATGATCATCTAGTGTGATTGCTTATACACATACTAGATATGTATATATATTTGCATGCGATGTAGATACATATTAAATATGTATATGTGTGACATGTCATATTAGGAGACCAAATCATAGAAACATCTCTCGATAATATTAAGTCGGTAAACGTGAGGCAATTAGATTGACCCACGTGGCCTTCCATCGTTATGAGTAGGAACCGAATCCCGGTGTAGGTTGAGTTGGTCGAGTCCCTCGAGACTCACCTATATCGCGATTCGCTATCTTGCTTACGACATAGAGATGTCACCGGTGACCTGAGGGCATGATATGCTTGGTCGAGTCCCTCGAGGGTATATCATCAAATCAGACTCATCTTGTAACGAAGGTGTTGACTTAACCGAGCATCATGGTTGGTCGAGTCCCTCGAGGCCATGGTGATTCGGAGGCCGAACAGGACGGGAATCACAAGGAGTTGTGATCGGCAAGAGTTGTCTACCTTTTAGGCTTAGTGTGATTGGTCGAGTCCCTCGAGGTTACACTAAGACGCTGATTGGATCCTGATCCCCACTAGAAGTCTGCCGGAGACTTCCGTTTCACGTGCTGAGGGTGTCGCGTGACTCGTTAGTAAAATAGTGGGAGCATATTAAGATAGAAGTCCATATCTTGATAGTTTATTTCTTGCAAAATCTGCATATTATTCATTTTTGCTACATCTTTATTTTCAGAAAATGTCGCTTTCAAATCCCTTACGTGGCATACTTGATGTCAACCGCCTCACTGGTCCAAATTATACGGATTGGCTCCGTAACTTGAGAATTGTTCTCACAGCAGAGAAAATCGTGTACGTCCTTGATACAGTGATGCCTACGCCCGAAGAAGGGGCAAGCGAGGATGAGATCGCTCGCTACGTGAAGTACATTGATGACTCCACTCTTGCTCAGTGCTATATGTTGGGCTCTATGACTCCAGAGTTACAGAGACAACATGAAAAGATGGATGCCAGATTCATTCTCCTACATGTCCGTAAATTGTTTGAGGAACAGGGAAGGACTCAACGATATGAGATATCCAAGAGCCTTTTCCGCGCTAGGATGACTGAGGGGACACCGGTTCAGAACCATGTCCTAAAGATGATTGAGTGGATAGAGAAACTCACAGGTCTAGGAATGGTCCTAGAGGATAACTTGTGTGTGGACATTGTGCTTCAGTCCCTACCAGATTCTTTTTCACAGTTCATAATGAACTTTAATATGAACAAGCTTGAGGTGACTCTCCCAGAGCTCCTCAATATGTTGAGGGAGGCAGAGAGTACTATTAAGAAAGAGAAGCCAGTTCTCTACACTGGTGAGACCAGAAAGAAAAGGAAAGCAGAAAGGTCCCTTAAGAAGGGAAAGGGCAAGGGCAAACAAGGTAAAGCAAAGGTTGCTAAGAAAGACCCAACAAAGGACAAAGGCCAGTGCTTCCACTGTGGTAAAGATGGGCACTGGAAGAGAAACTGCAAAGAGTACCTTGCAGAAAGGGCGAAACAAAAGCTTGATGAAGCTTCAGGTACATTCATGATCAGTCTCCATTTGTCAGACTCTTATGATAACACATGGGTATTAGATACCGGTAGTGCTTATCATATATGTAATTCGTTGCAGGTTCTGGCAAGGCCTAGGAGACTAGAGAGAGGCGAGATGGACCTCAAGATGGGTAATGGAGCAAAAGTTGCTGTATTAGCTGTTGGCGAGGTCGCCCTACATCTGCCTAGTGGAGCTTTTATTGCATTAGATGCATGTTATTTTGTTCCTTCTATTATCAAAAACATTATCTCCATTTCATGTTTAACAGTTAGTGGATATAAATTTATTTTTGAGAACAATGGTTGTTCGATATTATTAGATGATAAGATCATCACGAAAGGAACATTGCATAATGGTTTATTTATGTTAGACACCACTCCACATATCATGAATATAGATGTGTCCAAAAGGAAACGAGATGAGTTGAACAGTGCATACCTGTGGCATTGTAGGCTAGGTCACATCCATGAAAGAAGGATTCAAAAGTTGCTAAATGATGGATATCTAGATCCATTCGACTATGTGTCATATGCAACTTGTGAGCCTTGCATTCGTGGAAAACTGACCAACTCTCCATTTAGTGGAACTGGAGAGAGAGCCACTGAGTTGTTGGAACTCATACATAGTGATGTATGTGGACCCATGTCAACTCATGCCATTGGAGGTTACTCCTACTTCATTACATTTACTGATGATTTCTCAAGGTATGGATATGTGTACTTAATGAAGTACAAGTCCGAGGCCTTTGAGAAATTCAGAGAGTATAAGAATGAGGTGGAGAACCAGACTGGAAAGAGTATCAAAACTCTTCGATCAGATCGAGGAGGTGAGTACTTAAGTACAGAGTTTACTCACTTCCTCAAGGACCATGGGATATTATCCCAATGGACACCTCCTTATACACCTCAGCTCAATGGTGTCTCTGAAAGGAGAAATCGTACATTATTAGATATGGTACGGTCCATGATGAGTTTCGCTGACCTACCCATCTCATTCTGGGGATATGCCCTAGAAATCGCAGCTTACCTTCTGAACAGAGTTCTAACTGTTGGGAAATCATAGGGGGGGGGGCGACATCATATGCGCAGCGGAAGAACAAGAAAACAAAAATCCCCGATTCCCAAAAAGATGTTCATCGTCGTGCGAAGATTGGTGCGCAAAATCCGCAAAAACACAAAACTGCGTATAGAGATTGTGTTACCTAGGGAGATCGTATATCCCTGTTTCCTTGCAGATCCTTAGGAGAGGGTGAAGGAGGTCAAGCGTCCTCCTCTCTAGCGGTGATCCACACAGCAGGGTTGCGACGACGCTCCTCAAAACTCCAGGCCTACTCTGAGGTGGAGAGGGAGAGGAGAATAGGAAGGGCAAGCAAAGACTCTAGCCTATGAGGCTGTGAATCCCTCCTATTTATAGAGATCCCGTGTCAAAACCCTAATGGGTCCTTTCCCTAGTGGGTATTGGATCTGCATCCAATAAGACAAGGGCTCCGTCGGATATCTCATATCCGAACCTCTACTCATCGCAATGCCTACCATATGTGTGTGACCCTCTAGGCCCAATATCGAGCTGGCCGTGAGTCATACCTGTCAGAACTCCTTCTAACTCAGTGAATTATTATCTCTGTAATAATTCACTCGACTCATCGACTACGGAAGTACTAGGCCACTACGTCGTAGTCCCCAGACGATACAGGGGAATCCAATCCATTGGACCTGTCTGTCCTCAGTTACTATGTACCTATAGTCCCTCATCCATCTAATATCCCAGAGACCGTATATCGAGCATGGTGCTGTCAGACCCATACGGTTTCTACTCGAGTCTCGCTCTAATCGGATTCTCCCGGAGAACTCTTTCTCTCTCAACCCGAATGACCCTGGCCAGGGATTTGTCTGAGCAAGAACACATGGGATATTCCTCTCATGATACCGAGAGTGGATGATCCTCTATCGACACTCAATAGCCCTCGTAAGGTCGACTACCACTCCCAATGACCAGCTGTACTAGATCTGGGAACAGCCAAACCTATAAGTCTGGTATCAAAGAGTGGAGCACTCATACAGGACATCCTTGGTGTCTCAAGTCTAAGAACCAGATACACCACTAGGACTACGGAATCGTTGTCTGACAATAAGGCATCATCAACCATCCAGCATTCCGTAAGCGGATCAATCAGTGAACTCATTCTCCAATGAGCACCTGTACTGTATCCCTAGTGTCCCTACACGAGCAGCTATGAGACCAGCTGCATCCATCATATGGACGGGTATACAGCACACCAGTCTATCCGGTTATCACGATGTCCCTCTCGAGTAACCTATGACCGGGATTATTTAGGATATGTGTTTAAAGGTGAATCGATCTCATTATCGTGATCTCATCATGATCCGATTCCCATTGCACAAATCCAAGGACATCACAATATATATGCATTTATGCAATAGTTATAAAGTGATATACGCCAAAATATAATAAGCAAAAAGATTCTGTATCAAGTCACACGTGCCATCACTCACGTGATTGGCTTGCTGGGCACTTATGACTAGCAATCTCCCACTTGACCTAAAGCCAATCACCTATGTGTCTGATCCCCATCAGACCCCTGTGACGCTCAAAGACAATCTGAGACAATGGCTTTGTTAGTGGATCTGCAATGTTATCTTCGGATGGAACTCTTTCCACTACTACATCTCCTCGGGTCACGATCTCTCTGATAAGGTGGAACCTCCTCAGAACACTTCTGATGAGACCCGGGTTCCCTTATTTGAGTAATCACCCCATAGTTGTCGCAATATAAGGAAGTCGACTTGTCGCTATTTGTATCGACTCCCAAATCTGTGATGAACTTCTTCACCCAGACTCCCTCCTTTGCTGCATCCGATACAGCAATGTACTCCGCCTTTGTGGTCGAGTCAGCAGTGGTATCTTGCTTGGAACTCTTCCAGCACACTGCTCCTCCATTCAAGGTGTACACATACCCTGAATTCGACTTGCTATCATCGACATCAGACTGAAAACTTGAGTCAGTGTAGCCTTCAACCTTAAGGCTATTACCTCCATATTCTAGCAAAAGATCCTTAGTCCTTCTCAAGTACATAAGGATACACTTTATTGCTTTCCAGTGCTCCAAGCCTGGATCCGCTTGATACCTGCTCGTGACACTCAGAGCATACGCTATATCAGGCCTAGTACATAGCATGGCATACACGATAGACCCTATTGCTGAGGCATAAGGTATCATATTCATGTTCGCCCTTTCTTCTGGTAGTTTTCCATGTCAAACCTTTTGACAATGGTTTCTATGTACCTGGACTGGGACAAGCCAAGCATCCTCTTGGATCTATCTCTATAGATTCTAATCCCCAAGATATAGGATGCTTCCCCTAAGTCCTTTATGGAGAAGTGTCTAGATAACCAAGTCTTTACTGTGGATAGCATTCCTACGTCATTCCCAATGATGAGGATGTCATCCACATATAACACCAAAAAGGTGATAGCGCTCCCACTTACCTTTCTGTATACACAAGGCTCATCTTCGTTCTTAACGAAGTCATAAGATCTGATTGCCTCATCAAATCTTATGTTCCAACTTCGGGAAGCTTGCTTTAGTCCATAAATGGATCTAAGCAACCTACACACCTTATCTGGGCAGTTCTTGGACACGAATCCCTCAGGTTGCATCATATACACCTCCTCCTCCAGGTTCCCGTTGAGGAATGCGGTTTTCACATCCATCTGCCAGATCTCATAATCATAGTGTGCTGCAATAGCCAATAGAATTCTGATGGATTTTAGCATTGCTACGGGTGAGAAAGTTTCGTCGTAGTCAACACCTTGCCTTTGACGATACCCCTTAGCCACTAGCCTTGCTTTATAGGTCTCTACCTTTCCATCTACTCCGATCTTTTTCTTAAAGATCCACTTGCAACCGATGGGTACAATACCTTCGGGTGCATCAACTAGGTTCCAAACCTTATTGGAGTACATAGAATCCATCTCAGAATTCATGGCTTCTTTCCACTTCCCGGAGTCTATACTCATAATAGCCTCCTCGTAGGTCTGAGGATCAATATCCTCTACATCCTCTGCTCTAATATGTCCCACATATCTCTCAGGAGGATGGGATACTCTATCAGACCTGCGTAAAGTTGAAACTTGTGTATTAGATACCTGAACAGACTCGGGCTGTAGAGTGGTGCTTGAGCTTGGTTCTCCAACCTCGCTCAACTCTATCATTCTCCCACTGTCTCCGCCAAGAATGTGTTCCTTCTCAAGGAACACTGCTCTCTTAGCTACAAAGACCTTTTGGTCCTCGAGATGATAGAAATAATACCCACAAGTTTCCTTGGGGTATCCCACAAATTTGCATCGCTCTGTCCTTGATTCTAACTTATCGGGGTTGTGTCTTTTAATGTGGGTAGGGCAGCCTCAAATCTTAACAACCTTAAGATCAGGCTTCTTCCCTTTCCATATCTCATATGGTGTAGACACTACCGACTTAGTTAGAACTCTGTTCAGAAGGTAAGCTGCGGTTTCTAGGTCATATCTCCAGAATGAGATGGGTAGGTCAGCGAAACTCATCATGGACCGTACCATATCTAATAATGTACGATTTCTCCTTTCAGAGACACCATTGAGCTGAGGTGTATAAGGAGGTGTCCATTGGGATAATATCCCATGGTCCTTGAGGAAGTGAGTAAACTCTGTACTTAAGTACTCACCTCCTCGATCTGATCGAAGAGTTTTGATACTCTTTCCAGTCTGGTTCTCCACCTCATTCTTATACTCTCTGAATTTCTCAAAGGCCTCGGACTTGTACTTCATTAAGTACACATATCCATACCTTGAGAAATCATCAGTAAATGTAATGAAGTAGGAGTAACCTCCAATGGCATGAGTTGACATGGGTCCACATACATCACTATGTATGAGTTCCAACAACTCAGTGGCTCTCTCTCTAGTTCCACTAAATGGAGAGTTGGTCAGTTTTCCACGAATGCAAGGCTCACAAGTTGCATATGACACATAGTCGAATGGATCTAGATATCCATCATTTAGCAACTTTTGAATCCTTCTTTCATGGATGTGACCTAGCCTACAATGCCACAGGTATGCACTGTTCAACTCATCTCGTTTCCTTTTGGACACATTTATATTCATGATATGTGGAGTGGTGTCTAACATAAATAAACCATTATGCAATGTTCCTTTCGTGATGATCTTATCATCTAATAATATCGAACAACCATTGTTCTCAAAAACAAATTTATATCCACTAACTGTTAAACATGAAATGGAGATAATGTTTTTGATAATAGAAGGAACAAAATAACATGCATCTAATGCAATAAAAGCTCCACTAGGCAGATGTAGGGCGACCTCGCCAACAGCTAATACAGCAACTTTTGCTCCATTACCCATCTTGAGGTCCATCTCGCCTCTCTCTAGTCTCCTAGGCCTTGCCAGAACCTGCAACGAATTACATATATGATAAGCACTACCGGTATCTAATACCCATGTGTTATCATAAGAGTCTGACAAATGGAGACTGATCATGAATGTACCTGAAGCTTCATCAAGCTTTTGTTTCGCCCTTTCTGCAAGGTACTCTTTGCAGTTTCTCTTCCAGTGCCCATCTTTACCACAGTGGAAGCACTGGCCTTTGTCCTTTGTTGGGTCTTTCTTAGCAACCTTTGCTTTACCTTGTTTGCCCTTGCCCTTTCCCTTCTTAAGGGACCTTTCTGCTTTCCTTTTCTTTCTGGTCTCACTAGTGTAGAGAACTGGCTTCTCTTTCTTAATAGTACTCTCTGCCTCCCTCAACATATTGAGGAGCTCTGGGAGAGTCACCTCAAGCTTGTTCATATTAAAGTTCATTATGAACTGTGAAAAGGAATCTGGTAGGGACTGAAGCACAATGTCCACACACAAGTTATCCTCTAGGACCATTCCTAGACCTGTGAGTTTCTCTATCCACTCAATCATCTTTAGGACATGGTTCTGAACCGGTGTCCCCTCAGTCATCCTAGCGCGGAAAAGGCTCTTGGATATCTCATATCGTTGAGTCCTTCCCTGTTCCTCAAACAATTTACGGACATGTAGGAGAATGGATCTGGCATCCATCATTTCATGTTGTCTCTGTAACTCTGGAGTCATAGAGCCCAACATATAGCACTGAGCAAGAGTGGAGTCATCAATGTACTTCACGTAGCGAGCGATCTCATCCTCGCTTGCCCCTTCTTCGGGCGTAGGCATCACTGTATCAAGGACGTACACGATTTTCTCCGCTGTGAGAACAATTCTCAAGTTACGGAGCCAATCCGTATAATTTAGACCAGTGAGGCGGTTGACATCAAGTATGCCACGTAAGGGATTTGAAAGCGACATTTTCTGAAAATAAAGATGTAGCAAAAATGAATAACATGCAGATTTTGCAAGAAATAAACTATCAAGATATGGACTTCTATCTTAATATGCTCCCACTATTTTACTAACGAGTCACGCGACACCCTCAGCACGTGAAACGGAAGTCTCCGGCAGACTTCTAGTGGGGATCAGGATCCAATCAGCGTCTTAGTGTAACCTCGAGGGACTCGACCAATCACACTAAGCCTAAAAGGTAGACAACTCTTGCCGATCACAACTCCTTGTGATTCCCGTCCTGTTCGGCCTCCGAATCACCATGGCCTCGAGGGACTCGACCAACCATGATGCTCGGTTAAGTCAACACCTTCGTTACAAGATGAGTCTGATTTGATGATATACCCTCGAGGGACTCGACCAAGCATATCATGCCCTCAGGTCACCGGTGACATCTCTATGTCGTAAGCAAGATAGCGAATCGCGATATAGGTGAGTCTCGAGGGACTCGACCAACTCAACCTACACCGGGATTCGGTTCCTACTCATAACGATGGAAGGCCACGTGGGTCAATCTAATTGCCTCACGTTTACCGACTTAATATTATCGAGAGATGTTTCTATGATTTGGTCTCCTAATATGACATGTCACACATATACATATTTAATATATATCTACATCGCATGCAAATATATATACATATCTAGTATGTGTATAAGCAATCACACCAGATGATCATGGACCACAACCTAATATGATTAGGCCCGAGCCAGTAGGCCTAATCACTCACATCAAGATCTATGTGTGCAACGGTGCATCTCCATGCCTTGTGATCGTCCATCTCGTCCTCGTCGGTTCCGTCGACATCTTGATGCATCTCCATGCATCACGATCGTCCGTCTCGTGGGTCCCGCTATCGCATCCACGCTCCCGCTGCGCCTCCTCATGTGATTACAACTTAATCATAGGCACGCAGGCCCGACAATAAACGAGAAATATAATGGAGGTTCGCAGACCTCAATAATAATAATCACAAGTACACACATCACACGGTCCATGATCATCCGTCCACTCATCATACATCACATGTATAAATAATCATCATCATGTAGGACTACTAGATAATAATAAAAATAATAATCAACTAAACCTTTTAATTAATTAATATTTTCTGAAATCAGGGATATATAGGGAATTTCTCAATTCCCAAGGGTATTTTCGTAATTTGGACAAAAGACAGAAACTGGAATTTCTCAAATTCACAGGGGCAAAACTGTCTTTTTGCCCAAAACCCTAATTCCCTCTGCTGCTTCCGTCGCCGCCACCCTGCCGGCGGAGCCTGTGCGGCGGGGCGAGGGCACTGCCCTCGCCTGCAGGCGGCACGCCCGCTGGCGGCGACGCCGCTGCGGGTGGGCGCCCCCTTCGGGCGCCGCTGCCTCCGCAGGCGGTGCTGTCCTGCTAGGCGGCCGCCCCTGTGGGGGGGGTTTCGCCCGCGGGAGTAGCGGCGGCAGGCGTCGCTACAGGTGGGCTCCCCCTTCGGGCGTCGCTGCCTCCGCAGGCGGTGCTGTCCCGCCGGGCGGCCGCCCCTGTGGGGGGGGTTTCGCCCGCAGGAGCAGCGGCGGCAGGCGTCGTGCGTCGCTGCCCTGCGGCGGCAGGCGCCGCTTCCTTTCGGTGGCAGGCGCCGCTGCCCTGCGGCGCCTCTGCCCGTGGGTTGCCAGCCCCGCCGGCAGCAAAACTGCTGCAAGCAGACCGCTGGCCGGCTGCTGCAGGCACTGCGCCGGCGCTGTGCTGCCTGGCTGCGGCTGCAGGTGGCTGCAGGCATGCAGATCGAGGGCAGCAACTGTTGCTGCCCTTTCTCGCTTTTGCGTCAACGATTTTGACGTCAATATTCTTCCTAAACACAACACACGCAGTTCAAAACCAATCATTCGCACGAACAACCTGGCTCTGATACCACTGTTGGGAAATCATAGGGGGGGGCGACATCATATGCGCAGCGGAAGAACAAGAAAACAAAAATCCCCGATTCCCAAAAAGATGTTCATCGTCGTGCGAAGATTGGTGCGCAAAATCCGCAAAAACACAAAACTGCGTATAGAGATTGTGTTACCTAGGGAGATCGTATATCCCTGTTTCCTTGCAGATCCTTAGGAGAGGGTGAAGGAGGTCAAGCGTCCTCCTCTCTAGCGGTGATCCACACAGCAGGGTTGCGACGACGCTCCTCAAAACTCCAGGCCTACTCTGAGGTGGAGAGGGAGAGGAGAATAGGAAGGGCAAGCAAAGACTCTAGCCTATGAGGCTGTGAATCCCTCCTATTTATAGAGATCCCGTGTCAAAACCCTAATGGGTCCTTTCCCTAGTGGGTATTGGATCTGCATCCAATAAGACAAGGGCTCCGTCGGATATCTCATATCCGAACCTCTACTCATCGCAATGCCTACTATATGTGTGTGACCCTCTAGGCCCAATATCGAGCTGGCCGTGAGTCATACCTGTCAGAACTCCTTCTAACTCAGTGAATTATTATCTTTGTAATAATTCACTCGACTCATCGACTACGGAAGTACTAGGCCACTACGCCGTAGTCCCCAGACGATACAGGGGAATCCAATCCATTGGACCTGTCTGTCCTCAGTTACCATGTACCTATAGTCCCTCATCCATCTAATATCCCAGAGACCGTATATCGAGCATGGTGCTGTCAGACCCATACGGTTTCTACTCGAGTCTCGCTCTAATCGGATTCTCCCGGAGAACTCTTTCTCTCTCAACCCGAATGACCCTGGCCAGGGATTTGTCTGAGCAAGAACACATGGGATATTCCTCTCATGATACCGAGAGTGGATGATCCTCTATCGACACTCAATAGCCCTCGTAAGGTCGACTACCACTCCCAATGACCAGCTGTACTAGATCTGGGAACAGCCAAACCTATAAGTCTGGTATCAAAGAGTGGAGCACTCATACAGGACATCCTTGGTGTCTCAAGTCTAAGAACCAGATACACCACTAGGACTACGGAATCGTTGTCTGACAATAAGGCATCATCAACCATCCAGCATTCCGTAAGCGGATCAATCAGTGAACTCATTCTCCAATGAGCACCTGTACTGTATCCCTAGTGTCCCTACACGAGCAGCTATGAGACCAGCTGCATCCATCATATGGACGGGTATACAGCACACCAGTCTATCCGGTTATCACGATGTCCCTCTCGAGTAACCTATGACCGGGATTATTTAGGATATGTGTTTAAAGGTGAATCGATCTCATTATCGTGATCTCATCATGATCCGATTCCCATTGCACAAATCCAAGGACATCACAATATATATGCATTTATGCAATAGTTATAAAGTGATATACGCCAAAATATAATAAGCAAAAAGATTCTGTATCAAGTCACACGTGCCATCACTCACGTGATTGGCTTGCTGGGCACTTATGACTAGCACTAACTAAGTCGGTAGTGTCTACACCATATGAGATATGGAAAGGGAAGAAGCCTGATCTTAAGGTTGTTAAGATTTGAGGCTGCCCTACCCACATTAAAAGACACAACCCCGATAAGTTAGAATCAAGGACAGAGCGATGTAAATTTGTGGGATACCCCAAGGAAACTTGTGGGTATTATTTCTATCATCTCGAGGACCAAAAGGTCTTTGTAGCTAAGAGAGCAGTGTTCCTTGAGAAGGAACACAATCTTGGCGGAGACAGTGGGAGAATGATAGAGTTGAGCGAAGTTAGGGAACCAAGCTCAAGCACCACTCTACAGCCCGAGTCTGTTCAGGTATCTAATACACAAGTTTCAACTTTACGCAGGTCTGATAGAGTATCCCATCCTCCTGAGAGATATGTGGGACATATTAGAGCAGAGGATGTAGAGGATATTGATCCTCAGACCTACGAGGAGGCTATTATGAGTATAGACTCCGGGAAGTGGAAAGAAGCCATGAATTCTGAGATGGATTCTATGTACTCCAATAAGGTTTGGAACCTAGTTGATGCACCCGAAGGTATTGTACCCATCGGTTGCAAGTGGATCTTTAAGAAAAAGATCGGAGTAGATGGAAAGGTAGAGACCTATAAAGCAAGGCTAGTGGCTAAGGGGTATCGTCAAAGGCAAGGTGTTGACTACGACGAAACTTTCTCACCCGTAGCAATGCTAAAATCCATCAGAATTCTATTGGCTATTGCAGCACACTATGATTATGAGATCTGGCAGATGGATGTGAAAACCGCATTCCTCAACGGGAACCTGGAGGAGGAGGTGTATATGATGCAACCTGAGGGATTCGTGTCCAAGAACTGCCCAGATAAGGTGTATAGGTTGCTTAGATCCATTTATGGACTAAAGCAAGCTTCCCGAAGTTGGAACATAAGATTTGATGAGGCAATCAGATCTTATGACTTGGTTAAGAACGAAGATGAGCCTTGTGTATACAGAAAGGTAAGTGGGAGCGCTATTAGCTTTTTGGTGTTATATGTGGATGACATCCTCATCATTGGGAATGACATAGGAATGCTATCCACAATAAAGGCTTGGTTATCTAGACACTTCTCCATGAAGGACTTAGGAGAAGCATCTTATATCTTGGGGATTAGAATCTATAGAGATAGATCCAAAAGGATGCTTGGCTTGTCCCAGTCCAGGTACATAGAAACTATTGTCAAAAGGTTTGGCATGGAAAATTCCAAAAGAGGTCTCATACCGATGAGACATGGGATATCGCTTTCTACGAGTATGTCCCCAAAGACTCCAGAAGAAAGGGCGAACATGGATATGATACCTTATGCCTCAGCAATAGGGTCTATCATGTATGCCATGCTATGTACTAGGCCTGATATAGCGCATGCTCTGAGTGTCACGAGCAGGTATCAGGCGGATCCAGGCTTGGAGCACTGGAAAGCAGTAAAGTGTATCCTTAAGTACTTGAGAAGGACTAAGGATCTTTTACTAGTATATGGAGGTAATAGCCTTAAGGTTGAAGGCTACACTGACTCAAGTTTTCAGTCTGATGTCGATGATAGCAAGTCGAATTCAGGGTATGTGTACACCTTGAATGGAGGAGCAGTGTGCTGGAAGAGTTCCAAGCAAGATACCACTGCTGACTCGACCACAGAGGCGGAGTACATTGCTGCATCAGATGCAGCAAAGGAGGGAGTCTGGTTGAAGAAGTTCATCACAGATTTGGGAGTCGTGCCGGATAGTGAGGAGCCGATTTCCCTATATTGCGACAACAACGGGGCAATTGCTCAAGCGAAGGAACCTAGGTCTCATCAGAAATCTAAGCATGTTCTGAGGAGGTTCCACCTTATCAGAGAGATCGTGACCCGAGGAGATGTAGCAGTGGAAAGAGTTCCATCCGAAGATAATATTGCAGATCCACTAACAAAGCCATTGTCTCAGATTGTCTTTGAGCGTCACAGGGGTCTGATGGGGATCAGACACATAGGTGATTGGCTTTAGGTCAAGTGGGAGATTGCTAGTCATAAGTGCCCAGCAAGCCAATCACGTGAGTGATGGCACGTGTGACTTGATACAGAATCTTTTTGCTTATTATATTTTGGCATATATCACTTTATAACTATTGCATAAATGCATATATATTGTGATGTCCTTGGATTTGTGCAATGGGAATCGGATCGTGATGAGATCACGATAATGAGATCGATTCACCTTTAAACACATATCCTAAATAATCCCGGTCATAGGTTACTCGAGAGGGACATCGTGATAACCGGATAGACTGGTGTGCTGTATACCCGTCCATATGATGGATGCAGCTGGTCTCATAGCTGCTCGTGTAGGGACACTAGGGATACAGTACAGGTGCTCATTGGAGAATGAGTTCACTGATTGATCCGCTTACGGAATGCTGGATGGTTGATGATGCCTTATTGTCAGACAACGATTCCGTAGTCCTAGTGGTGTATCTGGTTCTTAGACTTGAGACACCAAGGATGTCCTGTATGAGTGCTCCACTCTTTGATACCAGACTTATAGGTTTGGCTGTTCCCAGATCTAGTACAGCTGGTCATTGGGAGTGGTAGTCGACCTTACGAGGAC
Organism: Musa acuminata AAA Group; assembly: GCF_036884655.1. Taxonomy (NCBI): domain Eukaryota; kingdom Viridiplantae; phylum Streptophyta; class Magnoliopsida; order Zingiberales; family Musaceae; genus Musa; species Musa acuminata. The sequence goes on along the minus strand of NC_088334.1, from coordinate 30,339,164 downwards.
TATTGAGTGTCGATAGAGGATCATCCACTCTCGGTATCATGAGAGGAATATCCCATGTGTTCTTGCTCAGACAAATCCCTGGCCAGGGTCATTCGGGTTGAGAGAGAAAGAGTTCTCCGGGAGAATCCGATTAGAGCGAGACTCGAGTAGAAACCGTATGGGTCTGACAGCACCATGCTCGATATACGGTCTCTGGGATATTAGATGGATGAGGGACTATAGGTACATGGTAACTGAGGACAGACAGGTCCAATGGATTGGATTCCCCTGTATCGTCTGGGGACTACGGCGTAGTGGCCTAGTACTTCCGTAGTCGATGAGTCGAGTGAATTATTACAGAGATAATAATTCACTTAGTTAGAAGGAGTTCTGACAGGTATGACTCACGGCCAGCTCGATATTGGGCCTAGAGGGTCACACACATATGGTAGGCATTGCGATGAGTAGAGGTTCGGATATGAGATATCCGACGGAGCCCTTGTCTTATTGGATGCAGATCCAATACCCACTAGGGAAAGGACCCATTAGGGTTTTGACACGGGATCTCTATAAATAGGAGGGATTCACAGCCTCATAGGCTAGAGTCTTTGCTTGCCCTTCCTATTCTCCTCTCCCTCTCCACCTCAGAGTAGGCCTGGAGTTTTGAGGAGCGTCGTCGCAACCCTGCTGTGTGGATCACCGCTAGAGAGGAGGACGCTTGACCTCCTTCACCCTCTCCTAAGGATCTGCAAGGAAACAGGGATATACGATCTCCCTAGGTAACACAATCTCTATACGCAGTTTTTGTGTTTTTGCGGATTTTGCGCACCAATCTTCGCACGACGATGAACATCTTTTTGGGAATCGGGGATTTTTGTTTTCTTGTTCTTCCGCTGCGCATATGATGTCGCCCCCTTATGATTTCCCAACAAATCCAACCACCTTTGTTAAAGGGCCAACCTTGCATGTTTCACCTCACACAAAATGCAACTTTTGTTGCAAACTCGAACATATTGCCTATAAATGTCCACTTAAAAGATGTAGTCCACATAGATTGATTTGGGTTCCTAAAAGAACCTCAAATGACTCAATACAACATGATAAGATATGTAGATCGATTTTTAAGGCACCCAAGGTTAAATGGGTACCTAAAAATCATCATTTTTTTGTAGAAAAATGTACCTTCACAAGCTAGGAGCAAGAGATGGTACCTTGATAGTGGATGCTCAAGGTATATGACCAGAGATCCATCTCATTTCTCTAAGCTCACTAGCCTAGACGAAGGATATGTCACCTTCGAAGACAACAACAAGGGTAAAATCATTGGCAAAGGTACCATAGGTAACAAATCCAACCCTTATTGAAGATGTATTATTCGTTGATGGTTTAAAGCGTAACCTTTTGAGTATTAGTCAATTATATGATAAAGAATATATCGTTAGATTTGAATTTAATGCTTGTATTATTGAAAAACCACAAAAAAACACATCTATGATTGTCCTAAAACAAAATTAATGTATACACTATCGAGATTGATGATTTTTGTAATGAAATATGCTTTTCGATTTTGAATGATGATACTTGGCTTTGGCATAGGAGATTAGGTCATGCTAGCATGAAACTAATCTCTCAAATTTCATCTAAAGGACTTGTAAGAGGAATTTCTCATATCAAGTTTGTCAAAGATAATGTGTGTGATGCATGTCAACTAGGAAAACAAATAAAAGGTAGCTTCAAACCTAACAACCAAATAAGCACCTCTAGACCTTTACAAATGATCCATATGGACTTGTTCGGACCAATTGCTACATCAAGTCTCGGAGGTAGTAAATACGTATTTGTCATCATGGATGATTATAGTAGATACACATGGACTTATTTTTTGGCACATAAAAGTGAATGCTTTAGGTATTTCTCTAAATTTTATAAATTTGTTCAAAATGAAAAGGGTTTTATGATTTTATCAATTCGAAGTGATCATGGTGGTGAATTTCAAAACTATGATTTTCAAGAATTTTATGAATCTAATGGATACAACCACAACTTCTCTACTCCAAGAAATCCTCAATAAAAATGGAGTAATAGAAAGAAAGAATAGAAACTTACAAGAAATGACAAGAATCATGTTAAACGAATATAGCCTACCTAAATATTTTTGGGCCGAAGCTGTAAATATGTCATGCTATGTTATGAATAGGGTTCTAGTAAGACCACTACTTTCCAAGATTCATTATGAGTTGTGGAACAACAAAAAACCTAACGTTTCATACTCTAAAGTTTTCGAATGTAAATGTTTTCTTTTGAATGAAAAAGATGCCTTAGGTAAATTTGATGAAAAATCTGATGAAGGAATTTTTCTTGGCTATTCTTTTGTTTCTAAAGCATTTCGTATCTTTAACAAAAGAACTTTGATTATAGAAAAATCTATTCATGTTGTTTTTAATGAAATTTTCAAAGTTAAGAAAAATGATTTTGAAGATGATCTTAAATTTAATACTTTGAATTTAAATGAATCCCTTTCTCCATTTAGCAACTTGGATGCATCTTCTTCCGAACCTTCTTTGCCGAATGAATGGAAGTATGTAGATGCTCATCCTAAGGAGCTAATTATAGGAGACATATCGAAAGGGGTTCAAACTCATTTTTCTCTTAAGATTTTTTGTGCCAACATTGCTTTTCTCTCCAAATTGAACCTAAATGCATTGACGAAGCCATGAAAGACAATTCATGGGTCATCCCAATGCAAGAAGAATTGAATCAATTTGAGAGAAATGAAGTATGAAAGCTTGTTCCTAGACCATATGACCATTTAGTTATTGGTACTAAATGGGTCTTTAGAAACAAGCAAGATGAATTTGGTATCGTGGTTCGAAACAAGGCTAGATTAGTGGCCAAAGGTTTCAACCAAGAAGAATACATTAATTATGAAGAAACCTTCGCTCCTGTAACACGATTAGAAGCCATAAGGATGCTCCTTGCCTATGCTTGTAGTAATAATTTTAAGTTGTTTCAAATAGATATTAAAAGTACTTTTCTTAATGGCTTTATCTCCGAAGTTTATGTTGACCAACCTCCCAAATTTGAGAATGATAATTTTCCTAATTATGTGTTTGAATTGACTAAAGCTCTCTATGGATTGAAACAAGCCCTAAGAGCTTAGTATGAGAGACTTAGCTTATTTCTAATTCATAATAATTTCTCTAAAGACAAGGTCGATACTATATTGTTTATTAAAAATTTTAAAAATAATTTTTTTATTGTTCAAATTTATGTTGATGACTTTATTTTTGATTCTACAAATGAATCCTTATATGAATCATTTGCTAAAAACATGAGTCTAGAATTTGAAATGAGCCTAATGGAGGAACTAACCTTCTTTTTAGGCTTATAAATTATACAATTTAGCAATGGTATTTTTCTTAATAAAATAAAATATGCTTTAGAATTGCTAAAAAGATTTAACATGGATAGTTCAAAAGCTATCAACACTCCTATGAGTACCTCCACTAAGTTAGACACTGACGAAAGTGGAGAAAGCTTTGATTAAAAAAGCTTATAGGGGTATGATAGGTAGTTTGGTTTACCTCACCGCAACTAGACCGGACATCATGTTTAGCGTAGGACTTTGTGCTAGATTTCAATCTAACCCTAAGCAATCTCATTTAAAAGTTGTTAAAAGGATATTTAGATACCTAAAAGGAACTCCTAAACTAGGATTATGGTATCCTAAATCTAAGAACTTTGAATTGCATGGTTATGCTAATGCAGATTTTGCTGGATGTAGTTTAGATAGAAAAAGCACATCTGGAATTTGTCAATTTTTAGGACACGTACTCGTTTTTTGGTCTTCCAAGAAACAAAACTCGGTTGCATTATCTACAATCGAAGTTGAGTGCATAACTACAGGTGTATACTGTGCTCAAGTTATATGGATGAAAAACACTTTAAAGGATTATGTAATTGACCTGAAAAATATACCTATAAAGTTTGATAACACTAGTGTAATATGCTTTGCTAAAAATCCTATTCAACACTCTAGAACTAAACACATTGACATTAGGCATCACTTTATATGAGATCTTGTTAATAATCATGATGTAATATTAGAGTTCATTGATACGAAACATCAATTAGTAGATATCTTTACAAAACCCTTAAATGAAGAACAATTTGATTTCATAAGAAGAGAATTAGGGATGTTAAACTGTCAAAATTCATGAATTTATTAATTTTTTATTTTTGGACTTTCTTAATCACTCAATTGAATCATGATCTTATAGTATACGCAATGAGCCATATGCATTTTTCCATATGAGTTGTTATGATGCTTGCGTACAAATTTTTAATGGTGAATCATAAAAATACAGTATGCATTTTTTTACGAGTTCCATACAATGTTTGAGTATGGTATGCATTTTATATGATGAATCATGAATGTACAATCTTCAAATATGAATCTTCTTCTCTTATGATGCGAATTTTACATGATAAAGTAAATAAGGTTATGTGCTTCACAACAATAAAAATCTTACAAAATTAAAATCATCTGTGATAGTACCACACACCAATGTGAGCAATGCTCAGAGCCTATAGGTGGTGGCACCACCCAGCTGGCGGTAGCACCGCCAGTTGTCACGGGTGGCAAGCGGTAGCACCGCCCAACTAGCGGTGCCACCGCCCGCAACCTCTGCCCTATAAAAAGGCACTTAGGGTCGGTGGTAGAACCGACCCCAAGCCCTCCTACATTCCTCCAAACACCTCTAAACCCCTCATTCTCCTTGATCCTTCTCTAGAAACTTAAGGAAACCCTCCTCTTCTTCAAATTCAAGGATCAATCTCAACCTTTCAAGAAGATTACTGCAAGGGTAATTCTCAAACCTCTTCTCTCAATTTATTAATAGATCTTATCTCTCATGTGTAGTTCTCTCATCATTTATGTATTTAGTCTCATGGCTTCTAGAAGATCCTTTAGGGATAAAGGGAAGAGGAGATTAGATGAAAATTATGACTCCCTACTTTTCGATTCTAATCAACATGCTCTAAAATTTCCATCAATAGAGTCTAGACATGTTCATAAGGGTAAATATGTTGATTTAGACGAATTCAGTGATTTGGAACATATTCAATGGTTTGCTAATATAGACATTCTCCCAATCCTTTAAATGAGTGAACCTATCTACCCTAGACTTGTTAGGCTATTTTACAATAATTTACATGTAGATAAAGATGAAAGGGTATCTACCTATCTATTAGGACATCATATACCCATTATGGATAGATCAATTTGTAACATCATAGGAATTGCAGTAAAAGAAAGAGGGTGTCATTTTAGAGGATAATGGGATGATGAAATAGTTGGGACTACTTACGTTGATGCCTTAGGAACAATTTTTGGTAATCCTAACTTAACGATTCTTCCAAAAAGCTACGAATATTTACTACCTTTAAGCACCAAAATACTTCATCACATCCTGATAAGTATCATTCTCCCAAAGCAATATCATCATGATGAAGTAAGTCAAATGGAACTAGGTACCATGTATTAGATTATGAAGGGACATAACAATTGTTTTGGTTACCTAATCCAATAAAACATGATTGAACTATCAAAAAAGGACATGATGCTTTCATATGGTGGCTTAATCACAAGATTACTCCAAGCCTATGATATTACCATTCCACCCGACGAAGAAGTTATAAAACTAGACAGATTTAGTATCATAAATAGAAATCTACTTCGACGGATGAGATGTATATTCAGAAATGGTATATGGACTAGATTGCGTAGAAGGACTGTTTCCCTCAAACCTGAACCAGAACCTGAAACACCAATTTTTAGGGGTAATCTCTCTTCTCCAACTAGTCCCTTTGAGGAATCACCTCTAGTAGAGCAAGCACCTCCCACATCTATCGACGACATTAGGACTCGAATGGATCGATTTGAACAATGTCAAGATCGACTTGAACAACGCCATGATCAAATTTTGACTGAGCTGTAGTAGATTCATTAACAACTCAATACCTTGTTTAGACATTTTAATTGGCCACCACCTGAATAATTAATTATGACTTTTTGCTGATGACAAAGGGGGAGAAATGGATGAAATCTTCTTCTTTTATTCTACTTACTTTGATGTTGTAATCTTATGTTGTTTACCTTGATGTTGTAAACTTAAAATGCTACTTACTTGGATGATTACAATTCTGTACTTTGATTTACATGTTATCTCTTCAAATGATGAGTATGATATCATGCTTACCTTGATGCTGAAAATTTCTGTCAATATCATACTTACCTTGATGCTAAAAATTTCTATCAATATCATGCTTACTTTGATGCTGAAAATAGATATGATTTTGACTCGAAAATAGATGTCATGTCTTGACATCATTTCTATCGATGAATACATGGTATCATCTTTAGATTTGGTAAATCATGATGTGTATGATGATAATAAGTCTAAATTATCAATTCAATGCTTGAATTCAAAGGCGTAAATTCAAGAGTATCTTTTCTCAATTATGGCATATAGATAGGGGGAGTTAAGATTAACTTAATCACCAATTGGTTGTCATCATAAAAAAGGAGGAGATTGTTGAATCTTGGATTTTGATGATGAAATCAATTGGTAAATTATTTGATCTAATCCATGTGTTAAGATAAGTGTGCAGGATTAACTATGATAGCAGTAAGGCATAAAGCAGATGATGAGCCGGAGTCGAAGACTCGGACTATATACCGGGAGCTCGCCGAGAGTTCATCGTGAGATCACCGGAAGCACGTTGGAAGACTCACCGAAAGCTCGTCGAAAGATCACCATAAGCACGCTGGAAGACTAGCCAAGAGTTGGTCGGGAGTTCGTTAGAAGCTCGTAAGAAGAATCACCGAAAAGTTCACCGGAAGACCGTTGAGTGAAAAATCAACGTACTGGACCATGCTTACCTTAATCATAGTTAGAACAACAATAGTTAGAACTCTGTTAAGAGCCAACTGGGCTCGAAGTTGGGCTGGAGTCAAGGCCCAACCAGGATGCTGAATTCCTGACCGATGGTGGCACCGCTTGGAAAGCAGCACCCCAGGTGGTCTGGGCGGTGGTACCACCGGTAGTTATTGCTGCCAGTGGTGGTACTGCCCCTGTCAGGCGATGGTACCGACAGAGCTCAGTCTGGTGTCAGGTGTACCGCTCAATGTCAAGTGTCAGGTGATGGTACTACCCAGTAATGGCGGTGGTACCGCTAGTACCCCAGAAATCTAGGATGAGACACTTTTTGTCTCCATTTTTGAAAGTCATTGGGGCCTATAAATACCCCACTCTTTTCAGCATTAAAAGGTACCGAAGTGTGATTTTAATCTTGAGTTATTGGGGTGCAAAAGTGTTGTAAACAAGTACTAATGTTCTCCTCCTCCCTTTCTAAATTTTGAGATCATTCAAGAGAGGTGTGAGACTTGTAAGGGTTCTCTCCTAAACCCGGGAAAAGGAGAAAGTACTATAAAGAGGTGTTCGGTCTTCACCTATTGAAGGAAGGCCTTTAGTGGATGCCTGAGATCTCATCGGAGGAGGAATCCGAAAGTGGATGTAGGTCACCTTGACCAAACCACTCTAAATTCTGGTTTGCTTTTTATTTGTGCAATTTACTTTACTACAAACCTCCTTAATCTTCTCTTGCACTTTTACAAAAGCTTTCAAGTTCAACTTCTCTTCGAAATAGATTGAATCGAAACCATTTTCATCAGAATCGGTTTTAATCGAAACGAATAATTTTCTGAAATCGTAAAAGTTTTCCGCTGCACTAATTCACCCCCCCCCCCCCTCTTAGTGCCACTCTTGATCCTAATAATTGGTATTAGAGCAACGTTCACTCTCGTTTGGTTTAAAACCCAAGAGAGATGACATTTGCCTACAACCAAGAAGGTCATTCAATTACACATCCGCCCATTTTCAATGGGATGGATTACATATATTCGAAGACTAGAATGAAGATCTTCCTAATTTCAATCGATTTTGAGCTATGGAACGTTGTCAAAAATGATTTTCAAAAGTCTTCTCTTCCAATGAATAATTGGAATGAGTTGGAGAAGAAGACTTTCACTTTAAATGTCAAGGCTATAAATGCCTTGTTTTGTGCATTAGATAAAAATCAGTTTAATCGAGTATCGATTTGTGAAACGACTTTTGATATTTGGCACACACTCGAACTGACTCATGAAGGCACTAATAGAGTGAAGGAGTCAAAAATTAATCTTTTAGTGCACACTTATGAGTTGTTTCGGATGAAACCAAATGAGACCATTGGAGATATGTACACTTGATTTATGGATGTCGTCAATGGTCTAAATTGACTTGGTAAAAGTTCTCGGATTTTGAACTTGTTAATAAAATTTTAAGATCCCTTCCAAATAGTTGGGACCCTAAAGTAACGGTCATTCAAGAGGTCAAAGATTTGAATAATTTTCCTCTCGAAGAACTAATTGGGTTACTAATGACCTATGAAATGACTTGTAAAGCTCAAGAAATGCTTGAGGACACCCTTCCAAAGAATATGAAAGATATGACACTAAGAACCCACGAAGATTACTTGAAAGAAAACTCAAGTGATGAGGACCGTGATGAAGATTTGGCACTCTTAACAAGAAAATTCAAAAAATTCATAAAAAAAATAAATTTAAAAATTATACTAAAAATAAATTTGAACCCAAGAAAAATCAAGTAATATGCTACGAATGCAAGAAGCCGGGACATTATAAGAGCAAATGTCCCCTAGCCAAGAAGAGACAACCAAAGAAGAAGGCTCTCAAAGCAACATGGGATGCCTCAAGTGCATCCGAAGAAGAGGAGCCTACCATCACCGAGTAAGGTACTATGCATTAATGGCCATTGATGCAAATTTATCTTTTGATGAACTATTAAATGCTTTTTATGATTTATTTGATGAATGCAAATCAATTAATAAAAAAATATAAATTGTTAAAAAAGGAGCATGATTCTCTTGTTAGTGATTTTAATAGATTAAAGGTTAAGCATAATAGTAGTTTAACTCCTTGTACGAAATGTGATGAATTAGAAATACTTAAAAAGAAAAACTTGCTACTCAAAGAAACCTTAGAAAAATTTGAGGTTGGTAGTAAGTCTTTGAACATGATTCTTGCCAATAAGGGTCACGTTAATAGGAGAAGTGGAATCGGATTTGTGAGTAGCTCTCTCCAAAATCCAACCACCTTTGTTAAAGGGCCAACCTTGCATGTTTCACCTCACACAAAATGCAACTTTTGTTGCAAACTCGAATATATTGCCTATAAATGTCCACTTAAAAGATGTAGTCCACATAGATTGATTTGGGTTCCTAAAAGAACCTCAAATGACTCAATACAACATGATAAGATATGTAGATCGATTTTTGAGGTACCCAAGGTTAAATGGGTACCTAAAAATCATCCTTTTTTTTGTAGAAAAATGTACCTTCATAAGTTAGGAGCAAGAGATGGTACCTTGATAGTGGATGCTCAAGGTATATGACCGAATATCTATCTTATTTCTCTATGCTCACTAGCCTAGACGAAGGATATGTCACCTTCAGAGACAACAACACGGGTAAAATTATTAGCAAAGTTACCATAGGTAACAAATCCAACCTTTATTAAAGATGTATTGTTTGTTGATGGTTTAAATATAACATTTTGAGTATTAGTCAATTATATGATAAAGGATAAATCGTTAGATTTGAATATAATGCTTGTATTATTGAAAAATCACACAAAAACACATCTATGATTGCCCTAAATAAAAAATAATGTATACACTATCGAGATTGATGATTTTTTGTAATGAAATGTACTTTTCGATTTTGAATGATGATGCTTGGCTTTGTCATAGGAGATTAGGTCATGCTAGCATGAAACTAATCTCTCAAATTTTATCTAAAAACTTGTAAGTGAAATTCCTCATATCAAGGTCGTCAAAGATAATGTGAGTGATGCATGTCAACTAGGAAAACAATTAAAAGGTAGCTTCAAACCTAAGAACCAAATAAGCACCTCAAAATCATGCATTAAAATATTAAATTTAGAATCTTTAACTTTACTCGTGCCTTTATGTGTGACTTCAAGAGTATGCCAAATGTCATGTGTAGTTTCCCAAGTCAAAATACGATTAAACTAGATTTTATCCAAAGTACAAAATAAAGCATTTATAGCTTTTGTATTTAAAAAATAATTTTTTCTCAAAGTCATTCCATTCATTTATAAGTTTAGAAGGGGTTTGAAAACCAAGTTCAACAATATTCTATAAATCAAAGTTCAAAGAAAGCAAGAAAACTCTCATCCGAGTTTTCTAATAAGTGTAGTTTGGTCCATTGAACATAAGAGAACGAGTGATAGAAAGACCCTCTTGAAAGCCCAAAAAAGTCATCTCTCTTATGTGTTAATCCAACAGAGAGAAACGTGGCTCTGATACCAACTGTTAGGACCAAGTCGACACTAAGAGGAGGTGGGGGGTGAATTAATGCTTACGATAAAATCACGTCGGTTTGAAAATTCTCGTTCGATGAAAACCGATTGGAAAGATATTAACTTGAAAACATGTTCATAAGCATAGTAAATGTAAGAAATCAATTTACAATGAAAATAAAAAGCTCAAAGTAAATGCAAATCAGATTTATAGTGGTTCAATCGTTGTGAACTGCATCCAATCTCGATTCCTCTTCACTCGAGGCCACCGACTTTCACTACCAATCTTCTTTCAATGGGCAAAGATCAACTACCCTTTTACATTTTTTCTCCTTTTTATAGGTTCAGGAGATAACCTTTGCACCCATCAAGGTAACCCTCACACACCTTCCATAGAACAACCTCTAAGCTTAAGGAGGATGAAACTCAATCTTTTCAACACTTTTATAACTTAGAATTCTTTTTCCTTTCTACTTAATTCTTGCATCTCTATGTAGAAATAGCTGGGGTATTTATAGACCCAAAATGACTTCAAAAATATGGCCAAAAAAGGTCTAATCATGGATTTCCCGGGTCCTAGTGGTACTACCACCGCTAGGTGGTACTACCGCCTGCAACACTGACACTAGGCGATACCACCGCCCAATCTGGCGGTATCACTGCCTGATATAATTTGGGAGACTATGTCTAGGCGGTACCACTACCCAGACTAGTGGTGCCACCGCTTGACATGGGGTGGTGCCGCCTGACACAATCTCGAAGACTGAGCCTCTAGCGGTGCCACTGCTTGGACCGATGGTAGCATCGCCTGACCCAACTTTTAGATCACTGAATGGGCCTTTCTCTTGGCCCAAAACAACCCCAACATAGGCCCAATTGGCCCCTAATTTAGTTGGCCTAATTACATTCTAAACCAACCCAATTAGAACTAAAATAATCGATCTAGACAATTATTACAAAGCATTAATCACATGTTGTCCGACATGTCATTGGTTCATTCGGCACTTTGTCCGACCCTTCGTCACATCGTCATATCCTTTGACGTATTGCCCAATTGGCATGTTGCCTTCTTGCAAGATCCAATCTCCTTGGTGCAATGTCTGATCTTCTTGGCCCGATGCCCGAACTCATGGCACGAAGCATTCTGCCAACATGTCGACCGATCCTCTAGCTCGATGTCCAATCTTCTGACATGTTCTACTCCAGCCCAACATTGAATCTTCCTGCTTTAATTGTCTCTTCATGATTGAAGCTAGTCCTGCGTCACTCAAAACACAGATTAGATCATAAACTCTATCAATTGGTTTCGTCATCAAAATCCAAGAATCAACACGAGCTTCTTAGAATAGTTTATCTCTATCCAATAATCTCTCATTGGCTCTTATTGGATCTCATCCATAGGATCGAATAATTCAGGGGCTTATTGGATATTCAATAAGATAGGGGCTATAGTGGATATCTTATATTCAAACCTCTACTAATTGCAATTCTTCCATATGTATGTGACCCTCTAGGCCCAATATCGAGTTGGCCATGAGTCATACCCATCAGAACTCCTTTAGGCTCAATGAATTATTATCTTCATAATAATTCACTCGACTTATCGTGTACGAATGTACTAAACTACTACGCCGCAGTCCCTAGACGATATAGGGGAATCCAATCCGTTGGACCTGTCTATCTTCAGTTACCATGTATCTATAGTCTCTCATCTATCTAATATCCCAAAGACCATATACCGGGTATGGTACTATCAGGCCCATACAGTTTCTACTTGAGTCTCTCTCTAATCGGATTCTCCTGGAGAACTCTTTCTCTCTCAATCTAAATGATCTTGGTTAGAGATTTGTCTAAGCAAGAACACATGGGATATTCCTCTAATGACATCGAAAGTAGATAATCCTTTATCGACACTCAATAGTCCTCGTAATGTTAGCTGCCACTCTCGATGACTGGTTGTGCTAAATCTGGAACTTCCAAGCCTATAAGTCTGGTATCAAAGAATAGAGTACTCATACAGGACATCCTTGGTGTCTCAAGTCTAAGGACTAGGTACACCACTAGGACAACGAAATCGATGTTTGACAATAAAGTATCATTAACCATCCAGCATTCCATGAGCGGATCAATCAGCGAACTCATTCTCCAATGAGTACCTGCACTATATCCTTAGTGTCCCCACACGAGCAGTTATGAGACCAACTGCCTCCATCATATGTACGAGTATACAATACACTGGATTATCTAGTTATCTCAATGTCTTTCTAAAGTAACCTATAATCGGGATTATTTAGGATCTGTGTTTGAAGGTGAATCGGTCTCATTATCGTGATCTCATCACGATCCAATTCCTATGGCATAGATCCATGGACATCACAATATATTCATGCAACAGATAATATAAAGTGATAAAATGTTAAATAATATAATGAGCAAAAAGGATGCATATCATGTTAGGATCAAGAGCGGTACTAAGGGGGGGGTGAATTAGTGCAGCGGAAAAATTATGTCGATTCAAGAAACTTCATATGATAAAAATCGGTTTCGACTCAAATCATTTGTTTCACTTTGAATAAGTAGAGAAGAAAAGGTTCGGCAGTTTGCAATGTAGTAAAGTTGAATGTAGTAAAGAGAATTTACAGTAAGGAAAGAACACACCGGAATTTATAGTGGTTCGATCGTTGTGACCTACATCCACTTCCGATTCCTCCTTCGTCAAGGTCACTAGTGTCCACTAATGGTCCTCCTTCAATAGGCGAAGACCAACCACCTCTTTACAGTGATTTCTCCGTTTCACGGGTTTAGGAGATAACCCTTACAAGCCTCACACCTCTCTTGAATGATCTCAACACTTAGAAAAGGAGGAGAACTCTTGCACTTTTAGAACACTTTAACACCCTAAGAATTCAAGATTATGTTAACACTTTCGTGCCCTTTCATGCAGAAAAGGGTGAGGTATTTATAGGCCCCAATGACTTCAAAATTGGAGTCAAAAAGTGTCACATCATTGGATTTCAGGGTACTAGCGATACCACCGCCATTATTGGATGGTACTATCACTTGCAGTTTGACACTAGGCGGTACCACCGCTTGATAGAGCTCGAAGACCGAGCTCTAGAGGTACCATCGCTTGATAGGGGTGATACTACCACTTGGCAGAATTTATTGCCAGAGGTACCACCGCCTAGTCTGGGCGGTACCACCACCCATACCACCTGGGAGACTAAGTCACCAGGCAGTGCCATTGCCGACCATGACTGCAGGTGCTGAATGGGTTGTTCAATCTGGCCCAATTCAGTCCTGTTAAGGGCCTAGTTGGCCCCTAACTGAGTCAGTTGGATTACCTCCTACCTAACTTAACTTAAGGTCTAACTACAATAATTAAAACATTTAACAAAGCATTCTTATTCCAGTTCGTCAATTGTTCTTCCGGCAAGCTTCCAGCGATTTTCCGACGAACTTCCAATGATCTCTCGATAATGTTCTGGCGGACTTCTGACAAGCTCCTGGACTTCACGATGATCTTCCTAGCGAGTTTCGACAAGCTTCTTTGGCAAGCTCCTAGACTTCTCAGTTAATTCCAATAGAACTTCCGACGAACGTTCGGATTTTCGATGAACTCTCGAATTCCCAACGAAGTCTCGATCTTGACTTTGGCGCATCATCTGCTTCATGTCTTACCACTATTGTAGTTAATCCTGCACACTTATCTCAACATATAGATTAGACTAAACAATTTACCAATTGATTTCATCATCAAAATACGAGATTCAACATATCATGTCTCATGTGCTATCACTCACGTGATTGGCTTACAAGACATCTATGACTAGTAGACCCATCCAGGGTCAAACTCAATCATATTGAAGCAGAGGTCCGGACTCATCCGGAGGTTAGGCTCAACCTCATTAAGGCGAGAGACTGGATCTGTTCGGGGTCGGACTTAGTCACATTGAGGCGGAGGTCCAGACCCATCCAGAGTTTTGGCTCAACCACATTAAGCCAGGAGATAGGTTCCATCTGGGGTCGGACTCAACCACATTGAAGTAGAGGTCTAGACCCATCTAGAGGTTCGGTTCAACAGCATTAAGGTGAGAGACTGGATCCGTCCAGGGTCAGACTCAACCGCGTTGAAGCAGGGGTCCAGACCCATTCAGAGGTTTGGCTCAACTGCATTAAGATGGGAGACACGACTCGTCTGGGGTCAGACTCAACTACGTTGAATTGGAGGTCTGGACCCATTTGGAGGTTCAAACTCAGCCACGTTGAAGTGGGGGTTTAGACGCATCTAGAGGTTTAGCTCAACCGCTTTAAGGCAAGAGAGAAGATCCATCCATGGTCAAACTCTACCACATTAAAGTGGGGGTCCGGACCCCTCCGGAGGTTTAGCTCAACTGCATTCAGGTGGGAGATAGGATTCGTCTAGGGTCAGACTCAACTGCATTGAAGCGCGAGTCCAAACCTATCTGGAGGTTCGACTCAACCACATTAAGGCAAGAGACTGGATCCACTAGGGTTAGATTCCTCCGTATTAAAGGTGGTTTTTGCCTTTGCGAGGTATTCCACTCGGGATATGATGTGCCACCTTATCCTGATCGCTTATGCCCCTTTTGGTGGAATCCTCCTCCATGGGCTTGATCTGCTTGAGGATCCGAGCACCCCTCTTCAGATAATTCTGTGATTACACTGGGGCAGGCGATACGATCTTCACCATCATTACTCATGTGGTCCCTAGTCATGTCGTTATGTCAAATTAATGCCTATTAGGTAGGGAATTGCCTTTATATGGTATTCTCCTACTTTTTGCCTCCATCATTACTTTTGTTGTTGGTCATCAAACACTTTAGTGTGGACTAAAATGTCTTCCTTCTCCAACAAAACTCTACCTTCTCCTTTGGGGTCATCCTCTTCTGGTGACGACCTTCTGATTGCCTTTCGTCCTATTTCTTGGCATCGAGGGGATGCTGAAAAGTCGATCACCTCCTTCCGGAAGGTGGTTTAGGTGAGCTCTTCATCTATGGGGAACAAACCTTCTAAGACTCCCACGATCTCACGAGACCTAGTGCAGATGAAGGAGGCTCACGACTGCAATTCCATGGTGACCTCGTGGCAGGTAGAGGCACTATGCAACTGCTTTAGGGTTCTACCATAGTTTGTTCTATCCGCTAGACTCTCCCTTTCCATTGGCTCTTCGGGGGATTCTGCCTCTCTATCAATGCTGTGGATGTCAGGCTATACCTTCCCGTTCCTCCGATAGTGGCTTCATGTCTGGGATATTAGCGGATTTCACCTTCCCAGATGACGTGAAATTCTTGGCATTTCTTAAGGGTCTTCCTCAGGGCATACAATGATGTGGGGGTGGCGCCATCTTGTGACCTCATTTGCTCATGATAAGTGCATGGCCTCCTGCGGCAAGGGGTGGAGGAGTTACTTCTTCATCATCAACGGAAGCCAAGACTAGGGCTTCCAGGTGGTTTGGGCAATGCACACCATAGACAACATGTTGCCTCCCTTGTTCTCGAACGAAGTTGAAGCCTTGGAGAAGATACGAGGGTTCTTCTCACCTGGGGCCATAGAGCATGAGGAGGAAGCCTATTCGGTGGAGGCCACTCTTCCTTTGACCCCATCTAGTACGGTCATTCTTTTCTTTTTTGACTCTTTCCTATTTATATCTGACCCTTACTCTGTGGTCCTTTGGCAAGTATGAATCTTTGAGAGCTGAAGAGGTTGTGCCCTTCTACTTCCTTCTTGGCCTGGCGATACCGACGGGTGAGCAACCATCATGGGCTTGGGGCTCCTTTCATGGCCCTCCTATCGAGGCCTCCGAAAGCTCTGAGGATGGCACCGGCCTATTCGAGGGGGACCCGCAACCCCTTGCGAGGGTTCCGGCTTCTTCAAGGTCCTCGGGTGAGCATGATGTTGTAGTAGGCCTTCACCCTTGAAAGAGGCATCGGGGGGCCCCTGTTGAGCCCCTGGAGCCACTGCCCATGGAAGAGTTGCTATCCATGGCGATAGAGGTGGCTTCGTCTCCCGGGTTAGGATCGTCCATGGGGGTGGGGGCCTCTCAGGGGCCATCCCTTGTCTCTCTTATGGGATCCTTGACTGGGAGCCCTAATCCTATTGCTATCACTTCTCCAGGGCCATTATCTAAGCCGACCCCAGAGCCATATGAAGAGGCTACCTTCGGGCAACCAACATTGCATTTCCAGCTCCATATTGCACCATCTCCTGGGGTTGCAGCTCCACATGTGGAGCCATCTATTAAAGAAGGTCCTAACCCACAACTATCTCCGGCGAGGGGGGAGGAGGGGGGGGGGTCCGACGGGGGGAGGGGGATCCTCGTGTATCTTCTTCGGACCCATCCTTAGGTCCACCTATGGTGACATCACCATGTGAGGGGGCGATTGAGGAGCCCTCTGCCCCCTCGGAGAATGGTGCCATTGAGGTTCTGTGGGTCGTCCCCCCACCTCCATTTTTTTATGCCTTGGCAGACTAGATCTTCTTCACCTCTTGCTCGTCTACTTTTGCTGAGCTCGAGTAGATGGCTTCATCCCCGGGAGCCCCCTTGAAGCCACGTTGGGAGGGGCTAACTAAGGACCAACAGTTGTGGGAGGAGACCGAGCCAGCCACCACCTATTATCGGGGTTCGCTCAACCCTGTCTTAGCTGGCTCGGTATACCGCTACCCACTAAGGGTACTAGCTGACCTCTTCTCTCACAATTAAGTCCTGGTAAAGCCCCTTTCTTGAACATATTTGTTATTTTCTTTAGTCTTCCTCTTTAACCACCTTGCTCCTGCAGCACCACCATTACATGACGGTGCTTGTCAATTGTTTGTGGCATGCAGGGGCACTAATCAGTTAGCTCTCTTAGGCCAACTTCGCCTGTAAGCCCAAGCGACATGGCCTGAAGAAGAGAGGAGGACAGTGGAGGCCCGAGTTGCAAAGTTATCCTCGTAGCTAACTTAGACCCGCCTTCGAGTTGAGGAGGTAGAGGAGTGCCTCACAGAGGCATGTAGAAGGGTGGAGGTCGAGACATCTGAACTATCCTTGGACATAGGTCTGGTCATCCGCTGTGCCGAAGAAGTCAAGGCACGAGCGGAGGAGGCTCAAGACGTGGTGATTGCCACTGAAGACGAGAACATAGAGAGTGTGGCAGAGGCCTAAGAGCGGGTTGAAGTCCTGCATTGAGAATTGAGAGATACTCGTCATTAGTTGGGCGAGGCCATCGAGGAGGGAAAGCAGTTGAGAGAGCGATTATTGACCAACTATGACGAGTTGGTGGTTGTCCGTCTAGTAGTTGAGGAGGCAAAAGGGACCTTAGAGGAGGAGAAGAACCAAGCTTCTGAGTAGAAGTGGAGGGTCGTGGACTCCTATAAGGAATCCGGGGGGTTTTAATACAGCCTTCGGCGCTCGAGCAAGACTGCATATGAGTTCGAGTACCAAATTGCCACTAGCCGTTCAAGGTGAGGTACCCTTGAACTCGAGGTCGACGAGGATCCTTATGCGGAGCTTCCCTCAGACACCGAAGTGCCTACTACCATGGAGGTTCCATTTGATGATCGCCCAACATCTCCTCTGGATCTGCCTCCTCCGGCCTGATGCAACTGGGTCCTAGTGACCCTCCTTTTTGTTTTTGTTAGCTCTTGTTTTATAGCCTTCTGTTCGGGATGGCATCCACTTTTGTAACTCATTTTGCCCAGTTTAATGAAAACCTCTTCGGAATGTACTATTCATCCTTGTAATGATTCTTGAGTGAGAGTCGGGGATGTTTGGAATCTTTTTCCTCGCTTCACCTTACTGCTTTATGGAGTGGGGGCCCCTTAGTCTCAACTATCTTTGGAGCATCTCTTGGGGAGTCATCGAGGGTCTGGCTTTGGCTCCCCTACAAGCAAAGAAGGTCGGGTACTAGCTTAAATGGTGTTGCTAAGGGTGTGATAGAAGTGCAGAGCCACATATGCCTGGCCCCCTGACGCCGAGGTTGAGGGGCGCTTCTAGTAAGGTAAGTGTGGAGGCTCACCTCTGCACCTTGGGAAAGGGAGGAGGGGCCCTCCTTGTCTAAGATATTCACCAGGAGGAGCGTCAGAAGAGTGCACCTGCAACGTTCAACCCTCCTTTTAGCGTAGAATGATAGTGTCATGAGTACCGTCGATTGGTGAGTCGGCAAAGTTAGTCCACTATCGATGGTGTAGGCTCATCCAGGTACCTCTTCCTGGCTAACGTGAGAGACTAGGTGAGGTGCGACTGCATAGGTGGTCTAGTCGGAAGCCGTTCTGTTAGTGATGACCCGATTCGAGATGATCAGGTAGGTGGACTGAGATCTTCCTAGTCGTAAATTTCCTCTATGGGGGCTAGGACGTCTAGGTGTCCTCGAGTGGCCGGCGATCCTACATGATAGGCCAGCACCGAGAGTTGCCTAGCGCGACCCCTCTGATGCTAGGATGAAATTAAAAAGATTGTAAAGGAGATGCTTGAAACAGGGATGATTCGACTAAGTTGCAGCCCCTATTCCTCACCTGTGCTACTTGTACGCAAGAAGGACAAAATTTGGCGGATATGCATCAACTACCGAGCTTTAAATGGCATCACCATCAAGGACAAATACCCAATACCAGTGGTGGATGAACTTCTTGATGAGTTAAAAGGAGCTCGAGTCTTCACGAAGTTGGACCTCCAATCTGGTTACCACCAAATCGAGTATGTGAAGACGACATTCCAAAAACTACATTCCGCACACATAACGACCATTATGAATTCTTGGTAACGCCTTTTGGACTCACTAATACTCCTTCAACCTTTCAAAGTCTTATGAATGATATTTTTTGGAGCTTTCTTTATAAATTTGTGCTGGTAATTTTTTATAATATTCTCATTTACAGCCCTTCTCTTGAGACTCACTTTCAACATTTATGAGTTGTTTTGGCGATCCTTCAAGAGAATACTTTTTTTGTTAAGCAACCAAAGTGCAGCTTTCTCTAGAAAAAAGTAGAGTACCTTGGGCATATAATATCAGGAGTGGTGGTAGACCCAAACAAAATTGAAGCAATGCAAGGCTGGCCGAAACCTACAAACGTGAAATTACTGCGCGGGTTCCTTGGACTAACGGGCTACTACCGAAAATTTGTGAAGGACTATGGGAAGATCAGTGCACCCCTCACTTCTCTACTGAAAAAAGATGCCTTCCAATGGTCGGACAAAGCCTCTGCTGCCTTCGACAAACTTAAGGTAGCCATGACGACGACACTAGTGCTAGCGCTACCAAATTTTAGCCGACCCTTCATCATTAAGGCTGACGCATCTAGAGTCGGAATTGGAGTCATTTTCATGCAAGATGGTTGACTGCTCGCATACACCAATAAGGCATTATCTCCCTCCCATAAAAAAATGTCAGTATATGATAAGGAGATGCTCGCCATTATACACACAGTAACGAGGTGAAGACCCTACATGATCGGTCGACGATTTCAAATTAAAATCGACCATAGAAACTTTAAGTACATTTTAGAGCAAAAGATATCATCCCCTGAGCAGCAAAAATGGGTAACCAAACTTCTAGGATTTGATTATGAAATTATTTATAAAAAGGGGAAAGAAAACGTTGTTGTAGATGCACTCTCACGGCTACCTGAGCAAGCTAAATTTTCAGTCATCTCCCTTCCTATCACCGGCTTCCTCGAGGACATTAGGGAGGAATGGAAGAAGGATCTAGAGATCAGCAACATCATAAAAAAATTAGAGGAGGATTCAAACGCAATAGCCCACTACACTTGGGATTCAAGGGATCTACGCTACAAAGGTCGCATTGCACTTATACCCGACTCCCTTTACATCAAAATCATCCTACATGAAATGCACTTCACACCTTTAGCAGGGCACTCCAGATTTCTAAGAACATACAAAAGAGTGAAGCAAAATTTTTATTGGAGAGATGAAAAAAACTATTTCTGAATATGTGGCACAATGTGAAGTATGTCAACAACACAATGGTGAAACAGTGGCAAGTCCAGGGAGGCTACAACCACTACCCATACCGAACTCGGTGTGGACTGACATCTCTATGGACTTTATCGAAGGTCTGCCACCTTCCAAAGGTAAAAGCACAATTCTTGTGGTAGTTGATCGATTTACGAAATATGCTCATTTTTGTGCTATGCGAAATCCCTACACTACTACTAGTATTGCCTAGATTTTTATAGAAAATGTTGGGATGTCAAGGTCTATTGTAAGTGATCGTGACAGGATCTTCACTAGTAAATTTTGGACCGAGTTATTTTAGTTATAGGGCACTAAACTCAAGATGAGCATAACGTATCATCCACAAATTTATGGCCAAACAAAGGTGGTGAACAGGTGTTTAGAGACGTACCTTCGGTGTTTCACTAGTGATCGACCAAAAGAGTGGGCGAAATGGCTTCCCTAGGCCGAATGGTGGTATAATATGACATATCATTCATCTATAAAATATGCCCCATATGAAGCACTATATGATCGACCGACCCCTGTGATTCTAAAGTATGTAATTGGCTCGGCCACGGTAGATCAAGTTGACCAAGATTTATTTGACAAGGACAAACTCCTACAGCTGCTAAAGGATAATATTTCTTCTGCTCAAGTCAGAATGAAGTAGCAAGCCAGCACGATGAAGTGAAAGAGAATTTTCAGTAGAAGATTGGGTTTATCTTCGCCTACAGCCACACAAGCAACTCTCCATCAACACACGAGCCTCCATGAAGCTATCTCCACATTTTTATGGGCCCTATCAGATCACAGAATATATTGGAGCCATGGTTTACAGACTTAAATTGCTTGAGTATGTCAAAATTTACCCTGTCTTCCACGTGTCATACCTGAAGCCTAAGCTGGGAGAACACGAGTCACCCTAGATCTAACTGCCCACCACTGAGGACGGAGTTATTCAAGCCCAACCACAAGTCATCCTCGACCGTAGGATCATGATGCGTCGCCGACATCCCTTTACTGAAATACTAGTGTATTGGAATAATTTACCACTTGAAGACGCCATATGAGAATTATATGAGAAGCTAAAGACCCAATTCCCTGAGTTCATGGAACCTTAGCCTTGAGAACAATGCTGATTTGGAGAGGGCGGGCTTGATGGGACACTAGTAGGGTTGGGTCCTACTCAACCAAGAAGCAGTTAATAAAACCCTATGAGATTGTAATAAACCTCACCTAGCCACCTTTATCCTATAAAGAAGAGTGGCTAGGGTTTATATTTGGGCCTTTGGGCTTCCTAACCACCGCCCCCTTTTACTAGGCTGGTTGGTTAGGGTTGAGGGCAAAAGGGGTAACTCACTTAGGAAGCAGCCCCTAGGGCTAGGGTTTGGAGCCCTATTTAAGCATGTAGCCTCCATCTCTTTGGGAATAAGATTCATCTACAATTGAAGTCATTTGTCCGACTTCTAAGAGCGTGGAACCCCTATAGTGTTCCAAGGGTTGATCCCTCTCAAAGATCAATCTACATAGAATTTCTCTAGGGTTCTATCATGTTAATTCAAATAGAGAGAAACATGGCTCTAATACCAACTGTTAGGATCGAGTCGACACTAAGAGGAGGGGTGTAATTAGTGCGTATGTAAAATTATGTCGATAATTCAAAACTTCGTACTATAAAAACATATAAAAAATATTTTAATTTTAAAAACATTCGTAAGAGTATGCAGCTAAAGTAGTGAGGAAGTAAAGCAATTACAAAGTAAGTAAATGGCAGCAAAAAAAGAAAGCACACCAATTTATAGTAGTTCGGTCACTGTGACCACTACCGATTCCTCTTTTGTCGAAACCACTGACATCCACTAATGTTCTTCCTTCAATGGGCGAGGACCAAATACCCTTACAACTCTATTCTCCTTTTGATAGGCTCAGGAGAGAATCTTTACACCTCTAGTCACTCCTCTTTTAAATAAAAATCAATACTTAGAATAGAGGAGGAGAATTCTCACAAGATTACAATAGAGTTTTCCCTTGTTTTTGTTCTCGGTTCTTATCTTTGCTGAGTAGCGATGAGAGGGGTATTTACAGGCCCTAAATAGATTCAAACTTGGAGTTAAAACCAGTCTCATCCTGGGTCTTCGGGTATTGGCAGTACCACTACCAATATTGGGTGGTACTACCACTTGATACTCTAACACTATGTGGTATCACCGCTCAGTCTAGCGGTACTATCGCTTGACAGAGCCTTAGAGACCGGACTTTGGCAGTATCACTGCTTGGCAACATTAACTGTCAGCGATACCACCACCTAGACCTCTTGGGAGGCTAAGCCTCAAATAGTTCCACCGCTCACCCTGGGCGGTACCACCATCTGGCACGGCTCCAAGTGGTCGAGTGGGCCTCCGGCCCAACTTAGCCCTAACTTAGTCCTAATGGGCCCCTAATTGAGTTAGCCTAATTCTAACCCCATTACAACTTAAAACTACTTTGATCTAGATAATTATTACAAAACATTAATCACATGTTGTCTGGCATGTCATTGGTTCATTGGCACTTTGTTCAATCCTTCTGTGCATCATCCTCTTTTGTAGCCTTTTACCCAATCAGTATGTTGACCTCCACAACTTTGGATGACAGAATATTCATTCTTGAGCTAGTAAAGTATTGTAGGCTCTAATTTTGAGCATAGTTTGAGTCTCCTCTTTTTATTGAGTTTAATTGAAATTCTAAGTGATAGAAGGTGTGAAACTAAAAAAACGGAGAGTTATAAAAAGGATAGTTGATCTTCAACCATTAGAAAGATAATCGATAGTAAAAGTTGATTACCTCGAGAAAAAAGGAATCGGGAGTGGACATAGATCGGAAAGACCGAAACACTATAAATTGACTTAGCTTTCCTTGCTTACCACTTACTTGTGATCTAATTATATTTTATTTACTTAAAATTTTAATTAGATTATTCAAAATTTTGAAATATAATGATTTATTGATCAAATTTTAAAATTAATTAAAAATATTATTATATTAATTCATTCTTCTCCATAGTATCATCAAGGTCTTAATACTATAATTCAGGTGCTCTCCAACCATCAGGATATTAATTATTTTATGAATAATGGTGGAGGAGTGATGCCGTCCTCGCATCCCAATTGACCTGGGAAAAATCATTCCTTGACACAATTTATTCCGTAATAAAAAGCTGGTCAAAGCTGCCGGCGGATCAAATCACAGCCCTTGATGGTGGCTTTCTTGTCCCACTAACGAGCTCTGTGACAAGTAGTGGCATTGGGCGTCTCGAATTATTGATTGGTATGACGATTTTTCTTTCATTTTTAAATTTTATTTTAAATTGCTATCAAATGTCATCATAAATTTAGAGTCATTTACCAATGATTCTGAAGAAAGAATCTTCTTAATAGATATGTTACAATGATGAGCATTTGAGAAACTTTTGTACAAGCATAGCTATATTATAACATTAAAAGATTTGGAGGAATAATAAAATACTTTATTTTTTCTTTAATGTTCTATTTTCAATCTTATATTATTATTTATATTTAGTATCTTTTTCCTTTTAATTCTCTTAGTATATCTCTACTATTGTAACTAGAAAACTAAAAGTAGTTTCTTTTTTGCTAAAATAAAATTACTATTTAGACGGGCGTAAACAAAACGAGAAAATTGAGAAGGTCAGTCCCCTCTCCGACAACCAATGATTCTGTTTTAGCGGATACGATTAGCCAACTAATTGACTAACCGATTACTCTCCCTATAGACATCACAATATTTCAAGAGGAACAAAAATGTCTTTAGTTACAATAAAGAAATTCCAAGCAATATTATTCTTGAAACAACGGAGCAAATGAATAATGTGAATCCCTTCCCGTTGCGTAGCAAAAAGTCTCTCCTTGAGCAAATCCTTCATAGAATCGTATGGTTCTTTCATCAACACAAATCTGCAAACAGCTTCGTAAAACAAAATAAGCATCTGCACTTGAAGGCAAGATCGGTAAAGAGGAGTTGAAATCCATCGCTACGGATCTTATTCTTTGAGACGGTCAGTAAAAAGCTGATTTGTTGTTCAATCTTACTAACCCTTTGAGAACTAATCTTTGGACACCATAAGAAATAAATGGCAGTCAACATAGTCGTAATAGCAGAAGCGGATGGCCCAGTAGCTGCTTCCTCAGTAGGAGCCTGAAGTCACAAAGTAAAATGCCCATTCTTTCGGCCTATAAACGGACGGTTCCCTTTTCCGGAATCCTGCACGTAACTCCTCCATCTCTCCCCAAGTTGACTTGACCAGTACAATCGAAAGGTCACCGCAGGCGGCCAACCACTTCAAAGTCCGCGCTCGTCCTCACCCGGAGGCCGGCAATTACGAGTTGACCATTTCCTCTGTCACAAATCATGAAACGGAAAGTGGGGAAAGGCATCGATCGCCATCTCCGATAGGAAAACCAGAAGCAACGGGCGGAAAATAAAGCGGTATTCCCCTTCTTCACCGGGTAGCTGAGAACACATTGGCTACACACCTCTCGCTCGCCGATGATCTTGTATGGATTATCTAGGGATCCAATGGAAACACCCAAGTACGATGAGCTGGTAATCTGCACCATCGTCGCGCTCCTGGGCGTTGTTGCCTTCTCGTGTTGCGTCGCGGCTGAATTCGAGAGAGTGAAAGTAAGATCTCTTACGTGCTAAAACCATCCACCATGCTTTTCGGTGTTCTGGATATATAACCAACCAAATGATCTGTCCTCTTTTCTTCTTTTCCCCCACCCTTCCGTGCTCCCAAGGTGAAGGATATGAGACTGGATGGAAGCCTCTGTTCGCTGCCAAGGAGCAGCGCGTTTGGGTTGGGGATCGCAGCACTTGTGTGCCTCTCCATCGCACAGGTCATTGGGACTACCATGGGAGGAAGCAGGATCTGTTCGATAAAGGCGGCGGCTAGCAGCAGTCGAATTGCCTCCATCGCCCTGCTATGTCTTGCCTGGTACGTATGTATGTATGTATGTAATTAATTAAGCACCTCCCCACGGTGACGACGCTGTCCTTAGTTGGCTGCATCAATCACCATGTGAAGCGGGTTTGAAAATTCAGACGGAATCACACGAATTATGCTGTAGGATCATCTACGCTCTGGCATCGATCATACTGGCCATCGCATCGAGCATGGACGGCGGACAGTCATACGGAAAAGGCTGGATGAACGGCGACTGCTACATAGTTCATGACGGCGTCTACGCAGGCGCCGCTGTTATGGTCGTCTCCATCGTACTTGTGATACTTGCCTTCAACTTCAAGACAAGGAAGACGATGCGCCATCGAACGAGACTGGGTGAGGAAGGAACCATTCCCATCGGAAATAGCCAACAATCATGTACCATTGTTGGAAGAGTCAAAGCCGACGAATGGTGGTGATACTCGGGTTCCGAGGGCCACTTGCTGTAAAAGGGTTATTCTTGATGATACTTTCCTATTATCATTCCTACTGGATAAGCAGGAAAAGAAGTACATTATTGACATATTCTTTTTATACCTGTTTGTAATTAGCTTAATCGGAAAAAAAAAATAAAAAAAATTTTAAAATTCTTCAGAACAATCATAGTTCGAAATAGAAAGAATATAAGAATATAAGATAAGAGAATAGAAGATATTAAGAATTATTGAAGAAGCTTTAAGTTTTATTTAAGAAATTTTATTGAAAAAGCTTTAGCGAATACAGAATCTGCTATCATGGCCCCCGTAAGATGGTGCTCAGGATACCAATCTTGGATCGATGCAAATCAAATAGTTTACGAGGCAGAGACTTCGTGAGTAGGGCAAGAGTAAATCGCAGCTGCTATTGCTATTGCTGCGACTACGACGACGACGGTGACGGTTGCGATGACGACGACGACTACAGCAGAGGAGAAAGCTACAGCAATAGAGAAAGCTATAGTAGAGGACAATAGCTTGGGAGAAAAGCATATCACTACTGCTATAGCTGTTGTGGCAGAGAGGGCTGCTGCGGTAAGGACGACGGCAACGGCACTTCTCGCTCGAGCGAGATGCGGGAACGAGGAGGAGAGATTGTTGGCTAGGGAGCAATTGCGAGGCCGCGTCGGCTCTACTTCTGCAAGAAGAGGGAGAGGAAGGGCAGCAGAAAAGAATGCCGCTGGAGCAGGGAGGAGAAGAGGGCGCGACATGGTGACCCTTGTTCAGCTTCGAAGGAGGCTGACGCAACGATCTTAGAGGACGTCCGTGAAAAATGCTACACTACTTTAAGATGGAGTCACGATCCACGAGGCAATAGGAGAAGGAGCCGAGATTCGATGGAGTCCGGCTGGGAGATGGGTCTACTTCGAGATGTTTAGAAGTGGCCTTTACTACGAAAGCTTTGATACCATGATAGAAAGAATAGAAGATAAGAATTATTGAAGAAGCTTTATTGAAGAAGATTTAACTTGAATGCATTAACATGTCCCTCTCCTATTTATACAGATTAGGAGGGAGGATTTCCCTCAATAGAATAGAGAGATTTTCTTATGTAGTTGGGGAAATCATATCTACTATCATGCCCCCACAAGAGAGTGCTCCTGTCAAGGATACTAATCTTGGATTGATGCAAAGCAAACAGTTTACGAGCTAGAGACTTCGTGAGTAAAGCAAGAGCAGATCGCTGCTGTTGTTGTTGCTATTGCTGCGGCTATGATGATGATGGCAGTGGCTACGACGGCGACTGCAGCAGTGGAGAAAGCTACAGCAATAGAGAAAGCTATAGCAAATTACAGTAGCTTGGGAGAAGAGCATATCACTGTTGCTGCTGCTGCTGCTGCTGTGGCAGAGAGGGTTGCTACGGCAAGGACGGTGGCAGAGGCACTTCTCGCTCGAGCGAGATGCGAGAATGAGTAGGAGAGATCGCTAGCCAGGGAGCAGTTGCGAGGCTACATCGGCTCTGCTTCTGCAAGAAGAGGCAGAGGAAGGGTGGCATTATAGAATGCCGTCGGCGTAGGGAGGACGGCACAGGGAGGAGAAGAGGGCACAGCGTGGTGGCCCTTGTTCAGCTTTGAAGGAGGCCGATGCAATGATCTTGGAGGACGTTTGTGGAAAATGCTGCACTACTTTGAGATGGAGTCATGGTCCATGAGGCAGTAGGAGAAGGAGCAAAGATTCGGTGGTGTCCCATGGGGAGACGGGTCTACTTCGAGATGTTTAGAAGTGACCTTTACGGCGAAAGCTCAGATCACTACCATGATAGAAAGAATATAAGATAAAAGAATAGAAGATAAGAAAAATTATTAACATGTCCCTCTTCTATTTATACAGATTAGGAAGGAGGATTTTCTTTAATATAATAGAGGATTTCCCTCAATAGAATAGAGAGATTTCCTAATATAGTTGGAGAAATCTTATATGCTATCATGCCCCCGCAAGATGATGCTCCTGTCAAGGATATCAATCTTGAATCAATGCAAAGCAAACAGTTTACAAGCCAAAGACTTCATGAGTAGGGCAAGAGCAGATCGCTACTGCTATTGTTGCTATTACTGAGGCTACGATGACGACGGCGACGACTGCGACGACGACTACAGCAGAGGAGAAAGCTACAGCAATAAAGAAAGCTATAGTAATGCTGTAGCAGAGGATAACAGCTTGGGAGAAGAGCAAATCACTGCTGTTGCAGCTACTATGGCAGAGAGGGCTACTGCGGCAAGGTCGGAGGCAGCGGCACTTCTCACTCGAGCGAGATGTGGGAACGAGGATAAGAGATCACTGGCTCGGGAGCAATTATGAGACTGTGTCTGTTCGCAACGATCTTGGAGGACGTTCGTGAAAAACGCTGCACTACTTTGAGATAGAGTCACGGTCCACGAAGTGGCCTTTACGGCTTTGATACCATGATTGCATTAACATGTCTTTCTTCTATTTATACAGATTAGGAGGAAGGATTTTCCTCAACAGAAAGATTTCCTGAGAAAATATCTGCTATCACAATCTTCAGTCAGTCGATAACAATTTTGACCAAAAAAAAAAAAAATCAACATATTTACAACGCTTATAATCTAGAGAATGGTTTTTGAGCAGCGACATTGAGCCGCGACAATCAGTTGTTCTCGATCCAGAATGAGCGACTTGCAGTGGTTCATGGGAGCCACAACTTTAGTTTGGTTTCCACTTTCCGTGATCCACGACACGCGATGAGCCATCTTCCATCTATCAGAACATGTTACCAACTAATCTAGCTAGCGACACAATATAATTACCCTTCTTAAATTAAATATAATTCAATAGAAAATTGGACTATCATGCCATCACATATATGCCTTATTTATCAGATTTATCAATCCATAAAGTGATCATATTAACTAATTTAAATCTCTCCTCGCTCAGAACTGACCGTTCCGATGCTGGTTCTGTCCCAATACCATTTCAAGATCTACCAAAAAAAAGTTGCCTAGTCCAACCCGTATGAGACCGACACAAAATGTATAAACCAACAAAAGAAAATGAAAATTAAACTGGGATTGAAATAACAAGGACGATCATATATATAGAACCTTGGGAGGAGGGAGAGAACTAGCAAAAAACTATATATATATATATATATATATATATATATTCAAAGATTAATAATTTAAAAATATATTAAAAAATTGATGTAAGATTTAACATCATTTGATAACTCTTTTTCTTATATAAGTGAAACAAATAAGACTCTAAAAAAATTAATGCAAGGAGTCACTTAGACCTGAACCCAAGCACAAAATCCTTTGTATATTCTATCACATAAATTTAAAAAAAGTTTGTCTCAATGATCTTGGATCCAAAATATTAGAAGAACCAAATATCTCTTAAGATACCATGAATAAATCATAATTCATTAAGGACTAAAGACTAAAGTATCTCTTAAGATACTTGGCATTTATAAAAATAAATCATAATTAGGAGTTTGGATTTTGGATTTAATTTAATCATAATTTAAATCATAATCCTAATCCATTTAGGAGTTTGGATTTAATTAAGACTCATCCAAGTGGTTTGAACCTAATTAGAACTCTTAAAATACTTACCAACCTATATATTATGATAAAGCATAGATCTCATATGCGTGGGAGAATGGAAGTTTTTAGGATCTCAATTGATTAAAATAGATGATAATAATGCTCAAGCTATACGTCAAATATTATTAACAATTCAAAGTTCACATAAAAGTTATGTTGATTGAAAACGAAGAAATCTAGAGTTCAAAGTTGATAATCACATCTTATTAAACGTGTTGCCAATTAGGGGAGCTATGAGATTTGGCCAAAAATGAAAGTCTATCATATCCTAGATTTTTTGTTTCTTACATGATTACAATATCTTTCCACAAGTGCATCAAGACCCAAGTAAATACACATCACTTTATTAATATACATAAATTATAAATATTTATTATATTTTATTTATTCATCAAATATAAATCAAAAGTAGTCATGGGCTTTATTGAGAATCATAGTATTGTCCCCTCAAAAATAGAGGTTCAACTAGATCTACCTAGTAGTAGAGGAAGATACGCTCTAATTTGATCTAGTACTATTGGGAAACTATTTTGAAAATAAAAAATAAAAGAAAAAAGTTCAGTAATGTTGAGTAGGAATCCCTTATAAGTCAACTATAAAATAAATATATATCCGAAAGTCAATCATCCCACTAGTATATATCAAATACCAAAATGAGCACTCCCTAACAATGGATAAAGAGGTTTTATCCTATGAAATGAGTTTATGTTCTCCCAACAATAGAAGGTGATAAACTCATTTCACATTTTTAACAGCGAATAGAGTAGTGTCTCTCACCCATCAAAGTAGGACCATGTTCCTCCCATCAATGGATGGAGGAACCGTCTAGCCACTAAGTTTGATGGCATATTAATCCACGAAGGGAATTATCCTACCTACCCTCGACAAGGAAACAAAATCATCTTATACTAGTCATATCTATATCAAAATAAAATAATACATTAAAATATCTTAATTTATCTTTCAAATATCATTAATATCAATTATCCCTTAATTGACTTGAACCCTAACTCAATCGGTCCAATTGAATTCGATTTAACTAGAACCTAGTTTAACCGATCTCTAATTCTTATTTAGCCAATCTCAAATCACCCTAAACTAGTATATTTTAGACTAGATTGGATTCAATTTAGATTAAATAGAGTTGAATAAGTCAAATTGATTTAGAATCATCTATAATCGATCTAAACTAATCAAATCTCATTCAGTTTAATCAATATTTGAGCTCAAATCAAATAAAATAAGAGCAATTAGTTAGACCATATAATATTAGACTAAGTTTGGTCAATTTATATATTGGTCACGTGCATTACATACGATTGTGCATGCATTATATTAGATTGGGTCAGCCCATAACCCATGAATTGGTCATGTACTTCGCATATGACTGCCCGTGTTCAGTTGGGTTAAGCTAGCTTATGGGTTAGGGCTTGAGTTGCTGGTGAAGTCTGACTTGATGGTTGAGCTTGGCCTATCGATTGGGCTTAGTCTATAGGCTATACAACCAAGCTTGCGAGCTAGGCCTAGCCTAATAGTTGATTTTAACATAAATTCTAATCAATTCTCTTAATTTCAAAATTTTATATCGTAAAATTATAATTAAAATATTTATTCATTTGGCATTGAGTCATTAAAATACAATAAATAATAGTAAATTAAAAAGATAAAATTACATAAGGAGGAAATATTATTCTTAATAAGAATTGTATAAATTTAATAGAAATATAATATCATGCATCCAAGATAAAAAATTTTAGAAATTACATATGGCATGAATAATTATAATATATTTTAATCTCAAAATAAAATTTTAGACCTTTAAAGGGATAAACAAAATTAGAAACTTCATATAACATGAACAATTATAACATATTCTAATCTAATAATAAAATTTTAGATATTTAAGAAAATAAAAGAATATTTTAGAAGCACATATAACATGAATAATTATAATATATTTTAATCTAAAAAATTAAATATTTTAAATAATTGAAGAAAATTTTATTTTTCAATAAAAATGGAGAAAACTATCTATCTAATCGGATACAACTTCTCATTCCTCCCCTTAAATAAGAGGAAGTGAGCCCTCATAAGATAAGATTATTTTCACAAATATCATCTTACCTGAATATTGAATGTTATTTTTAAAATTTTATTAACAAGAAAGAAAATAAAAAAACATTCCCAAATTAAAATTTTGATTACATTATAGTCTAATAACAGGGTTAAAGGTTTAATTGGTTTTCTTGACCATAAGAAAGTCCCTCAATAAACTTGTAATCAACCCCTTATACTAGCCGAATCCTAGATAGGTACCCTGGATGATTAAAAGATCAACTCCTTTGCTTGATGCCCAAATCCTCACAAACTTAGTGTTGATGCAAGGGCAACACGTTTTGGGACAATGGATATTGAACTTATCTAGGTTTTAAAGATGTCCCTACATAGCTTCTTATTAGCTCCAAAGGCACCCAACAAACCATCAGTATACGTGATAATATTTCTTCTAATATTGAAAGAGCAGCTGCTTTTATTCTCAACCATCATATAAAAAAATGTTTAAAAAGGAATATGCTGGACCAGTCAATATAAATACGTAAGGAGACAGGGATCTTCCTGTCTAATATCCTTATAATTTTAAATAACTTAGATATACAACCGTTAATAAGATAAGCAAGAAAGAGATGCGAATTATAAGCTTCAATTCGGGAGATGAATTGAAGGGGGAAAAAATCTAGCAGTCTAAGAATTTTTATGATAGCATTCCAATTTTAACTTCAAGATCACATTACTCTTGGATTTAGCCATCCCATAGAAAAACTTATTAGGTATTAGGATATTATGATGAATATTAAAATGACAAAGATTGATTGTTCATGTTCCGTTCAATAAGATAATCGAATTTAATTTTAAACTGATTAGCAAGAATCTTAGGCAACAAAGATTAATTTACATAAGTCTATGAGGCTACTACAATTTATTCCTTTACTGTTTTTCCCATTAGCAATACGTTTCAACGACTCAATCTAATTGTCCAATGACTTGGTTGGGACTCTGATGTCATCTGTAAGACAAAATCTTCCCATAAGTTATACTTCTGAAATTATATTTAAACAATATATGTTCTTCATTCTTATTTTCTATCTTACGTAGCACACAACACGAATGTTTCAGCATCTTGTCATTTAGAGTGCCATCATAATGTTGGCTCTTTTTCTTTCTATCACTGTCCGACCTTAGTAGGACAAAATTTAGCAGAGTTATTAGACGACCACACCACTTCATCAATAATCCTGCAACTCTTTGTCATTATATATGGGATATTTTAAAATCTTCTCCCATAATCCTGCAACACTTTGTCATTATAACATGGACAAAAACCAATCATCATATATAATGAAGTTAGTAGACAGAATTATCTAAAATCTCAGCTTCCTGGACAATTGACAAGCCATATAGAAATCTCTCTGATGCTTCATATTTTCCTCATGCGGTAGATAGTGTGTTATGCAGGGGGCTGATGTTCCAATTGGACTTTTAATCTCATAGCTTAAACCGAATAGACCTAAAGTGAGTTAATATTTGTCAAAATGCAGCAGATCTGTTTCATTACTACAACCTCATTCCAAACAGAGACATTTGCGAACTATTTCCCAACTTAACTAAGAGAGACTCACCTCATTGCCTCTCCATAAAAATTGCCTACTCGTTGATCTCCGTCTTTGGCACAATGAATATGTTGGTCCAATATATTTGCTTGCTAAACAGTATTCTCTTCTTTTTTTCAGAAATGAAAAACTTTGAATGCATTAAATGTCAAGCATTACCCGTGCTCAGGGAATCAGCACTCGGAAGAAGGTCCAAGCCTCAGGCCAATCCTAAAAGAAAGGACAAAAAAATAAAAAAAACCTCTGCATAATCTAACCCTATTTGCCAATTAATTGGCATAACTATTTCCCTCGTGAACAACATATTTTTTTTTTCCTTCAATAAAAGAAGGTAAAAACGAGAGGCTATCTTAGAATAGATTGAAGATACACTAAGTGTGCTCATGATCCTGACGCGGTTCGTGTAATACCATCTCAGCATTAGTTTAGTGTTATAAATATCATCGACTGACGAGTTGACTCGGTACCGTGGGTGTAGGCTCATCTAGGTATCTCCTTTTGGTTGATGTGAGAGACTTAATGAGATAAGACCGCATAAGTTGTTCGGTCGAAAGTTATTCTATTGGTGAGGACTCGATTCGGGATGGTCAAGTAGGCAAATTAGGATCTTCTTAGTTGCAAGGTTTCTCCCTAGAGGTTGGGTCATTCGGGTGTCTTCGGGTGGCCGGTGATTCTACATGACAGGTCGATACCGGGAGTTGCC
Organism: Musa acuminata AAA Group; assembly: GCF_036884655.1. Taxonomy (NCBI): domain Eukaryota; kingdom Viridiplantae; phylum Streptophyta; class Magnoliopsida; order Zingiberales; family Musaceae; genus Musa; species Musa acuminata. Next base: position 30,305,371 of record NC_088334.1, on the reverse strand, counting down.
CAGTATAGCCCCTCCGATACTTAAGTTAGCGAATGAGATAAGACAACAGTGTAAATCATATGATTAAGTTAGTGTGTAGAGAGCCCCCCTTCAACTTGAGCTGATGGGTTCCTTTTTATACTTTATCCCTAGGCCTTCTTATTGGCTGGATTGGGATAAGGTCAGGTTAACTACTTAATGTCTTTGATCTTGATAAGGTAGGGCGATTATTGATCTTGATAAGGTAGGACGGTTATTGCTAATCATTGATGCGGACACACTATAGCTCCATTTTGAGGCTGGTGACTTATGGCCCTACTTAAGTGTCGACCTCTGTTGTAGATGAGCTAGCGTGGGACAAAATCATTTCTATCATTTGCCTCCCCTTTGAAGGGCACCCTTCAGGGCCTTTCTCTAGAGGGCACACTTGCGTGCTTTTTTGTTAGGTACATGCTTTGATGGAAGTATATTGGCTGGGGTGTTGGGAGTGCGTCGGTTCGACCAATGTACAGGCCTGGAGTCTTCATGTTGAGTACAAGGCTAGGAAGTGTGTAGGCACGTGTAACACACTATATAATATTTTTGCTTATTATTATTATTATTAGTATTTTCTCATTTTATGTTGCATATTACATATATTATGATATCTATAGATCTGTGCAATGAGAATCGGATCGTGATAAGATTATGATAATGAGACCGATTCACCTTTAAACACAAACACTAAATAATCTCAATCGTAGGTTACTCAATAGGGATATCAAGATAACTAAACAGACTGATGTGCTATATACTCATCCATATGATGGAGACGCCTAGTCTCATAGCTGTTCGTGTAGGGACACTAGGGATATAGTGTAGGTGCTCATTGGAGAATGAGTTCACTGATTGATCCGCTCATGGAATGTTGGATGATTGATAATACCTCATTATTAGATAACGATTTCGTTGTCACAGTTATGTATCTGGTTCTTAGATTTGAGACATCAAGGATGTCCTGTATGGGTACTCTTCTCTTTTATACTGGACTTATAGACTTGAAAGTTCTAAATCTAGTATAAAGGATTATCTGCTCTCGGTGTCTTAAGAATAATATGTTAAATCTCCTAAATGCATAAATTCTTCTTATATATTTTTTGGATTATGATATTGATTTCTTGATTTTTGTGAATTGAGTTTTCTATAAATCAAGATTTTTTACTTTAAAAAAGAAATATATTCAAATTAACCATGATATGTCACTTGACTTCTTGATGTTTATGATTTGAATTTTATTATGTACAATTACCTTTTATTTATGATTTGTATATCTATTGAATCATTGATGTAAAAAAGGGAGAAAAATTATACTATTGTATTCTTCCCTTCTCTTCGATAATAACAAAGCGAGAGAAAGTTTTGCTAGCTTGCACATCGTAAAGAAAAGAAAAATTGCTAGCTTACACATTGCAAAAGGAAGAAAAAATTACTATCTTACCCATCTCAAGAAGCAAAATTTACAAACTTATCTCAAAAGAGAAGTAAGAATTGCTATCTTACAATCTCAAGAGAAGCAAAAGTGCTATATTGCCCATCTCAAGAAGTAAAGAATTGCTAAACTTGTACATCTCTAAAACTTGCTAGCTTGCATATTCAAAACTTGCTATCTTACTTGCTTGCATATTTTAAAAACTTGCTAGTTGTACTTCTTCTTTTCTTTGATGATAAAGGGGAAGAAGGTATGATGATGATCATGCATGGTATAATGAAATTTTATTATGTATGATGGTTTGGATGCAATACTTGAACTTATGATATAAGTAATGATATGGTGTATTACATATAATATATGATTGAAATTATGGCATATTGATAGGAGGAGTTTAGTCATTAATTGGTTGTTATCATCAAAAAGAGGGAGATTATTGAATCTTAGATTTTGATAATGAAATCAGTTGATGAGTTTACGATCTAATTTATATTTTGAGTGATGTAGGACTAACTACGATCAGAAAAGGTAAATCAATTAAAGTAGAAAGAATCGGACATTGGGCCGGAGTGAATATCTCAAAAGATTGGACGTTGGCTAGAGGATCGATCGACGTGCTATTATAAGGATTTTGTGCCATGAGTTTGGGTATCAGACCGAAGGATCAAACATGATGCCAAGGAGATCATATGTTGAGAGGTCAATATGCCGATTGGACAATACGCTGAAGGAGAGGACGATGCACTGAAGGGTTGGACGAAGCACTAGATGAACCAATGACATGCCTGACAATATAGAATTCTAGTCTTATAATCAGTTATATCTTAATTGGTCATAGTTAGGTCGTAATTGAGTTAGTTTTTGGTGTAACCATGCTAACTCAATTAGGGGCCTATTGGGCTTAAGATGGGGCTATTTTGGGCCAAGAGAAAGGCTCATTCAGTGACCCAAAAGTTGGGTTAAGCAATAACATCGCCAGTCCAAATAGTAGTAGAACCACTAGTGGCTCAGACTCCAAGACATAGTCTCCAAGATTGTGTCATGCGGTGGTACTACCAGATTGGGTGGTGGTACCGCCCAATGTCAGAGTTGTAGGTGGTGGTACCGCTAGTATCTTGGCTCTAATTTTTGAAGTCATTTAGGGTCTATAAATACTCTAATCTTTCCTGCTTAAGATAGCATGAAAGGTAGAACAAAACTCTGTGATTCAAAGGTTGCAAACCCTGTTAGAAATTTGAATTCCCTCTTCTATATGCTTAAAGGTTATTCTAAGAGAGAGTGTGAGGGAATACTTATAATAGAGAGGTGTAAAGGTTCTCTCTTGAGCCTGTGAAAAGGAGAAAGAGTTGTAAAGGTAGTTGATCTTCACCCGTTGGAAAAAAAGATCGTTAGTGAACGCTGGTGGCCTCAACGGAAGAGGAATCAAGAGTGGACATAGGTTCGAACAACTATAAATTTGGTGTGCACTCTTTTTCTGCTCTTCATTACTATTATTCTCTATTTTAATTTTTTATTACATTTACTTCAAGTGATGCACACTTTTGATATTATTTCCAATACGGGTTTCCTCGAATCAAACTTTCTAAATCATTGAAGTTTTTCGTATCGACGTAACTTTTACAAAAGCACTAATTCACCCCCTCTCTTAGTGTCAATTTCAGTCATAACATAATATCCTATATATTCTTGCTTAGGCAAATCCCTAGCCACGGTCATTCGGATTGAGAAAGAAAGAGTTTTCTAGGAGAATTTGATAAGAGAGAGACTCAAGTAGATTCCATATGGGTCTAATAGCACTATACCTAGTATACGGTCTCTAGGATATTAGATGAATGAGGGACTATAAATAAATAGTAACTAAGGATAGACAGATCCAATGTATTGAATTCTCTTGTATTGTTTGGGGACTACGACATAGTAGCATAGTATGTCCATAGTCGATGAGTCGAGTGAATTATCATGGAGTTAATAATTCACTAAGTTATAAAGAGTTATGATAAGTATGACCCACGACTAGCTCAATATTTAGCCTAGAGTGCTATATACATATGGTAGGTGTTGCGATGAGTAGATGTTCGAATATGAGATATTCGTTGGAGCCCCTATCTTATTGGATATTTAGTAAGCCTCTAAATTATTGGATCTTATGGATAAGATCCAATAAGTGCGAATGAGAGATTATTAGGTAGAGATCCACTAATCTAAGAGGCTTGGGTAGTTGGATGGAGATTCATAAATAGGAGGGAACCAAAGAGGCATAGGCTAGACCCTTTTTAGCTATCATCTCATATTCTTCTCCCTCCCTCTCCTCAATCGATAGCCCTAGTTTGTGTAAGGAAATTTAGGGGCGACATCACATACGCAGCGAAAGAATAAAAAGAAAAATTTTAGATTTCTACAAAATAGTTTCATCGTCGTGCGAAGATCAGTGTACAAAAACTATAAAATGAAAAACTACATGTATATGAGAGATGTGTTTTACTTAGGGAGATCATATATCCCTAAAATCATGCAGATCTATAGGAGAGGGTGAAGGATGTTAACTGTCCTTCTCTCTAGCGGTGATCCACATGGCAAGGGCTGTGAAGACGCTCCTCAAATCGCTGCACAAATCTCCCCATGCCCTAAATAGGGGTTGCTGGTTGAGGAGGAGACAAGGAGAGGGGAATAAGAGGTGATAGTTAAAAAGGCCTAGCCTATGGCCCTTTGGTTCCCTTCGCCCCTTGTTAACTTAAATCTAATGGATTTTGTCCTATTAGGTATTGGATCTCCATCCAACTACCTAAGCCTCTTAGATTAGTGGATCTCTACCTAATAATCTCTCGTTGGCTATTATTGGATCTCATCCATAGGATCTAATAATTTATGAGCTTATTGAATATCCAATAAGATAGGGGCTCCATCGGATATCTCACATCCGAACCTCTACTCATCGCAACACCTACCATATATATATGACCCTCTAGGCCCAATATCAAGCTGATTGTGAATCATACCTATCAGAACTCCTTTTGGCTCAGTGAATTATTATCACTATAATAATTCACTCGACTCATCGACTACGAATGTACTAGGCCATTAAGCTGCAGTCCCTAGACGATACAGGAGAATCTAATACTTTGGACCTATCTATCCTCAGTTATCATGTACCTATAGTCCATTATCTATATAATACCCCAGAGACCATATATTAGGCATAGTGCTATCAGGCCCATACGATTTCTACTTGAGTCTCGCTCTAATCGGATTCTCCCAGAGAACTTTTTCTCTCTCAATCTGAATGGCCCTAGTCAGGGATTTGTTTGAGTAAGAATATATGAGATACTTCTCTCATAACACCGAGAGCGGATAATTCTCTATCAACACTCAATAGCCTTCGTAAGGTTGGTTGCCACTCCCGATAATCGGTTGTACTAGATCTGAAACTTCCAGACCTATAAGTCTGATATCAAAGAGTGAAGTACTCATATAGTACATCCTTAGTGTCTCAAATCTAAGGACCAGATACATCACTGGGATGACGGAATCGCTGTTTGACAATGAGGTATCGTCAACCATCCAGCATTCTAAAAGTGGATCAATCAGTGAACTCATTCTCTATTGAGCACCTATACTATATCCCTAGTGCCCCCATATGAGCAGCTATAAGACTAGCCATTTCTATCATATGGACGGGTATATAATGCACTAGTCTGTCCGGTTATCTCAATGTTTCTCTCGAGTAATTTATGACCGGGATTCTTTAAAGTCTATGTTTAAAGACGAATCAGTCTCATTATCGTAATCTCATCATGATTTGATTTCTATTGCACAGATCCATAGACATCACAATATATATATACCACAAGCAATATAAAGTAAGAAAATATCATAATAATAATAAGCAAAAGGAGACCATACCATGTCACACGTGCCATCACTCACATGATTGGCTTGCAAGGCACCTATGACTAATAGTTTAGGCCGTGTGGATAGTAATAAGGGGCGACCCCTTCTTGATCACATGGTTTGTGTGGAGAGTATTAGGATCGTGAATGACACTAAGAGGGAGGGGTGAATTAGGGCTATCGAAAATTTTGATAAATTTAAAAATTTCGTTCGATGAAAATCGATATTGAAACTGTGCTTGACTTAAAGTAAGTGTAAAGTGGAGTGAGCAACAAAATCAGTAAGCAATAAGGTAAATAGTAAAGGAAAAGAGCACACTAGATTTATACTGGTTCGATCGTCGCGACCTACCTCCACTCTCGATTCCTCTTCCATTAAGGCCATCGACTTTCACTAATGATATTCTTTCAATATGTGAAAATCAACTACCATTTTATAACTCTCTCTCCTTTTCATAGGTTTCGGAGAGAACTTTTACAAGTCTCACATCTCCCTTAGACAGAATTCTAAGCTTTGAAGGAAGAGGAGGTGAACTCTCAAAAGATTACAATAGAGTTTTCTCGCTTAGAGTCATAAGTTTTTGTTCATAGTACTTTTGTAAACCGTGCAGGGATGAGTACGGTATTTATAAGCCCCAAATAACTTCAAAAATGAAGTAAAAAAATGTCTCATTTCGGGTTTTCGAGGTATTAACGGTACTATCACTAGTATTGGGTGGTTCTACCGCCTGACACCCTTGTGTTGGGAAATCATTGGGGAGCGACATCATATGCACAGCGGAAGAACAAGAAAACAAAATCCCCGATTCCCAAAAAGATGTTCGTCGTCGTGCGAAGATTAGTGCGCAAAAATCCGCAAAACATAAATCTGCGTATAGAGATTGTGTTACCTAGGGAGATCGTATATCCCTATTTCCTTGCAGATCCTTAGGAGAGGGTGAAGGAGGTCGAGCGTCCTCCTCTCTAGCGGTGATCCACACAGCAGGGTTGCGACGACGCTCCTCAAAACTCCAGGCCTACTCTGAGGTGGAGAGGGAGAGGAGAATAGGAAAGGCAAGCAAAGACTCTAGCCTATGAGGCTGTGAATCCCTCCTATTTATAGAGATCCCGTGTCAAACCCTAATGGGTCCTTCCCTAGTGGGTATTGGATCTGCATCCAATAAGACAAGGGCTCCGTCGGATATCTCATATCCGAACCTCTACTCATCGCAATGCCTACCATATGTGTGTGACCCTCTAGGCCCAATATCGAGCTGGCCGTGAGTCATACCTGTCAGAACTCCTTCTGACTGAGTGAATTATTATCTCTGTAATAATTCACTTGACTCATGGACTACGGACGTACTAGGCCACTACGCTGTAGTCCCCAGACGATACAGGGGAATCCAATCCATTGGACCTGTCTGTCCTCAGTTACCATGTACCTATAGTCCCTCATCCATCTAATATCCCAGAGATCGTATATCGAGTATGGTGCTGTCAGACCCATACGGTTTCTACTCGAGTCTCGCTCTAATCGGATTCTCCCGGAGAACTCTTTCTCTCTCAACCCGAATGACCCTAGCCAGGGATTTGTCTGAACAAGAACACATAGGATATTCCTCTCATGACGCCGAGAGTGGATGATCCTCTATTGACACTCAATAGCCCTCGTAAGGTCGACTACCACTCCCAATGACCAGCTGTACTAGATCTGGGACAGCCAAACCTATAAGTCTGGTATCAAAGAGTGGAGCACTCATACAGGACATCCTTGGTGTCTCAAGTCTAAGGACCAGATACACCACTAGGACTACGGAATCGCTGTCTGACAATAAGGCATCATCAACCATCTAGCATTCCGTAAGCGGATCAATCAGTGAATTCATTCTCTAATGAGCACTTGTACTGTATCCCTAGTGTCCCTACACGAGCAGCTATGAGACCAGCTGCATCCATCATATGGACGGGTATACAACACACCAGTCTATCCGGTTATCACAATGTCCCTCTCGAGTAACCTATGACCGGGATTATTTAGGATATGTGTTTAAAGGTGAATCGATCTCATTATCGTGATCTCATCACGATCCGATTCCCATTGCACAAATCCAAGGACATCACAATATATATATATGCATTTATGCAATAGTTATAAAGTGATATACGCCAAAATATAATAAGCAAAAAGATTCTGTATCAAGTCACACGTGCCATCACTCACGTGATTGGTTTGCTGGGCACCTATGACTAGCAATCTCCCACTTGACCTAAAGCCAATCACCTATGTGTCTGATCCCCATCAGACTCCTGTGACGCTCAAGACAATCTAAGACAATGGCTTTGTCAGTGGATCTGCAATATTATCTTCGGATGAAACTCCTTCCACTACTACATCTCCTCGTGTTACGATCTCTCTTATAAGCTGGAACCTCCTCAGAACACTTCTGATGAGACCCGGGTTCCCTTATTTGAGTAATCACCCCATAGTTGTCGCAATATAAGGAAGTCGACTTGTCGCTATCTGTATCGACTCCTAAATCTGTGATGAACTTCTTCACCCAGACTCCCTCCTTTGCTACATCTAATGCAGCAATGTACTCCGCCTCTGTGGTCGAGTCAGAAGTGGTATCTTGCTTGGAACTCTTCCAGCACACTGCTCCTCCATTCAAGGTGTACACATACCCTGAATTCGACTTGCTATCATCGACATCAGACTGAAAAACTTGAGTCAGTGAAGCCTTCAGCCTTAAGGCTATTACCTCCATATACTAGTAAAAGATCATTAGTCCTTCTCAAGTACTTAAGGATACACTTTACTACGTTCTAGTGCTCCAAGCCTGGATCCGCTTGATACCTGCTCGTGACACTCAGAGCATGCGCTATATCAGGCCTAGTACATAGCATGGCATACATGATAGACCATATTGCTGAGGCATAAGGTATCATATCCATGTTCGCCCTTTCTTAGAATTTTCAATGCCAAACATTTTGACAATGGTTTCTATGTACCTGGACTGGGACAAGCCAAGCATCCTCTTGGATCTATCTCTATAGATTCTAATCCCCAAGATATAGGATGCTTCCCCTAAGTCTTTTATGGAGAAGTGTCTAGATAACCAAGTCTTTACTATGGATAGCATTCCTACATCATTCCCAATGATAAGGATGTCATCCACATATAACACCAAAAAGGTGATAGCGCTCCCACTTACCTTCCTGTACACATAAGGCTCATCTTCGTTCTTAACGAAGTCATAAGATCTGATTGCCTCATCAAATCTTTTGTTCCAACTTCGGGAAGCTTGCTTTAGTCCATAAATGGATCTAAGCAACCTATACACCTTATCTGGGCAGTTCTTGGACACGAATCCCTCAGGTTGCATCATATACACCTCCTCCTTGAGGTTTCCATTGAGGAATGCGGTTTTTATATCCATCTGCCAGATCTCATAATCATAGTGTGCTGCAATAGCCAATAGAATTCTGATGGATTTTAGCATTGCTACGGGTGAGAAGGTTTCGTCATAGTCAACACCTTGGCTTTGACGATACCCCTTAGCCACTAGCCTTGCTTTATAGGTCTTTACCTTTCCATCTACTCCGATCTTTTTCTTAAAGATCCATTTGCAACCGATGGGTACAATACCTTCGGGCGCATCAACTAGGTTCCAAACCTTATTGGAGTATATAGAATCCATCTCAGAATTCATGGCTTCTTGCCACTTCCCGGAGTCTATACTCATAATAGCCTCCTCGTAGGTCTGAGGATCAATATCCTCAGCATCCTCTCCTCTAATATGTCCCACATATCTCTCAGGAGGATGAGATACTCTATCAGACCTGTGTAAAGTTAAAACTTGTGTATTAGGTACCTGAACAGACTCGGGCTGTAGAGTGGTGCTTGAGATTGGTTCTCTAACTTCGCTCAACTCTATCATTCTCCCACTGTCTCCGCCAAGAATGTGTTCCTTCTCAAGGAACACTGCTCTCTTAGCTATAAAGACCTTTTTGTCCTCGAGATGATAGAAATAATACCCACAAGTTTCCTTGGGGTATCCCACAAATATGCATCGCTCTGTCCTTGATTCTAACTTATCGGGGTTGTGTCTTTTAACGTGGGCTGGGCAGCCCCAAATCTTAACAACCTTAAGATCAGGCTTCTTCCTTTTCCATATCTCATATGGTGTAGACACTACCGACTTAGTTGGAACTCTGTTCAGAAGGTAAGCTGTGGTTTCTAAGGTATATCCCCAGAATGAGATGGGTAGGTCAGCGAAACTCATCATGGACCGTACCATATCTAATAAAGTACGATTTCTCCTTTCAGAGACACCATTGAGCTGAGGTGTGTAAGGAGGTGTCCATTGGGATAATATCCCATGGTCCTTGAGGAACTGAGTAAACTCTGTACTTAAGTATTCACCTCCTCGATCTGATCGAAGAGTTTTGATACTCTTTCCAGTCTGGTTCTCCACCTCATTCTTATACTCTCTGAATTTCTCAAAGGCCTCGGACTTGTACTTCATTAAGTACACATATCCATACCTTGAGAAATCATCAGTAAATGTAATGAAGTAGGAGTAACCTCCAATGGCATGAGTTGACATGGGTCCACATACATCACTATGTATGAGTTCCAACAACTCAGTGGCTCTCTCTCCAGTTCTACTAAATGGAGATTTGGTCAGTTTTCCACGAATGCAAGGCTCACAAGTTGCATATGACACAGAGTCGAATGGATCTAGATATCCATTATTTAGCAACTTTTGAATCCTTCTTTCATGGATGTGACCTAGCCTACAATGCCACAGGTATGCACTGTTCAACTCATCTCGTTTCCTTTTGGACACATTTACATTCATGATATGTGGAGTAGTGTCTAACATAAATAAATCATTATGCAATGTTCCTTTCGTGATGATCTTATCATCTAATAATATTGAACAATCATTGTTCTCAAAAATAAATTTATATCCACTAACTGTTAAACATGAAATGGAGATAATATTTTTGATAATAGAAGGAACAAAATAACATGCATCTAATGCAATAAAAGCTCCACTAGGCAGATATAAGGCGACCTCGCCAACAGCTACTACAGCAACTTTTGCTCCATTACCCATCTTGAGGTCCATCTCGCCTCTTTCAAGTCTCCTAGACCTTGCCAGAACCTGCAATGAATTGCATATATAATAAGCACTACCGGTATCCAATACCCATGTGTTATCGTAAGATTCTGACAAATGGAGACTGATCATGAATGTACCTGAAGCTTCATCAAGCTTTTGTTTCGCCCTTTCTGCAAGGTACTCTTTGTAGTTTCTCTTCCAGTGCCCATCTTTACCACAGTGGAAGCACTGGCCTTTGTCCTTTGTTGGGTCTTTCTTAGCAACCTTTGCTTTACCTTGTTTGCCCTTGCCCTTTCCCTTCTTAAGGGACCTTTCTGCTTTCCTTTTCTTTCTGGTCTCACCAGTGTAGAGAACTGGCTTCTCTTTCTTAATAGTACTCTCTGCTTCCCTCAACATATTGAGGAGCTCTGGGAGAGTCACCTCAAGCTTGTTCATATTAAAATTCATTATGAACTGTGAAAAGGAATCTGGTAGGGACTGAAGCACAATATCCACACACAAGTTATCCTCTAGGACCATTCCTAGACCTGTGAGTTTCTCTATCCACTCAATCATCTTTAGGACATGGTTTTGAACCGGTGTCCCCTCAGTCATCCTAGCGCGGAAAAGGCTCTTGGATATCTCATATCGTTGAGTCCTTCCCTGTTCCTCAAACAATTTGCGGACATGTAGGAGAATGGATCTGGCATCCATCTTTTCATGTTGTCTCTGTAACTCTGGAGTCATAGAGCCCAACATATAGCACTGAGCAAGAGTGGAGTCATCAATGTACTTCACGTAGCGAGCGATCGCATCCTCGCTTGCCCCTTCTTCGGGCGTAGGCATCACTGTATCAAGGACGTACACGATTTTCTCCACTGTGAGAATAATTCTCAAGTTACGAAGCCAATCCGTATAATTTGGACCAGTGAGGCGGTTGACATCAAGTATGCCACGTAAGGGATTTGAAAGCGACATTTTCTGAAAATAAAGATGTAGCAGAAATGAATAACATGCAGATTTTGCAAGAAATAAACTATCAAGATATGGACTTCTATCTTAATATGCTCCCACTATTTTACTATCGAGTCACGCGACACCCTCAGCACGTGAAACGGAAGTCTCCGGCAGACTTCTAGTGGGGATCAGGATCCAATCAGCGTCTTAGTGTAACCTCGAGGGACTCGACCAATCACACTAAGCCTAAAAGGTAGGCAACTCTTGCCGATCACAACTCCTTGTGATTCTCGTCCTGTTCGGCCTCCGAATCACCATGGCCTCGAGGGACTCGACCAACCATGATGCTCGGTTAAGTCAACACCTTCGTTACAAGATAAGTCTGATTTGATGATATACCCTCGAGGGACTCGACCAAGCATACCATGCCCTCAGGTCACCGGTGACATCTCTATGTCGTAAGCAAGATAGCGAATCGCGATATAGGTGAGTCTCGAGGGACTCGACTAACTCAACCTACACCGGGAATCGGTTCCTACTCATAACGATGGAAGGCCACGTGGGTCAATCTAATTGCCTCACGTTTACCGACTTAATATTATCGAGAGATGTTTCTATGATTTGGTCTCCTAATATGACATGTCACACATATACATATTTAATATATATCTACATCGCATGCAAATATATATACATATCTAGTATGTGTATAAGCAATCACACCAGATGATCATGGACCACAACCTAATATGATTAGGCCCGAGCCAGTAGGCCTAATCACTCACATCAAGATCTATGTGTGCAACGGTGCATCTCCATGCCCTGTGATCGTCCATCTCGTCCTCGTCGGTTTCGTCGACATCTTGATACATCTCCATGCATCACGATCGTCCGTCTCGTGGGTCCCGCTATCGCATCCACGCTCCTGCTGCGCCTCCTCATGTGATTACAACTTAATCATAGGCACGCAGGCCCGACAATAATCGAGAAATATAATGGAGGTTCGCAGACCTCAATAATAATAATCACAAGTACACACATCACACGGTCCATGATCATCCGTCCACACATCATACATCACATGTATAAATAATCATCATCATGTAGGACTACTAGATAATAATAAAAATAATAATCAACTAAACCTTTTAATTAATTAATATTTTCTGAAATCAGGGATATATAGGGAATTTCTTAATTCCTAAGGGTATTTTCATAATTTTGACAAAAGACAGAAACTGGAATTTCTCAAATTCACAGGGGCAAAACTATCTTTTTCCCCAAAACCCTAATTCCCTCTTTCTGCTGTCGCTGCCGCCGCCGCCACCCTACTGGCGGCGGCCTGTGCGGCGGGGCGAGGGCGCTGCCCTCGCCTGCAGGCGGCACGCTCGCTGGCGGCGCTGCCGCTGCAGGTGGGCTCCCCCTTCGGGCGTCGCTGCCTCCACAGGCGGTGCTGTCCCGCCGGGCGGCAGCCCCTGTGGGGGGGGTTTCACCCGCGGGAGCAGCGGCGGCAGGCGCCGCTGCCCGTGGGCTGCCAGCCCCGCCAGCAGCAAGCCTGCTGCAAGCAGACCGCCGGCCGACTGTTGCAGGCACAGCGCTTGCGCTTGCGCCGGCGCTGTGCTGCCTGGCTGCGGCTGCGGCTGCCGCTGCAGGTGGCTGCAGGCATGCAGATCGAGGGCAGCAACTGTTGCTGCCCTTCCTCGCTTTTGCGTCAATGATTTTGACGTCAAAATTTTTCCTAAACATAATACACGCAGTTCAAAACCAATCATTCGCACGAACAACCTGGCTCTGATACCACTGTTGGGAAATCATTGGGGAGCGACATCATATGCGCAGCGGAAGAACAAGAAAACAAAATCCCCGATTCCCAAAAAGATGTTCATCGTCGTGCGAAGATTGGTGCGCAAAAATCCGCAAAACACAAAACTGCGTATAGAGATTGTGTTACCTAGGGAGATCGTATATCCCTGTTTCCTTGCAGATCCTTAGGAGAGGGTGAAGGAGGTCAAGCGTCCTCCTCTCTAGCGGTGATCTACACAGCAGGGTTGCGACGACGCTCCTCAAAACTCCAGGCCTACTCTGAGGTGGAGAGGGAGAGGAGAATAGGAAAGGCAAGCAAAGACTCTAGCCTATGAGGCTGTGAATCCCTCCTATTTATAGAGATCCCGTGTCAAACCCTAATGGGTCCTTCCCTAGTGGGTATTGGATCTGCATCCAATAAGACAAGGGCTCCGTCGGATATCTCATATCTGAACCTCTACTCATCGCAATGCCTACCATATGTGTGTGACCCTCTAGGCCCAATATCGAGCTGGCCGTGAGTCATACCTGTCAGAACTCCTTCTGACTGAGTGAATTATTATCTCTGTAATAATTCACTTGACTCATGGACTACGGACGTACTAGGCCACTACGCCGTAGTCCCCAGACGATACAGGGGAATCCAATCCATTGGACCTGTCTGTCCTCAGTTACCATGTACCTATAGTCCCTCATCCATCTAATATCCCAGAGATCGTATATCGAGTATGGTGCTGTCAGACCCATACGGTTTCTACTCGAGTCTCGCTCTAATCGGATTCTCCCGGAGAACTCTTTCTCTCTCAACCCGAATGACCCTAGCCAAGGATTTGTCTGAACAAGAACACATAGGATATTCCTCTCATGACGCCGAGAGTGGATGATCCTCTATTGACACTCAATAGCCCTCGTAAGGTCGACTACCACTCCCAATGACCAACTGTACTAGATCTGGGGACAGCCAAACCTATAAGTCTGGTATCAAAGAGTGGAGCACTCATACAGGACATCCTTGGTGTCTCAAGTCTAAGGACCAGATACACCACTAGGACTACGGAATCGCTGTGTGACAATAAGGCATCATCAACCATCCAGCATTCCGTAAGCGGATCAATCAGTGAACTCATTCTCCAATGAGCACCTGTACTGTATCCCTAGTGTCCCTACACGAGCAGCTATGAGACCAGCTGCATCCATCATATGGACGGGTATACAGCACACCAGTCTATCCGGTTATCACGATGTCCCTCTCGAGTAACCTATGACCGGGATTATTTAGGATATGTGTTTAAAGGTGAATCGATCTCATTATCGTGATCTCATCACGATCCGATTCCCATTGCACAAATCCAAGGACATCACAATATATATATGCATTTATGCAATAGTTATAAAGTGATATACGCCAAAATATAATAAGCAAAAAGATTTTGTATCAAGTTACACGTGCCATCACTCACGTGATTGGCTTGCTGGGCACCTATGACTAGCACCTTGCACTGGTGTTACTATCGTCAGTTTGAGTGTAATGACCACCTGACACAACCTAGAAGACTGTGTCTGGATAATAGCACCACCTAGCACCAAGTGGTACTACCGTTAGTCTGGGTGGTACCACCACCTAATTAGTGCTTAGGAGATGGAACCTCTAGCGGTGGAACCGCCTAGTCTGGTAGTGTCACCGTCTGACCCAGCTATAGGTCACTAAATGGGCTAACCAACATACTTAATTTAGCTCTAATTTAGGCTCAACTAGCCCTTAATTGAGTTGGAATAGTTACACTTGAGTCCAACTCAATTAAGAGCTAAAACTATGATAATCATGACTTAAATAATTATAAAACATAGAATCCTGTGTTGTCCGGCATGTTATTAGTTCATTTGAATTCTTAGTGCATCATGCTCTCCTTTGGCGTATTGCTCGATCCATCAATATGTCAGTATGTTGACTCCGGCCCAACGTTTGATTCTCCTACTTCAATAATTTTGCCTTTTTATGATCAAAGATAGTTTTTCATGACTTTTCTTGAATACAGATTAGTTCATAAACTCATTCATTTATTTTATCATCAAAATCCGATATTCAATAGAGAGGAAGATCGTGTAGCGATTTGAGGAGCGTCTTCACCGCATCTGTCACGTGAATCATTGCTAGAGAGGACATCTGACCTCCTTCATCCTTTCCTACAGATCTGTAAGTTTTCGAGGATATACATGTTCGGACCGAAATTGACACTAAGAGGGGGGGGGGGGGGGGGGGGGTGAATTAGTGCTATTGGAAAACTTCGTCGATTCAACAAAATCTCGTTCGATGAAAACCAATATCAAGTGTGCTTGACTTAAAGTAGGTGCAAGGTAGAGTGAGCAACAAAATAATTAAGCAACAAAGATAAATAGCAAAGAAGAGAAAAGGGCACAATGGATTTATAATGGTTCAGTCGTCGTGACCTACGTCCACTTTTGATTCCTCCTCTATAGAGGTTATCGGCTTCTACTATCGATCTTTTTTCAACGGGGAGGATTAACTACCCTCTTACAACCCTTTTCTCCTTTTTATAGGTTTAGAAGATAACCTTTGCAAGCCACTCACCCCTCTCTTAAACTGAAATTAATACTTAGAGCTAGAGGAGGGGAATTCTGACAAGATTACAATAGCATTTTCCCTCACTTTTGTTCCCAGTTTATGTGTTAACCAAGCAAGGATGAGTGGGGTATTTATAGACCCTAAATATATTCAAATTTAGAGCCAAAATGGTCTCATATTGAGTTTTCAAGATACTAGAGTTACCATCGCCAGTACTCAACAGTACCACCACCTACTAGACTAACAACTGGCGGTACCACCGCCTATCAGTCTGACATTGAGTGGTACCACCACCTAGTTTGACACTGACGCTGGGTGGTACCATCGCTCAATCTGGTGGTACCATAGCTTGACACAATCTGTGAGACTATGTTTGGGTGGTACCATCGCCTAGTCCATAGTGCCACTGCTTGGCCCTTTTTGGGTGATCGAATGGACCTTCAACTTGGCCCAAAATAGCCCTAACTCAGGCCAATTGGCCCCTAATTGAGTTAGTATTTTTTCACCCTAAAACTAACTCAATTAGACCTAAACTAACTCAATCTAGACACATGATTATAAGCATGAATCATATGTTGTCCAGCATATCATTGGTTCATCCAATGCTTCGTCTGATCCTTTGGTGCATCATTCTCACCTTCGGCATATTAGCCAATCGACATGTTGACTCCTACAACTTCCGATCTCAGCGTAATATCCGATCCTTTGACCTGATGCTCGAAGTCTTAGCACGAAGTCCTTCCGGCACGTCGACCATTCCTCTAGCCCGACGTCCAATCTTCTGACATGTTTTACTCCAGCAATATGTCTGATTCTTCATACTTTAATCAAATTATCTTTCCTTGATCGAGGTTAGTTCTATGTCACGCTAGTCATAGGTGCTCTGCAAGTCAATTATGTGAGTGGCACGTGTGATTGGACAAACAATCTTTTTTGCTTATTATTATTATTTGGTATTTTATCACTTTATATTATCTATTGCATGAATATATTATGATGTCCATAGATCTGTGCAATGGGAATCAGATCATGATGAGATCACAATAATAAGATCGATTCACTTTTAAACACAAATCCTAAATAATACCGGTCATAGGTTACTCGAGAGGGACATCGAGATAACCGGATAGACTAGTTTGTTGTATACCCATTCATATGATGGATGTAGTTGGTCTCATAACTGCTTGTGTGGGGACACTAGGGATACAGTGTAGGTGCTCATTGGAGAATGAGTTCACTGATTGATTCACTCACGGAACGTTGGATGGTTGATAATGCCTTATTGTCAAACAGTGATTCTGTCATCTCAGTGGTGTATCTGGTCCTTAGACTTGAGACACTAAGGATATCCTATATGAGTACTCTTTGATACCAGACTTATAGGTCTGGAGATTCCAAATCTAGCATAGTTGAACATCGAGAGTGGTAACTAATCTTACGAGGGCTATTGAGTATCGATAGAGGATCATCCACTCTCAGTGTCATAAGAGGAATATCCCATGTGTTCTTGCTCAGACAAATCCCTAGCCAGGATCATTCGAATTGAGAGAGAAAGAGTTCTCCAAGAGAATCTGATTAGAGTGAGACTCGAGTAGAAACTATATGGGTCTGATAGTACCATACCCGATATGTGATCTTTGAGGTATTAGATAGATGAGAAGACTATAGATACACGATAACCAGGGATAGATAGGTCCAAAGGATTGGATTCTACTATATCGTCTGGGGACTGCGGCATAGTGGCCTAGTACGTCCGTAGTCGATGACTCGAGTGAATTATTATGAAGATAATAATTCACTAAGCCAAAAGAAATTCTGATAGGTATAACTCATTACCAGCTCGATACTGGGCCTAGAGGGTCACACACATATGGTAGGCATTGCGATAAATAGAGGTTCGGATATGAGATATCCCCCAAAGCCCGTATCTTATTGAATATCTAATAAGCCCTTGAATTATTGGATCCTATAGATGAGATCCAATAAGAGCCAATGAGAGATTATTGGATAGAGATCCACTAATCTAAGAGGCTTGGGTAGTTGGATGGAGATCCAATACTTAATAGGGCAAGATCCATTAGGGTTAAGTTGATAAGGAGCTTCTATAAATAGGAGAGCACCAAAGGTTCATAGACTAGATATTCTCTTAATTGCCACCTCATGTTCTCCTCTCCCCTTCTCCCTAAATAGCTGGCCTAGATATTTGATGAGCATCGTCGTAGCTTTGCTGTGTGGATCACTACTAGATAGGAGGACGCTTGACCTCATTCACCCTCTCCTATAGATCTATAGGGATTCAGGGATATACGATCTCCCTATGAGAGAATCTTTCATATAAGTAGTTTTCAATTTTATGGATTTTATGCACCAATTTTTGCATGACGATGAACACAATTTATGAGAAATCTAGGGATTTTTGTTTTCTGTTCTTCTGCTATACATGTGATGTCGACCCTAGAATTCTCTACAATGGTATCAGAGCCAGGTTGTTCATGCAAAAAATTGGTTTTGAACTACGAGTGTTATGTTTTAGGAAGACATTTGTCGTCAAAATCATTGACACAAAAGGTGATTGAGGGCAGTAACTATTGTTGCCCTCATAGGTTGGCCAATGGTTGCTTACAGCCTTGGCCGAGGCCTGGCCACTTGCGTGTAGGTTGCCGACGGGTAGCTGTCGATCATTGTGGCAACCAGCATATAGGCCGCAGGCAGGCAGCTGCGGGGGTAGTGGTGCCTGCGGGCAGAGGCACTCGTGGGTGTAGCGATGCCTGCAGGCGTTGCGCCCGTGGGGGCGACGGTGCTCGTAGGGGCGACACCCCCTCCCCCCGGCGTAGTGGCCTCCGCCAACATGGTAGTAGCGGTCACGCCGCAGAATGCAGGGGAGAAAGGGGAGTAGGGTTTTCTGGCAAAAGATTATTTTACCCCTTAGAATTTCAGAAATTTCAAGTTCTATCCTTTTGTATAAATTACCAAAATACCCCTCATAATTAAAAAAAAAATATATATCCCCAATTTCAGAAAATATTAATTAATTAAAAATTTTAATTGATTATAATTAATTATTATTATCTAGTAGTCCTACATGGTGATGTATACTTGTGATGTATGATGTGGACGGATGATCATGAACCGTATGATGTGTGTGTATGTATGGTATGATTATTATTATTATTGGGGCCTACAAGTCTCTAATTTATTTATCATTTATTGTCGGGCTTGTGTGTCTGTGATTAAGTTGTAATTACATAAGGAGATGCAGTGGGAGCGTGGAAGTAATAGCGAAACCCACGAGGCCAAGACGGACGATCGCAACGCATAGAGATGCGCCGAGATTTCAACGGAACCGATGAAGACAAGATGGACAATCATAGTGCATGGAGATGCACCATTACACATATAGATCTTGATATGAGTGATCAAGCTCACTGGCTCGGGCTTGATCACATTAGGATGTGGTCCATAATCATCTGGTGTGATTGCTCATATAATGTGTGATTGATTATACATCTACTAGATAAGTATAGTGGGAGTAGATTAAGATAGAAATCCCTCGAGATTGATTGAATCCCTCGAGATTACACTAAGACGCTGATTGGATCTCGATCCCCACTAGAAGTCTGTCAAAGACTTCCGTTTCATGTGCTGAGGGTGTCACATGACTCGTTAGAAAAATAGTGGGAGTAGATTAAGATAGAAGTTCATATCTTATTTATTTTTCTGTAAAATCTACATGCTATTTATTTTTGCTGCATCTTTATTTTTAGAAAATATCATTTTCAAATCCCTTACGTGGCATTCTTGATGTCAATCGCCTCACTAGTTCGGATTATACAGATTGGCTCCGCAACTTGAGAATTATTCTCACTGAGGAGAAAATCTCGTACGTTCTTGATATAGTGATGCCTACGCCCGAGAAAGGGGCAAGCGAGAATGAGATCGATCACTAAATTAAGTACATAGATAACTCCACTCTTGCTCGGTGTTACATGTTGGGCTCCATGACTCTTGAGTTACAAAGTCATCATAAAAAGATGAATGTTAGATCTATTCTCCTATATATCTGCAAACTGTTTGAGAAATAGGAAAAGACTCATCAATATGAGATATCCAAGAGCTTCTTCCATACTAGGATGATTGAGGGGACACTAGTTCAGAATCGTGTCCTAAAAATGATTGAGTGGATAGAGAAAATCACAGGTCTAGATATGGTCCTAGAGGATAATCTATGTATGGATCTTGTGCTTCAATCCATACTAGATTCCTATTCATAGTTCATAATGAATTTTAATATGAACAAGCTTGAGGTGACTCTCCCTGAACTCCTCAATATGTTGAGGGAGGCATAGAACACTATCAAGAAAGATAAGTCAATTTTCTATACTAGTGAGACCAAAAAGAAAATAAAAGCAGAAAAATCCCTTAAGAAGGGCAAGGGCAAGGATAGACTAGGTAAAGTAAAGATTGCTAAAAAGGACTCGGTAAAGGACAAAGGCCAGTGCTTCCACTACAACAAAGATGGGCACTAGAAAAGGAGCTGCAAAGAGTACCTTGTAGAGAGGCGAAACAAAATCTTGGAGAAACTTCAGGTACATTCATGATCAATCTCCATTTGTCAAACTCTTATAATAACACATGGGTATTGGATATCGGTAGTGCTTATCATATTTGCAATTCGTTGCAGGTTCTAGCAAGACCAACGAGATTGGCGAGAGATTAGATGGACCATAAGATGAGCAATAGAGTAAAAGTTATTGTAGTAGCTGTTAGCGAGGTCACCCTACATCTGCTTGAAAGAGCTATTATTGCATTGGATGCATGCTATTTTATTCCTTCAATTATCAAAAATATTATTTTTATTTCATGTTTGATAATTAGTGGATATAAATTAGTTTTTGAGAATAATGATTGTTCAATACTATTAGATAATGAGATCATCACGAGAAGAACATTGCATAATGGTTTATTTATACTAGACACTACTCTACGTATCATAAATGTAAGTATGTCCAAGAGGAAATGAGATGAGGTAAACAGTGCACTCTGCATTGTATGCTAGGTCACGTCCATAAGGGAAGGATTCAAAAGTTTCTAAAGGATAGATCTATAGATCTATTCAATTGTGAGTCATATACAACTTGCAAGCCTTGTATTCATGGAAAACTTACCAACTCTCATTTTAGTGAAATTGGAGAGAGAGCCACTAAGCTGCTGGAACTTATACATAGTAATGTATATGGACCTATGTCAATTCATGTTATAGGTGGTTACTCCTACTTTATTACTTTTACTAATGATTTCTCAAGGTATGGACATATGTACTTGATGAAACACAAGTTCGAGTCCTTTGAGAAATTCAGAGAGTATAAGAATGAAGTAAAGAACCAGCCTGGAAAGAGTATTAAGACTCTTCAATCAGATCAAGGACATGAGTACTTGAGTACAGAATTCACCCAGTTCCCCAAAGTCCATGAGATTCTATCCCAATGGATACCTCCTTATACACCTCAACTCAATAATGTATCTGAAAGGAGGAATCGTATACTGTTAGACATAGTGCAGTCCATGATGAGCTTCGTCGACCTACCCATCTCATTCTGGGGATACGCCCTAGAGACCGCAGCTTACCTTCTGAACAAAGTTCTAACTAAGTTGGTAATGTCTATACCATATGAGATATAGAAAGAGAAGAAGCCCGATCTTAAGGTTGTTAAGATTTGAGAATGTCCTACCCACGTTAAAAGACACAACCCCAATAAGTTGAAATCGACGATGAAGCGGTGCAAGTTCGTGGGATACCCCAAGAAAACTTGTGGGTATTTTTTCTATTATCCCAAGGACCAAAAGGTCTTTGTAGCCAAGAGAGCGGTGTTCCTTGAGAAGGAAAACATTTTTTGGCGGAGATAGTGGGAGCGTGATAGAGTTGAGTGAGGTTGGAGAACCTAGCTTAAGCACCACTCCACAACTCGAGTCTGTTTTGGTGCCTAACATACAAATTCCGACTTTATGTAGGTCCGGTAGAGTATCTCATCCTCTTGAGAGATATATGGGACATATTAGAAGAGAGGATGTTGAGGATATCGATCCTCAAACCTACGAGGAGGCTATTAAGAGTAAAAACTCTAGGAAGTGGCAATAAGCCATGAATTCTGAGATGGATTCCATATACTCCAACAAAGTTTGAAACCTAGTTGATGTACCCGAGGGTATTGTATTCATCGGTTACAAGTGGATCTTCAAGAAGAAGATCGGAGTAGATAGAAAGGTAGAGACCTATAAAGCAAGGCTAGTGGCTAAGGGATATTGTCAAAGATAATGTATTGACTATGATGAAACCTTCTCACCCGTAACCAAGCTAAAATCCATCTAAATTCTATTAGTTATTGCAGCACACTATGATTATGAGATCTAAAAAATGGATATAAAAATCACATTCTTCAATGATAACCTTGAGGAGGAGGTGTATATGATACAACATGAGGGATTTGTGTCCAAGGACTGCCCAGATAGGGTGTGTAGGTTGTTTAGGTCCATTTATGACTGAAGCAAGCTTCCCAAAGTTTGGAACATAAGATTTGATGAGGTGATCAGATCTTATGACTTCATTAAGAACGAAGATGAGCTTTGAGTATACAAGAAGGTAAGCGGGAGTACTATCACCTTCTTGGTGTTATATGTCAATGACATCCTAATCATTGGGGATGATGTAGGAATGATATCCTCAATAAAGGCTTGGTTATCTAGACACTTCTTCATGAAGGTCTTAGGGGAAGAATCCTATATCTTAGGGATTTAAATCTATAGAGATAGATCTAAAAGGATGTTTGGCTTGTCCCAATCCAGGTACGTAGACACCATTGTCAAAAGGTTTGGTATGGAAAAGTTCAAGAGATGACTCATACCGATGAGACATGGGATATGCTTTCTAGGAGTATGTCCCTAAATACTCTTGAAAAAAGGGCAAACATGGATAGGATACCCTATGCCTCAGCGATAGGGTTTATCATGTATGTCATGCTATGTGCCAGGCTTGATATAGTGCATGTTTTGAGTGTCACGAGCAGGTATTGGTAGATCCAAGCTTGGAGCACTGGAAAGTAGTAAAATATATCCTTGAGTACTTGCGAAGAACTAAGGATCTTTTATTGGTATATGGAGGTAGTAGCCTCAGGGTTGAAGGCTACACGGACTTGAGTTTCTAGTCTGATATCGATAATAGCAAGTCAAATTCGGGGTATGTGTACACCCCTGAATGGAGGAGCAGTATGCTGGAGGAGTTCCAAGTAAGATACTATTATTGACTCAACCATAGAGGTAGAGTACATTGTTGTAAAAAAGACAGTAAAGGAGAGAGTTTGGATGAAGAAGTTCATCATAGATCTAGGAGTCATACCGAGCAATAAGAAGCTGATTCTCTTAAATTATGACAACAATGGGGTGATTGCTTAAACGAAGGAACCCAAGTCTCATCAGAAGTTTAAGCATGTTCTGAGGAGGTTCCACCTGATCAGAGAGATCTTGACCCGAGGAGATGTAGTAGTGGAAAGAGTTTCATTCGAAGATAACATCGCAGATCCACTAACAAAGTCGTTGTCTCATATTGTCTTTGAGCGTCACAGGGGTTTGATGGGGATCAGACATAGAGGTGATTGGCTTTAGGTCAAGTAGGAGATTGCTAGTCCTAGGTGCACTACAAGCCAATCATGTGAGTGATGGAACGTGTGACTTAACACGTAGTCTTTTTTGCTTATTAATATTATTTGATATTTTATTACTTTATATTGCCTATTACATGTATATATTGTGATGTCCAATGATCTGTGCAATAAGAATTAGATCGTGATAAGATCACGATAATGAGATCGATTCGCTTTTAAACATGGATTCTAAATAATCTCGATCATAGGTTACTCGAGAGGGATATCGAGATAATCAAACAAACTAGTGTGCTTGCTGTATACCCATCCATATGATAGATGCAGCTGGTCTCATAGTTGCTCATGTGGGGACACTAGGGATATACTACATGTGCTCATTAGAGAATGAGTTCACTGATTAATCCGCTCACGGAATGCTAGATGGTTGATGATGTCTTATTGTCAGATAGTGATTTCATCATCCCAATGGTGTATCTAGTCCTTAAACTTGACACACCAAGGATGTTCTGTATGAGTACTCCACTCTTTGATACCAGACTTATAGGTCTAGAGGTTCTAGATCTAACATAGCTGGTCATCGGGAGTGGTAGCCAACCTTACAAGAGCTATCAAGTGTCGATAGAGGATCATCTGCTCTCGGTGTCATGAGAGAAATATCTCATATGTTCTTGCTCAGACAAATCCCTAGCTAGGGTCATTCAGATTGAGAGAGAAAGAGTTCTCCGGGAGAATTTGATTCGAGCAAGACTCGAGCAGAAATTGTATGGGCCTGATAATACCATGACCGGTATACTATCTCTAGGGTATTATATAGATTAGGGACTATAGATATATGGTAACTAAGGATAGATAGGTCCAAATAATTGGATTCCCCTATATCATCTGGGGATTATAGCGTAGTGGCCTAGTACGTTTGCAGTCGATAAGTCAAGTGAATTATTATGGAGATAATAATTCACTGAGCCAGAAGGAGTTCCGACAGATATGACTCATGGCCATCTCGATATTGAGCCTAAAGGATCACACACATATGGTAGACATTGCGACAAGTAGAGGTTCTGATATAATATATCCGTCGGAGTTCCAATCTTATTGGATATCTAAGAAGCCCTTGAATTATTGAATCCTATGGATGAGATCCAATAAGAGCCAATGAGAGACTATTGGATAAAGATCCACTAATCTAAGAGGTTTGGTTAATTAGACGGAGATCCAATACCCAATAAGGTATGATCCATTAGGGTTAAGTTGATAGGAAGCCTTTATAAATAGGAGGGAACCAATGGTTTATAGGCTAGAGCTTCTCTTGGTTACTACCTCATATTCTCCTCTCCCCTTCTCCTCCTCAGATAGCAAGCTTGGAGATTTGAGGAGCATCGTCATAGCCCTATTGTGTGGATTACCACTAGAGAGAAGGACGCTTGACCTCCTTCACCCTCTCCTATAGATTTATATGGATTCAAGGATATATGATCTCCCTAGGTAACACAATCTTTCATATGCGCAGTTTTTGATTTTATAAATTTTGTGCACCAATCTTCGTATGATGACGAACACAATTTATAGAAAATCTAGGGATTCTTGTTTTCTGTTCTTCCGCTATGCATATAATGTCGCCCCCAGAATTTCATATAAAATGCACGTTAGATAATTACTTTATCAATTAATTTTATAATCAAAATATGAGATTAAATAATCTCTCCCTTTTTTATGATGACAAATAATTGATGATGGAGTTTAAACTAAACTCCCTCTATCAATATGTCATATTGAAAGAAAGTTTGAATACAAAAAATCATGAGAATTTCATGTATAATTTCAAATCATAATGATGACTTCAAAATTTAAATCATCATTACATGCATGATTCCAAATCATTATACATAATATAAAATTACATGCATGATCATCATCATAACTTCTTCTCCTTTGTCATCAATAAAAAGGAGAAAAGTGTAACTATCAAGTTTTTTGAAATATGTAAGTTTTACATCACTTTAAAATATGCAAGATAACAAGTTTTAGAGATATGCAAGTTTTAGAGATGTGAAAGTTTAGCAATTTTGCTTCTCTTGAGATGTGCAAGCTAGCAATTCTTACTTCTCTTTTGAGATATGCAAACTAGCAATTCTTTGTTTCTCTTGAGATATGCAAGCAAACAATACTTTCTCCTCCTTTGTCATTGTCAAAAAGAAAGGAAGTATATAATGTGGTAATTCTTTTTCCTTTATATCAATTTTTAAACCATGACAAAAAGGTATACAACCATAGATACAAATGAGTTGTACATAATAAAACACAAGTTGTAAACATCAAGAAGTCAAGTAATATATCATGGTTTATTTGGATAAGTCAAATAACGAAAAGAAAGAATCATAGTAAACGATCTTGATTCATAAAAAAATCTCAAGTTAGGAGATTAAAAGATCTTGAACCATAATTCATTTAGATAAATATTTTCTTTAGTAAATAGCAAAAAGAAAAACATAGGAGATTAAAAGATCTTGATTCATGTAGAATAAATCTCAAGTTATAAATATCAATAATTCAATATCATGGTTTGTTTGCACAAGTCTCCTCTTTAGT
Source organism: Musa acuminata AAA Group (assembly GCF_036884655.1). Lineage (NCBI taxonomy): Eukaryota > Viridiplantae > Streptophyta > Magnoliopsida > Zingiberales > Musaceae > Musa > Musa acuminata. The sequence continues at coordinate 30,279,362 of NC_088334.1, read as the reverse complement.
AAATGGTAAGAAGAAGAAATCATAGAAGATAAAAAAAAATCTTGATTCCCATAAAAGATATCCCAAGTTAAGAAATTTAGAGATGATTCATGATTCAGTTGGAAAACTCTCATTCAAATTCAAATCATCAAAATCATTTTCATAGTTCAAGAGATTAAAAAAAAAGATACAAATAGATTCATCAATCTCTTTTTGAAAACTCGATAAGATAGGGATTGAGAAATTTTCAAGAAAAATTCTTTCCTCTTTTTTAGTTGTTTCAATTCATGTGATTGATTTCATACAAGCATCCCCAATTTTTTTATATCAAAACCATACATCATGTTTAAAAATCAAAAAATAAGTTTCATCAACAAAATCATCAAGACCAATAAGCCATAAATCACAAAAATCATCATTACTTCAAATCATCATACATAATTTCAAAATATAAATTCATCAAGTATGATTTCAAATTATCATTACTTAAATCATCATTACATCATTAAACATAAAGCATCTTCAATCAAAATCATTTTTTTTTGGCTAGTGAGCTTTGTGAAGTGTGTTGGAACTCCGGGTAAATGCATTGCACATCCACTATCAAGATTTTAATTTTTTTCTCCTAGATTCTTGTTTTATGAATTGTTTGAATTTTCTTATCAAAAATTCTATGTCATCATCACTTGAGCTTTCGCTCGAGTGGTCTTCTTTTGTTCTAAGTGTCAAATCCTTCTTATTCTTTGGAATGTTATTCTTATATTCATCATGTGTAATACATATCATTTCATAGGTCATTAATGAACCAATAAGTTATTCAAGCAAAAAATTGTTCAAGTCCTTTGCTTCTAGTATTGCCATTACTTTTGGATCCCACCTTTTTGGAAGGGGTCTTAGAATCTCGTTTACAAATTCAAGATTAGAAAAACATTTGCCAAGAACTTTTAAACCATCGATAACATTCGTAAAACAGGTGTACATGTCTCCAATGGTTTCACCTAGCTCCATTCGAACCAATTCAAAACTATACATCAAAAGATTAATTTTAGACTCTTTAACTCTATTTGTGCATTTATGAGTTACTTCTAGTGTGTGTCAAATCTCATATGCAGTTTCGCATAAAGAAATATGATTAAACTCATTTTTGTCTAAAGCGTAAAATAGAGCGTTCATAGCTCTAGCATTTAAAATAAATATTTTCTTCTCTAAAGAAATCCATTCGTTTATTGGTCTAGATGATTTTTGAAAGCTATTTTCAACAATATTTCATACATTTGAATCTATAGAAAACAAGAAAACTCTATACGTGATTTTCAATATGTCTAGTTCGTCCCATTGAACATAAGAGGACGAGTGATAGAGTATCCCTCTAGATTGCTAGTAAAAGTCATTCTCTTGGGTGTTAAACCAGTTGAGAAAAACTTAGCTTTGGTACCAACAATTAAGATCAAAATCGACACTAATAAAGGGGGGGGGGGATTGAATTAGTGCTATCGAAAAACTTTCTCGATTCAATAAAATCTCGTTCAATAAAAATCAATATTGAGTGCACTTGACTTAAAGTAGGTGCAAGGTAGAGTGAGCAACAAAATATGTAAGCAATAAAGATAAACAACAAAGAAGAGAAAAGGGCACATTGGATTTATAGTGGTTCGGTCATTGTGACCTACGTCCACTCTGTATTCCTCTTCCATCAAGGCAACTAGCTTTTACTATCGATTTTCTTTCAATGGACGAAGATCAACTACCTTCTTATAACTTTTTTCTCCTTTTCACATATTTAGGAGATAACATTTACAAGTCACTCACCACTCTTAAATTGAAATCAACACTTAGAGCTAGAAAGGAGAATTCTCACAAGATTACAATAATGTTTTCCCCTATTTTTGTTCTCAATTCATGTGTTAATCGAGTAGGGATGAGTGGAGCATTTATAGACCCCAAATGTATTCAAATTTCGAGCTAAAATGGTTTCATCCTAGATTTTTAAGGCACTGGCGGTACCACTACCAGTACTGGGTGGTACCACCATCTACTAGACTAGTACCGCTTACTAGGTAATATCACCGCTCAGTCTAGCGGTACCACCACCCAATTTGACAGTACCATCGCTTGACACAATCTGGGAGACTGTGTTTGGGTGGTACCATTGCCCAGTCTGGTGGTGCCACCATCTAGCCCTTTTATGGGTGATCAAATGGGCCATCCACTTGATCCAAAACAGCCCCAACTCAAGCCCAATTGGCCTCTAATTGAGTTGGCATTATTTCACCCTAAAACTAATTAAATTAGACCTAAACTAACTCAATCTAGACTTATGATTACAAGCATGAATTTTATATTGTCTGGCATGTCATCGGTTCATCTAGTGCTTCGTCTGATCCTTTGGCGCATCATCCTCTCTTTTGGCGTATTGTCTAATCGGCATGTTGACTCCCGCAACTTCCGATCTCCTTAGCGCAATGTCCGATCCTTTGGCTCGATGTTCGAAATCATGGCATAAAGTCCTTCTAGCATGTTGACCATTCTTCTAGCCCGACGTCCAATCTTGTGATATATTCTACTCCGGTTCAACGTCTGATTCTTCCTGCTTTAATCGAATTGCCTTTCCTTGATCGAAGTTAGTCCTGTGTCACTCAAACGTACATTAGATCATAACTTTATCAATTGATTTTATCATCAAAATCTAAGATTCAACAATACGATCTTCTTAAGCAATGCATCTTTTATATATGTGCAGTTTTCGATTTTGTAGGTTTTTTTGAATCAATCTTTATACAATGATAAGAAACCTTTCTCTGTAGGAAATCTAGGATTTTTATTTTCTATTCTTTCACTGCATGTGATGCTGCCCTAGATTTGCCAACACTAAGTGTTGAATCTCGAATTTTGATGATGAAATCAATTGATGAGTTTGTGATCTAATCTATGTTTTGAGAAATGCAGGACTAGCTTCGATCAAGGAGAGGCAAATTGATTAAAGCATGAGGAATCAGACATTGAGCCGAAGTTAACATGTCAGAAGATTGGACGTCAGGTCGGAGGATCAGTCGACGTGTCGGCAGAAGGCTCATGCCATGAATTCGGGCATCAAGCTGAAGGATCAGATATTACGCTAAGGAGATCAGAAGCTGCAGGAGTCAACATGTTGATTGGGCAATACGCCGAAGGAGAGGACGATGTGCCAAAGGATCGGACTAGCGCCGAATGAACCAATGACATGCCAAAAAAGATTCATACTTTGTAATCATTTATCTAAGATCAAAGTAGTTTAGGGGGCTAATTGAGTTAGCTTTTGGTGTAATCATGCTAACTCAATTAGGGGCCAATTGGGCCTTAATTGGGACTGATTTGGGCTCATTGAGAGGCCTATTCAGTGACTAAAATAAAGTTCTGATTTAAAATTTTTTTATCGATAAAACCCATGTCAAAAATATGTTTAACTGAAAATATGAGTAAGGGTAGTGAATAAGTAAATCAACAAGTAATAACAAGGTAAGACAAGAAGGATGCAACCTAATTTATAGTGGTTCGGTTATTCGACCTATGTTCACTCCCAATTCCTCTTCCCTCGATGCCATCGACTTTCACTACCGATCTTCTTTTCAACGGGCAAAGATCAACTACCCTTATTACAACCCTTCTCCTTTTCAGAGGCTTAGGAGAGAATCTTTACACCTCTCTTTTCTCTTTAATATGCTTAGGAGAGAACCTTTACACCTCTCTTTTACATAAGACCTCACACCACCTTAGTATAACTTCTACACTTAAGGAGGAAGAGACTCAATTCTTTTTCAAGAAAGTTTATAATATTTTTATACTCAAGAATTTCTACTCCATCAAGGAAGCATGTGTAAGGTATTTATAGACCCAAATGGCTTTAAAAATAGAGCAAAAAATTAAAATCCTCGAGTTTTCAAGGTACTAGCAGTATTACCACTAGCGCGGGCAGTACTATTACCGAATAAAGCTTGGGAATTTGGGCTTTGGTGGTACCATCGTTGGCCTAGGTGATACCACTGTTGCCTTGGGCAGTACTACCATCAGACTTCCCAAAAAAGCATAACCCATACTTTTCAACTCTCAAGCAATACCATCGCTTGAGCCTAGCGGTGCCACTGCCTAGCCCAACCCTAGGTCACTGAATTGGCCTTCCAATAGACCCAATTCGATCAAGGTGATAACATAAAGAGTTTACAACAACGTAATTGTTACAACAAGAGGTGATTGTGTCCACATATACAAGCTTATTCAGGAGGTGGAAAATTAAAATGCCTAAATAAAGAGTCAAATTGTCGATGAATTTATCGTAGCTCAGATAGGATTTGATCTTGTCGATGTCCAAGCCGATCTTGTCTTTGTTCAAATCAGTCTATCCGAATCCCAATATCTTCGATAGATGATGCAGGAGCTTGCTCAAATAGATGTGTTTCCTCAAAGGGATAGATCGGAGGAGATTGAGTACCCCTAAAGACTGGTATTTCGGGTTCTGGTTCTGGTTAAGGGGGATCGGTCATTCTAGGCATTCTAACCCAATTACCGTTTCTATAAAAACATCTCAATCAGTGAAGTAGATTTTTATTTATTATGCTAAACCTGTCTACTTTCATCACTTCTTCGTCGGGTGGTATTCGAATATCATAGGTTTTAAGTATTCTAGTGATTATACTACCATATGGAAGCATCATGTCTTTCTTAGATAGTTCTATCATGTTTTGTTAGATAAGGTAACCAAAGCAGATGTTATGTCCTTTTATGATCCAATACATGGTTCCTAATTCCATTTAACTTACTTCATCATGATGGTATTGTTTAGGGAGAATGATACTAGTTATGATATGATGAAGTACCTTAGTGTTTAGTGGTAGTAGATGTTCACAGCTTTTAGGAACAATCACTAAGTTGGGATTACCGAAAATTGTTCCTAAGGCTTCAACATATGTTGTCCCAACTATTTCATTATCCCAAGATCCTCTAAAATAAAGACCTCTATTTTTTACGGGAATGCCTATCATGTCGTAAATAAATCTATCCGTAATGGAGATGTATTGTCCTAAGAGATAGGTAGACACTCTTTCTTCTTCATCTACTTGTAGATTGTTGTAAAACAATCTAACAAGTCTTAGATAGATGGGTTCACTAATTTGTAAAACTGGGAGTAGATCTAAGTTTGCAAACCATTGGATTGTCTCTAAGTCTCTTAGTTCATCTAGATCTACATGTTTTCCCTTATTGACACTTCTAAATTCGAAGGAAGAAAATTTTTCAGCATGATATTTTGAATCGAAAAGGGTAAGATCAAATTCTTCTTCTAATCTCCTCTTCCCTTTGTCCCTAGAGGATCTTCTAGAGCCCATAACTACTGCTATTTAAGAAGATAGTAATGAGCAAGAGTAAATGACTCAAAAACAGAATTTAAAGGCTTCTTAGAGAATACCTTAAGTGAGATCCTTAAGAGAAGAAGAGATTACTGATCTTTGGCTTTGAAATGAGAGTATTTGGGATGCTAAGATGGGAGAAATGGAGGTGGAGAAGCTTTGGTGGTGTAAAGAGGGGAAGGGAGTGAGTTGGGGTCGGTTCCACCGCCGGCCCTAGCTCAGTTTAAAAGGGGGTAAGATTACGGGTGGTTGCACCGCTGGCTGGGGTGGTATTGGAAAGTCGTTTCATACAGATAATAACTTTGAAAGCTTATGGAAACGTATTTGAAGTAACGTAAGAAAGGCTGTTTGTAGTTAAGATAGAAATCAGAATGTAAGCGCAAACTGAAATATGATGTTCGTACGATAAAATCGATTTCCATCTTAATGCCGATTTGGAAAATACTTAACTATGAAACACATTCATAAATGAGCAGAAGGCAGTAAGCTATTGAGGAGGTTTGTAGTAAAGATAAGATGCTCAAAGTAAATGCAAACCGAGATTTAGAGTGGCTCAGTCAATCTTGACCTACATCCGCTTTTGGCTTCCTCCACCAACGAGGTCACCGACATCCACTAGAGGCCTTCCTTCAATAGGCGAAGGCCAACCACCCTTTTATAGTTTCACTCCTTTTGACGGGCTTAGGAGACAACCCTTACAAACTTTTCTCTCCTCTCTTGAAAGATCAAAACTTGGAAAAAGAGGGAGGAGAACTTCTAACCATTACAACACTTTTGAGCTCTAAAAATCACAGAGTAAGATTGGATTTCAGTGCCCTTTCATGCAGGAATGGGTGGGGTATATATAGGCCCCAAACTGGTTTGAATTTAGAGCTCAAAAATTTCATCTCCCGGATTTCCAGGGTCCTGGCAGTACTACCGCCTGATTGGGGCGGTACAACCGCCTGACAGCTCGGAGACTGAGCCTCTGGGCGGTGCCACCGCTTGATTGGGGCGGTTGCACCACCCATTCTCGCTCGGAGACTGAGCTCTGGCGGTGCCACCGCCTGACTGGGGCGGTTCACCACCTGGCAGAGCTTGGAGATCGATCTCAAGCGGTTCCACCGCTTGTCAGGGGCGGTTGCACCGCCCAATCTCGCTCGGAGACTGAGCCCAGGTGGTGCCACCGCCTTCCTGGGGTGGTTGCACCACCCAGCTTTCCTGGGAGACCCTCTCCTAGGCGGTGCCACCGCAGACCTTGGCGGTGCCACCGCCTAGCAGGAATTCTGATCCTAATGGGTTGATCTATTCGGCCCAATTTGGGTCTGTCAAGGGCCCAATTGCCCCTAGATTAAGTTAATGGGATCACCTCTCATTCCTAACTTAATCTACATACTAACTATGACATTTCTTAAGATATTTACTACAGCTTGCTCCGGTGCGTCAATCGCTTCTTCCGGCGAGCTTCCGGCGAACTTCTAGCGAACATCCGATGAACCTCCGGCGATGCTCCGACGGACTTCCGGCAAACTCCTGGACTTGCGACGATCCACTTTGCGAGTTCCGACGAGCTTCTTTTGAAAAGCTCCTGGACTTCTCGGATTTGTTCCCGCAGAACCTCCGACGACCGTCCGGACTTCCGTCGAACTCTTGAACTCCCAACGTGATCATAGTCTTGACTCCGGCGCAACTCCTGCTGCATGTCTTACTTTCATCGTAGTTAATCCTGCAAACTTATCTTAACATATGAATTAGATAACAAATGACAATTGACTTCATCATCAAAATTCGAGATTCAACAATCTCCCCCTTTTTGATGATGACAATCAATTGATAACGGAGTTAACCTTAACTCCCCCTATCTATATGCCATACTTGAGATAAGTCATTCTTGAATTCAAGGCCTTTGAATTCAATAGACTTATTGATAATTTAAGAACTCTTAACCTTATCAATTACTCCCATCATGATTCCTATCATGATGTATCTTACTAAAAATGATGTCAAGACTTGACATCCATTCTCAAGTTTTACATTTCAAATATGAATGATGGTAGCAGTTCAACATAAGACATCAACATGTAAATTTACAATTGAAGCTTTTGATATCTCAAACGTAAAGCAAACATTTCAAGTGTTTAACAATCGTAGCATTTCATCACATGGTAAGATATCAACACGTAAAATTATGATGCAAGTTCTTGATATGCAAACATGGCATAATACAAATATGGCAATCATAGTTATCATCAATTCATATATTTTCGATGATGCAAGCATGACATAATGCAAATATGGCAATCATAGTTATCATCAATTCAAATATTTTCGATGATTCAAGTATGGCATAATCATAGCATCAATACTCATAGCATCAATTCATATATCTCTCCCCCTTTGTCATCAACAAAAAGGAGAACGATATAAGCAAATTTTAAGCATAAGTGCAGTATTTATTCATGCCATAACTAGGTTCATGTCATTTTCTAACAGTGAGTGATAGGATACCAATTATGCAAACATCTCAAGGAAAACATGACATGGAGATAGCTTTTAATACTGCTTCCTTTTCATTTGTTATTATCTTTTTGCATGAAGATGGAATGCTATTTTTGATACCAGCTATTTGTGAGTTTACTTTGAATGAAGTTAAAATCGATGAGAGATTAAATCATACTCCATTTTTACAAGGATCAAGATATGTATGTGAAATAAATCCTTGCAAGTAAAAACACTAACATCCATATTTCAAGAAGGAATTTACAAGCAGGAATCATTTTATCAAATCCATTTCTCAAAAAAATATTTTTCACATGATAAGTATATGAGAGATGTTTTTGCTAGTTGATTCCATATGTTAAAAATCAATGATGAGAATCAAACTCGATATAACATATACTTATTAAGTTTGAAAAAGGATAATGTATCGAGAAAATCCGATTGTTATGATACCACTAGTTAAGAGAATCCAAAAATGAAATTAACACTTTCATGCATTCGGACAAGACTAAACTATAGATTTTTAAATACAATCATGAAGACAAAACATGCTCATCGTTATGGAAATTTTTATATACATAATTTCCAACATGTAATTTTAGGCATGTAATGACAATCAAGTGATTTGATCATTCAATCAATAAAGTCCGAAAAATAAGTTTATGTATTCGGACATATTAACATTCCTAATTCTCTTCTAATAAAATCAAATTGTTCTTCACTTAGAGGTTTTATAAAAATATCAGCTAGTTGATGTTTAGTATTATGGCAATATAATGACACATTAACATCATGGCAATACATCAACATCATGGTAATATCATGACACATTAACATCATGGAAATGACACATCAATTTAATGGCTATATTACTTTCTCAAATCATATTTATCATGGAAACCCAGACACAAGGTTTTCAAAGTAGGCATTATAGAAACATTTAATTTCAACGTGAAATCCGACAATGAGTAACGAGATTAAGTAACGTAACCCTGCATATTCTCACCAATTAATACATCAAGTAACCATATCAAAGATTAGTAGTCATAAAGGCATTGTGATCAAGGTGAGTAACATAAAGAGTTTACAACAACGTAATTGTTACAACAAGAGATGATTGTGTCCATATATACAAGCATATTCAGGAGGTGAAAAATTAAAATGCCTAAATAAAGAGTCAAATTGTCAATGAATTTGCTGTAGCTCAGATAGGATTTGATCTTGTCGATATTCAAGCCGATCTTGTCTTTGTTCAAATCGATCCATCCGAATCCCAATGTCTTCGATAGATGATGCAGGAGCTTGCTTAAATGGATGTGTTTCCTCAAAGATATAGATTGGAGGAGATTGAGTATCCCTAAAGACTGGTGTTTCGGGTTCTGGTTCAGGTTGAGGGGGATCGGTTCTTCTAGGCATTCTAACCCAATTACCGTTTCTATAAAAACATCTCAATCGGTGAAGTAGATTTTTTTTTATTATGCTAAATCTATCTACTTTCATCACTTCTTCGTCGGGTGGTATTGGAACATCGTAGGCTTTAAGTATTCTAGTGATTATACCACCATATGGAAGCATGATGTCTTTCTTAGATAGTTCTATCATGTTTTTTTGGATAAGGTAACCAAAGCAGATGTTATATTCTTTCATGATCCAATACATGGTTCCTAATTCCATTTAACTTACTTCATCATGATGGTATTGTTTAGGGAGAATGATGCTAGTTATGATATGATGAAGTACCTTAGTGTTTGGTGGTAGAGATGTTCATAGCTTTTAGGAACTATCACTAAGTTGGGATTGCTGAAAATTGTTCCTAAGGCTTCAACATATGTTGTCCCAACTGTTTCATTATCCCTTAATCCTCTAAAATAAAGACCTCTATTTTTTATGGGAATGCCTATCATGTCACAAATGAATCTATCCATAATGGAGATGTGTTGTCCTAAGAGATAGGTAGACACTCTTTCTTCTTTATCTACTTGTAGATTATTGTAAAACAATCTAACAAGTCTTGGATAGATGGGTTCACTAATTTATAAAATTGGAAGTAGATCTAAGTTTGCAAACCATTGGATTGTCTCTAAGTCTCTTAGTTCATCTAGATCTACATGTTTTCCTTTATTGACACTTCTAAATTTGAAGGAAGAAAATTTTTCGGCATGATATTTTGAATCGAAAAGGGTAAGATCAAATTCTTCTTCTAATCTCCTCTTCCCTTTGTCCTTAGAGGATCTTCTAGAGCCCATAACTACTGCTATTTAAGAAGATAGTAATGAGTAAGAGTAAATGACTCAAAAATAGAATTTAAAGGCTTCTTAGAGAATACCTTAAGTGAGATCCTTAAGAGAAGGAGAGATTGTTGATCTTTGGCTTTGAAATGAGGAGTATTTGGGATGCTAAGATGGGAGAAATGGAGGTGGAGAAGCTTTGGTGGTGTAAAGAGGGGAAAGGAGTGAGTTGGGGCCGGTTTCACCGTCGGCCCTAGCTCGGTTTAAAAGGGGGCAAGATTGCGGGCGGTTGCACCGCTGGCTAGGGCGGTGCAACCGCTTGCAACCCGTGACAGCCTGTGGTGCTACCGCCAGCTGGGTGGTGCCACCGCCTACAGGCACTGAGCACTTGTTTGGGGGTTGTATGGGCTAATTTGGATGTTTTCAACTTGAGGAGAGTTTTCATTTGTGGAGCAATCAACTTTACTTTCGTAATTACGTAAGAGTTTCCATTTCAAGATGAGAAATTTCGTACGTTCAAGATAGATCTTGTGACGCGCATATTCTACTTTAAATGTCGTACACAATTTTAGACATGTTCATGACTTATTATCCATGTTGGTAAGCTTCGCAAGTTTATGACAAACTTTGCTTGCAAGACGTAAGTTCATGATATAGTTGGATACGAAGGTAAAGAAGAAATCAATTCAATGAGTTCAGAAATCCGGAGGTTATACGAAGGGAGAATTATGAGTTTCAAAATCTGAGGGATTAAACAGGACCGTATTAGTATCACTCTACAATATTAATTTTTTAATCCTCTTTTTACTATTTAAGCTAGAGAGCATTACGTGTTCTTTTGGATCTCGAGTCATGAATATCAAGTACCCAAAAAGCAAGATAATATCTCTTGCTCCTAGCTTTTGATGGTGTTTGTTTCTACAAGAAGGGGAGATTTTTAGGTACCCATTTACTTTTGGGTGCCTCAAAAATTGATCTACATTGTTTATCATGTTGTATAGAGTTTATCAAGGTTCCTTTAGGAATCCAAATTAATTTGTTCAGACTAATTTTCTTGAATGGACACTGATGCGTTTTGTGTCCATATTTGCAACAAATGTTGCATTTGCTTTGGTGTCGAACATGTAAGATAGGGCCTTTTATGAAGGTGGTTGGATTTTGGTGAGGACTTCTCACAAATCCGATTCCACTTCTTTTGGGAACGTGAACCTTGTTTGCAAGGATCATGTTCAAAGACTTGCTACCAACCTCGAATTTCTTTAAGGTGTCCTTAAGTAGCAAGTTTTCCTTTTGGAGAGTTTCTATATCATAGCATTTTTCACATTGAGCTAAACTATCATGATATTCAGTTTTTAATTTATCAAAATTGCTAACAAGACTATCATGCTTATTTTTCAACAATTTATATTTTCTACTAATTGTTTTACATTCATTAAATAAGTCATGGAAGGTATTTAATAATTCATCAAATGATAAATCTACATCAATTAAATTTGTTACCTCTTCTCCGATGGCCATTAAGGCGTAATGAGCAACTTGCTCGGTGTTGGACTCCTCTTCTTCGAACGCGCTCGAGTCATCCCACGTTGCTTTGAGCGCATTCTTCTTTGATGTTCTCTTCTTGGCTTGGGGACAATCACTTTTGTAGTATCTTGGTTTTTTGCATTCGTAGCAAATAACTTGGTCATTTTTGGGTTCAAGTTTATTTTTTGTGTCACTTTTATACTTGTTTCTCTTAATGAATTTTTTGAATTTTCTTGTTAGAAGTGACAAGTCATCGTCACAGTCCTCATCACTTGAGTTTTCTCTCAAGTGGTCATCTAAAGTTCTAAGTATCATATCCTTCCTGTTCTTTGGAAGGATGTCTTCTTGCTCTTCATGAGCCTTACAAGTCATTTCATAGGTCATTAATGACCCGATTAGTTCTTCAAGATGGAAGTTGTTTAAATCTTTAGCCTCTTGAATAGCAGTGACTTTAGAGTCCCAACTCTTAGGAAGGGATCTTAGAATCTTATTTACGAGATCAAAATCTGAAAAACTTTTGTCGAGTCCTTTTAGACCATTGACGACATCCATAAAATGGGTGTACATGTCGCCAATAGTCTCGCTCGGTTTCATTCAGAAAAGTTTAAAAGAATGTATCAAAAGATTAATTTTTGGCTCTTTCACTCTACTTGTGCCTTCGTGAGTCACTTCGAGTGTATGCCAAATATCAAACGTGGTTTCACAAACCGAAACACGATTGAACTCATTTTTATCAAGCGCACAAAATAGTGGCATTCATAGCCTTTGCATTAAGAGCGAAAGTCTACTTCTCCAATTCATTCCAATCGATCATTGGAAGAGAAGACTTCGAAAATCTATTTTCGACAAGATTCCAAAGTTCAAAATCCATTGAAATAAGGAATATCCTCATTCGGGTCTTCCAATAGGTGTAGTCCGTCCCATTGAACATGGGTGGACGTGTAATAGAGTGGCCCTCTTAGTTTCCGACGTATACCATCTCTCTTAGGTTTTAATCCATTTGAGAGTTAACCCCGCTCTGATACTAATAGTTAGGATCAAGAGCACTAGGGGGGGGGGGGGGTGCATTAGTGCGACGGAAAACTTTCGACGATTAAAACTATGTTCATACGTTGAAAGTCGTATCATGTAGATAATAACTTTGAAAGCTTACGGAAATGTATTTGAAGTAAAGTAAGGAAGGCAGTTTGCTGTTAAGATAGAAATCAGAATGTAAGCTCAAACTAAAATATGATGTTCGTACGATAAAACTGATTTCCGTCTTAACGCCGATTCAGAAAATACTTAACTATGAAACACGTTCATAAATGAGCAGAAGGCAGTTTGCTATTGAGGAGGTTTGTAGTAAAGATAAGATGCTCAAAGTAAATGCAAACCGAGATTTAGAGTGGTTCAGTCAATCTTGACCTACATCTACTTTTGGCTTCCTCCACCAACGTGGTCACCGACGTCTACTAGAGGCCTTCCTTCAATAGGCGAAGGCCAACCACCCTTTTATAGTTTCACTTCTTTTGACGGGCTTAGGAGACAACCCTTACAAACTTTTCTCTCCTCTCTTTAAAGATCAAAACTTGAAAAAAGAGGAAGGAGAACTTCTAGCCTTTACAACACTTTTGAGCTCTAAAAATCATAAAGTAAGATTGGATTTTCGGTGCCCTTTCATGTAGAAAAGGGTGGGGTATATATAGGCCACAAACTGGTTTGAATTTGGAGCTCAAAAATGTCATCTCCCGGAGTTCCGGAGTCCTGGCGGTACTACCACCTGACTGGGGCAGTACAACCGCCTAGCAGCTCGGAGACTGAGCCTCTGGGCAGTGCCACCACCTGACAGGGGTGGTTGCACCACCCAGTCTCGCTCGGAGACTGAGCCTTGGCAGTGCCACCACCTGACTAGGGTGGTTGCACCGCCTGGCAGAGCTCGGAGACCAAGCTCAGGCGGTTCCATCGCTTGTTAGGGGCGGTTGCACCGCCTAGTCTCGCTCGGAGACTGAGCCCAAGCAGTGCCACCGCTTGCCTAGGGCGGTTGCACCGCCCAGCTTTCCTGGGACACCCTCTCCTGGGCGGTGCCACCACCGACCCTAGCGGTGCCACCGCTTAGCAAGAATTCTGGTCCGAATGGGTTGATCCATTCTGCCCAATTTGGGTCTGTCAAGGGCCCAATTGCCTCTAGATTAAGTTAATAGGATCACCTCTCATTCCTAACTTAATCTACATGCTAACTACGATATTTCTTAAGACATTTACTACAGCTTGCTCCGGTGCGTCAATCGCTTCTTCTGGCGAACATCTGACGAACCTCCGGCGATGCTCCGACGGACTTCCGGCAAACTCCTGGACTTGTGACGATCCACTTGGCCAGTTCCGACGAGCTTCTTTTGGCAAGCTCCTAGACTTCTCGGATTTGTTCCTGCAAAACCTCCGATGACCGTCCAAACTTCCGTCGAACTCTTGAACTCTCAACGTGATCATAGTCTTGACTTCAGCGCAACTCCTACTACATGTCTTACTTTCATCGTAGTTAATCCTGCACACTTATCTCAACATATGAATTAGATAACAAATGACAATTGACTTCATCATCAAAATCCGAGATTCAATAGCCCCCGCAAGATGGTGCTCCAATCAAGGACACCAATCTTGGATCGATGTAATGCAAAAAGGTTTACGAGCGAGAGGCTTCGTGAGTAGGGCAAGAGCAAATCGCTGCTGTTGCAGTGGCAGCTACGGTTGCTGCGGCTATGGCTACTGTGAAAGCTGCAGCAGAGGAGAAAGCTGCAGTAATGCTACAGTGATGCTACAGTAGAGAAGAAGTTACAGTATAGGAGGTAGCTACAACAGAGGTACAGTAGAGGAGGTAGCGTTAGGTCCAGCCCATATGTGGGCTTTGGACAAATTGGGTCGTTTGAGCCCAAATCAAACAAATCAATAATTAAGAGAGAAAGGGCAAAATTAGAGAGGGCAGCGTGCGTGTGTGGAAGTGAACGTGTGCGGCGGTGTGCAGAGAAAAGAGGAGAGAGAAATAGAGAGAGAAAGTAAGGTTTTTTAGATTTCTGTTTGACGATCGGTGGCCAAACATTGTCAGTTTTGGTCCAAATTTTATACGAACAATCCTTGTAGTAAGCTCTACAATCCTAATAGTGTTGATCTACATTTTACCCTCTCTGAGGTACTTTCCTGCTATACCCAATTTGTGAGACCTAGAATTCTCTTTTGAGGAGATCCATCCTATATGATGATATGCTAGAGCCAAGATCTATGTTCTTGATGTTATTGTGATCCTCTAGTTATCCTACAGAAGACCTATTGGAAACCTGTTATCATTACTATTGATAGTGGAGGTTTGAGGTGGACTACGGTCCCGTGGTTTTTCCCACATTGGGTTTTCCACGTTAAAAGATTTGGTCTCATTATGTGATTGAATTTTTGCTCTATTATTTATGCTGTGCTGGTTGATATTTTCATTTAGATATCAAGTTAGTATTTTGATGAGGAACCCATTTTGATACACAAAGAGGGAAAAGAATATTCCACTTTAACAGGTTTTTTCCCAACAGGTAGTTGTAGTAGAGGAGAAAGCATAAGAGAAAGCTGCAGCAGAGGAGGTAGCTACAGTAGAGGAGGAAGCTGCAGTGATGCTACAGCAAAGGAGGAAGCTGCAGTAATGCTATAGCAGAGGAGGAAGCTGTAGTAGATGAGGAAGCTGCAGTAGAGTAGAAGCTACAGCAGAGGAGAAGGTACAACAAAGGAGGTAGTTGTAGCAGAGGAAAAGCTGCAGTAGAGGAGAAAGCTACAACAAAGGAGGAAGCTGTAATGATGCTATAGTAGAGGAGGAAGTTGCAGTAGAGCAGAAGCTGCAACAGAGGAGAAGGTATAACAAATGAGGTAGTTGCAGTAGAGGAGAAAGCTACAGTAAAGGAGGAAGCTACAGTAGGAGGAATCTGCAGTGATTTGGTGGAGAAATCTGCAACGATTTGGTATAGAAATCTGTAGCAATTGGTAGAGAAATCTACAGCGATTAGCTCTTAGTAGGAGCTGAGGATCGACAGTTGATAGTGAGGCAGCGGGTTGCGATTGATGTAGATTACAACCTGATGAAGGCGATGCTACGATGATGGACAACCCGAACCTGGGGTCGGTACAATGGACGGCCGTATAGCGGACGGAGAGGGGAGTCCAATAGGGAAGCGAGTCCGATGGAAAAGAGTTCCCCCCTTCTCTACTCTACAAAGGCAAGGGATGTGGTGAATGACAGGCTTCGATGGCCGTAGAGCCTTGCTTGTCTCACGTGCTCTGATACAATATTGAAAAGAATAGAAGAAAAGAAAAATTATTGAAGAAGCTTAATTGTATTCATATGTCCCTCTCCTATTGAGGATTTTCCTCAATATTAAAGAATTTTCCTCAACAGATTTCCTCATACAATTGGGAAAATCTTATCTTTCCGCTATCACTCACAACCGTAGTCCCTTCTACTGTACTACTTACTTCCTCTACTGCTTTTGAAGACGCAGCCACCACTGTCCCAGCCCCTTTCTTTCTCTTTCCCAAACGTAGCTGCAGCAGCTACCGCCGCTGCCGCAGCCACCTTCCCCTCTTCCTCTTCATCCCTCTCTTCTCCCTCTTCTTCTTCCTTTCCTTCTCTTCTTTCCCAACTGCAATTGCTGTAGTCGCAGCCGCAGCCACCACAGCTGCAGCCTCTTCTTCCTCCCCTGCTCTTCTTCCTCTCCTTCTTCTCTTCCAGCTGAAACTGCCACCGCCGCAGCCGCAGCCACCTCCTCCCTCCTCTTTATCTTCTCCTCTTCCCCTCTTCTTCTTCTTCTTCCTCTTCTTTTTCTCTTCTTCTCCTCCCCAACCCCCCCCACACACATCCTCTCCTCTGTTTCCTCCTACGGGAAACAGAGGTGCCGCAGCCCTAACTGTTGCCACCTCTCTCTCCTCCCCCTCTTCCCTCTCTTCTCCTTCTTCTTCTTCTTTTCTTCTCTTCTACTTCTTCTTCTTCTTCTTCTCCTCTTCTTCTCTTCTCCTCCCCGACGCCCCACACATCCTCGCTGTAGCCATTGCCGTAGCCACCCTCCTTTCTTCTCTTCTTCTTCTTCTTCTTCTTCTTCCTCCTGATGACCCACACATCCTCTAGGAGGAAACAGAGGTGCTGCAGCCACCTCTCTCTGCTCTCCCTCTTCCCTCTCTTCTCCTTCTTCTTCTTTTCTTCTCTTCGTCCTCTTCTTCTCTTCTTCTCTTCCCCGACACCCCACACCTCCTCCTCTGTTTCCTAAACAGAGAGACGGTGGGATAAAAATCCCAATTTTCAATTTTTTTTATAACTTAATAGTTTAAACACTAAAATTTTATATTTACATATAGGTCCTTTTGATTTACAAATAAATCTTTATTAATAATTTTTTAAAGGTGAGAGCTATTACAGTGTAGCCCCTCTGATGCTTAAGTTAGCGAATGAGAGAAGATAGTAGCATAAAATGTATGACTGATTTAGTATGTAGAGAGTCCCTTTTCAACGTGAGTTGATGAGTTCCTTTTTATACCTGATCCCTAGGTCTTCTTACTGATTAGCCTAGGATAAGATCAGGTTAATCACCTTATCATTCTGGTGTCTGATCTTGATAAGATAGGATGATTATTGATCTGATAGAATGATTATTATCAATCATTGATGCGGGATATATCGAGACGCACTATGGTGTCTTTTTAGGGCTGATGACTTAGTGCCCTAGATATCGACCTCTGTGGCAGATGAGATGGCATGAGGTAAAATCATCTTTATCAGTTTCCATCTCAATTCATTCCACTCCTTGCTGGTCGAGAAGCCCTTGCCTAATGGCAAGAAGCTCATTATTTCCTTCGGTGGCCTTTCCTCCTACAAAAATATAAGTTTCATCAGAATTGTGTAATAAGAAACCAAATCCACCTCCTTGTAATGGTTTACGAAAGGAACCATCCATATATGCTTTATCAACTCTCTTGTGACGTTGTTGCCCCTCAGTTATGGAGGAGGGAGAAGGAAAAATACGTATTATAATTTGTTAATATTTTAAGAGTTCTAATGTTCTAATTATGTTAGAGGAGTTCTGATTAAATAAAAACTCTTCATCGAGAAGGATTAGAATTTATATTAGGAATTCAAGTATGAAGAGTCTTGTTAAAGAATTAGGATTCGTTCCTATAGATATATTTTAAGTTTCAAGATTTTGGTGAAAGAAAGAAATCAAATTTTATGAGAGATTTACAAGAGGTTTGAAGCTTGAGTTTGATTAACTTACGAGAAAACGATTCCTTATAATGATTTTTCTTAAATAGTCAATAATTTGATTTTGTTCGTTCATATAGACATACCACGTTACATGTTATATTTATGTTTTAATATATTTATTATTTATTGATCTTTGGGTTTCTTTTTTTGTTCTTGATTTCCTTCTCTTGTTAAATCTTGGATTTTGATGATAAAATCAATTGATGTGTTTATCATCTAATATGCATTTAAGTGACGCAAGACTAGCTTCGATCAGAAAAGGCAAATCGATTAAACCAAGAGGAATCGGACATTGGGGCGAAACAAACATGTCAGAAGATTGGACATCAGGCTGGAGGATCGGTCGACGTATCAGCAAAAGGCTTTTATCTATAAATTCGGACATCAGGCCATGAAAATCAGACATTATGCCAAGGAGATCGGATGTTACGAGAAGATAACATGCTGATTAGGTAATACGCCGAAGGAGAGGACGATGCGCCGAAAGATCGGACGAAGCGCCAAAAGAACCAATGACATGCCGGACAACATAGGATTCGCTTGTAATCTATTATGTCTAGATCGAGTTAGTTTAGAGTCTAATTGAGTTAGTTTAGAATATAATTAGGTAAACTCAATTAGGGGCCAACTGGGCCTAAGTTTGGATAGTGTTGAGTCAAGTAGAAGGCTTAAATAGTGACCCAACAGGTGAAACCATCGTGGCACAGTCTCCGAGACTATGCCAGGCGATGGTACCGTCTAGACACAGTCTCCAAGAGATTGTCAAGTGATGGTACTGCCCTTGTCAAGCGGTGGTACCGCTAGAGCTCGGTCTCCGAGCTCTGTCAAGCAGTGGTACTACTAGACTGGGCAGTGGTACCGCCAGACTAGATGGTGGTACCATCCAATGTCAGGCTGTAGACGGTGGTACCGCCTAGTGTCAAGCGGTGGTACCATCCGTACCCCGAAATCTCGGGGATTTGAATTTTGGCTCTAAGTTTCGAAGTCATTTAGGGTCTATAAATACCCCAACTATTCTTGCATAGAGTAGCAAGTAAAATGAGCAAAACTCTATAATGCTAAAATTGTAAACCCTACTAGAAAGTTAACTTCCCTTCTCCTAAAGCTTAGAGAGAGTTCTAAGTGAGGTGTGTGAGGGAAACCTTATAAAAAAGGGGTGTAAAGGTTGTCTCCTAAACCTATGAAAAGGAGAATGTGTAAAAGGGTAGTTGATCTTCACTCATTGAAAGAAGATCGTTAGTATACCAGTGGCCTCGACGGAAGGGGAATCGGTGGAGTGGATGTAGATCACGACGACTGAACCACTATAAAATCTGATTTGCATTTCTTTTATTGTAAACCACTTTACTTTCACTATGCTTTCAAGTTAAGCATATTACCTATACAGGATTTATCATAAATCGGTTTTTATCGTATGAAGATTTTTCAAAACAGGTGATTTTATCGCTGTACTAATTCACCCCCGCCTCTTAGTGTCGACTCGATCCTAATAGTTGGTATCAGAGTCATGTTTTTCTCCTTTAGTTTAACACCCAAGAGAAATAGCTCTTTTCGGCTTTCAAGAGAGTTTTTCTATCGTTCGTCCTCCCATGTTCAATGGGACAGACTATACTTATTAGAAAACTCGAATGAGAGTTTTCTTGCTTTTTATGGATTTAAATTTATGAAATATTATCAAAAATGATTTTAAAAAGTCTTCTACTCCAATAAAAGAATGGAATGATTTTGAGAAGAAATTTTTTTCTTTAAATGCTAGAGCTATGAACGCTCTATTT
Organism: Musa acuminata AAA Group; assembly: GCF_036884655.1. Taxonomy (NCBI): domain Eukaryota; kingdom Viridiplantae; phylum Streptophyta; class Magnoliopsida; order Zingiberales; family Musaceae; genus Musa; species Musa acuminata. The sequence continues at coordinate 30,259,735 of NC_088334.1, read as the reverse complement.
TGTGTTTTAGACAAAAATAAATTTAATCGGGTTTCTACTTGCGAAACAGCTTTTGACATTTGATACACACTCAAAATCACACACGAAGGCACTAGTAAAGTTAGAGACTCTAAAATAAATATTTTGATGCATGATTTTCAATTATTTCGTATAGAATAAAGTGAGACTATTGGAGACATGTACACCCATTTTACGGATGTCATCAATAGTCTAAAATCTCTTGGTAAATATTTTTCGAATCTTGAACTTATTAATAAAGTTTTACGATCACTTTCTAAAAATTGGGATCCTAAAATAATGACTATTCAAGAGGCCAAGAATTTGAATACTTTCCCTCTCGAAGAACTTATCAGGTCTTTGATGACCTATGAAATGATGTGCAATGCACATAAAGAACCCGAGAACAACCTTCCAAAGAATAGGAGGATTTGACACTTAGAACTCAAGGTGACCACTTGAGTGAAAGCTCAAGTGATGATGACTTTGAACTTCTCATAATAAAACTTAAAATGTAAAAATAAATTTAAAAAGAAAAGCTGCCAAAGAAGAAGAAAGTATTCAAGGCGGCTTGAGACGAATCAAGTGTTGAATCTCGGATTTTGATAATGAAGTCAATTGTCATTTGTTTATCTAATCTATATGTTGAGAAAAGTGTGCAGGATTAACTACGATGGCAGTAAGACATACAGCGGGTGTTATACCGGAGTCAAGATCAAAATCACGTTGGGAGTCCGAGAGTTTGTCGGAAGTCCAAACGTTCGTCGAAAGTTCTGCGGGAACCAGCCAAGAAGTCCAGGAGTTTGCCATAGAAGCTCATCAGAACTCACCAAGAAGATCGTCGCGAAGTCCAGGAGCTTGCTAGGAGTCCGCTGGAGCATCGTCGAGGGTTCGTCGGATGTTCACTGGAAGTTCGCCGGAAGCTCACCTGAAGAAGCGATTGACGCACCGGAACACAAAATTATAGTAATCATGTCGTAATTATTGTAGTTAGAGTAAAGATTAAGTTAGGGTTGGGAGGTAATCCCACTAACTTAATTAGGGGCCAATTGGGCCCTTAATAGACCCTAATTGGGCCGAATAGAATAGCCCATTTGGACCTAGAATTCCTAGCCGGCAGTGGCACCGCCCAAGAGACTCGGTCTCCTAGGGATTCTAGGCGGTAGTACCGCCCTTGTCAGGCTGTGGTACCGCCTAAGCTCGGTCTTCGAGTGCTGTCAGGTGATAGTACCGCCTAGACTGAGCGATAATACCGCTCAGTGTCCGATGACAGGTGGTAGTACCGCCCAGTAATGGCGGTGGTACCGCCAGGATCCTGAAAATCCATGAATGGATACTTTTAGGCTCCATTTCCAAACTCATTGAGGCCTATATAAACCCCACCCTTTCCTGAATGAAAGGGCAATGAAAACTTGCTTTAATCTTAAGTCTTTGAGGCCTTAAAGTATTGTAAAAACTAGAGTTCTCCTCCTTCTTTCCTCTAAGTGTTTAGATTATCCAAGAGAGGAGTGAAAACTTATAAGGGTTGTCTCCTAAGCCCATCAAAAAGAGAAAAGCTATAAAAGGGTGGTTGGCCTTCACCTATTAAAGGAAGGCCTCTAGTGGACGCTGGTGTCCTTGTCGGAGGTGGAAGCCAATAGTGGATATAGGTCATGTTGACCAGACCACTCTAAGATCTCATTTACTTTGAGCATCTTTCCTTTATAAGCAAACTGCCTCTCCTCTTTACTGTGCTTAACTACGTCTACTTACGCTTTGACGTAAACATTTTTCGAAATCTATTTTACTTATACGAAAGCTTTACGAAACTAATGTTTTTTAGTTGTGTGATTTGCATTGCTACAAATCACCTTAGTCTTCTCTTGGTATTTCCCGAAAGATTTCAAGTTCAATGTTCATCCAAAAGGATTAAGTTGAAACTACTTTTGTTAAATCGGCCTTAATCGCAATAAGTCCTTTAAATCATAAAAGTTTTCCACTGCACTAATTCACCCCCCTTCTTAGTGTGCTCTTGATCCTAACAATTGGTATTAGAGCGATGTTCACTCTCAGTTGGATTAAAACCCAAGATTGATGGCATTTGGCGGAAACTAAAAGGGTCACTCTATTACACGTCCGCCCATGTTCAATGGGACGGATTACACCTATTGGAAGACTCGAATGAGGATCTTCCATATTTCCATGGATTTTGAGCTTTGGAATATTGTAGAAAATGGATTTCAAAAATCTTCTCTTCCAATGATTGATTGGAATGAATTGGAGAAGAAAACTTTCACTCTAAATGTAAAGGCTATGAATGCCTTATTTTGTACACTAGATAAGAACGAGTTCAATCATGTTTTGATTTGTGAAACTAATTTTGATATTTGGCACACACTCGAAGTGACTCACGAAGGTATGAGTAGAGTGAAAGAGTCAAAAATCAACCTTTTGGTACATTCTTATAAACTATTTCGAATGAAACCGAGTGAGACCATAGAAGACATGTATACCCATTTTACGGATGTCGTTAATGGTCTGAAAGGACTTAGTAAAATTTTTTCGGATTTTGAGCTCGTTAATAAAATTTTAAAATCCCTTCCAAAGAGTTGGGACCCTAAAGTCACGGTCATTCAAGAGGCCAAAGATTTAAACAACTTTCCTCTTGAAGAATTAATCGGGTTACTAATGACCTATGAAATGACATGCAAAGCTTATGAAGAGCATGAGGACACCCTTTTAAAGAACATGAAGGATATGACACTTAGAACTCAAGAAGACCACTTAAGAGAAAACTCAAGTAATGAAGACTTTGATGATAACTTAGCACTTTTAACAAGAAAATTCAAAAAAATTTATTAAAAGAAATAAATTTAAAAATGATACTAAAAATAAATTTGAACCCAAGAAAGATCAAGTAATTTGCTATGAATGCAAAAAGCCGGGACACTATAAAAGTGAATGTCCCCAAGCCAAGAAGAGAACACCAAAGAAGAAGGCGCTCAAAGTAACATGTGCTAACTCAAGCGCATCCGAAGAAGAGGAGCCCAACATCGAGCAAGTTGCTCATTATGCACTAATGGCCATTGAAGAGGAGGTATCAAGTTCAATTGATACAAATTTATCATTTGATGAATTATTAAATGCTTTCCATGATTTATTTGATGAATGTAAAATAATTAGTAGAAAATATAAAGTGTTAAAAAAGGAGCATGATTCTCTTGTTAGTAATTTTGATAAATTAAAAATTGAGCATAATGATAGTTTAGCTCCATGTACGAAATGCCATGATTTAAAAATAATTCAAAAGGAGAACTTGCTACTCAAGGATACCTTTAAGAAATTTGAGGTTTGTAGCAAGTCCTTGAACATGATCCTTACCAATAAGAGTCACGTTCATAAAAAAAGTGAAATCGGATTTGTGATAAGCACTCACCAAAATCTAACCACCTTCATTAAAGGCCCTATCTTGCATATTTCGTACCAAAATAAATGCAACTTTTGTTGTAAACATGGACATAGAGGTTATCATTGTCCATTAAAGAAGGTTAGTCCAAACAAATTAATTTGAGTTCCTAAAGGAACCATAAAGAACTCCATGCAACATGATAAGCAATTTAGATCGATTTTTTAGGCACCCAAGGTCAAATGGGTACCTAAAAAATAACCTCTTTTATAGAAACATATACCATCACAAGATAGGAGCAAGAGATGATATCTTACTTTTTGGGTGCTCAAGGTTTATGACCAGAGATCTAAAATGACTCATAATGCTCTCTAGCTAAAATGACAAAAAGAGGATCAGTAGAATTAAAACTATCAATCATTTTATAATGATAGAATCTTGTGTGATAAACACTTAAGTTTGATCCTTCAAAATTTTGAAACTTGTAAACTCTTATGCTCCAGATTTTTGAATTATCGGATATATTCCTCCTTCAATTTTTTCGGATCCAACTATATCTTACAAGATCATGAACTTATGGCTTGCGATGCTTGCATGATGAGTCATAAATATATTGAAACCATATAAGCTCTATATGACATTTGAGTAGAGTATGTATTTCACAAGATCGATCATGAACGTATGAATTTTCTCATCTTGTGATGTGAATTTTTATATGATTATGTAATTAGGGTTGTGTGTTCTATAAAAAAACACTCCCTTCAAATTGAAATCACCCACATTAGCCCACACACCTTTATGAGCAGTGCTCACTACCTGTAGGCGGTGGCACCGCCAGCTGTCACGGGTGGCAGGCGGTTGCACCGCCCAACCAATGGTGCCACCGCCCGCAATCTGCCCCCTTTTAAAACCGAGCTAGGGTCGGCGGTAGAACCAACCCCAACTCTTTTTCCACTCCCCCTTGTAGCTCTAAACCCTCATTCAACTCCATTCTCTCTCTCTAGCTGCCCAAAACTCTTTATTTCCTACAAGATCAAGAATCAATCCTACATCTTCTTGAAGATCTCAACTAAGGTATTTTCTAAAAGGCCCTGATTTCTCTTTTGTATCATCTACTCTTGCTCATTATTTATCTTTATAATAGCAGTATTTATGGGTTCTAGAAGATCCTCTAGGGACAAAGGGAAGAGAAGATTAGAAGAAAACTATGATTCCACACTTTTGATTCAAATCAACATGCCCTAAAATTTGCATCCATAGAATTTAGAAATGTTCATAAGGGAAAATATATTGATTTAGATGAACTAAGTGATTTAGAACCTATTCAATGGTTTGCAAATCTAGACCTTCTCTCAATCCTATAAATAAGTGAACCTATCTACCCTAGACTTGTTAGGTTGTTTTATAACAATCTACATGTAGATGAAGAAGAAAGGGTGTCTACTTGATAAGACCCTAAAGTCTTATCGTAAACTCTGATACCAAATGATAAGATCCTAAGGTCTTATCATAGAAGAAATTGAAGAAATGAGAATGCTTTGATACCAAATGGTAAGACCCTAAAGCATTATCGTCGATGAAAGGGGAGAAATGAGGATGATAATGATCACTTCGAGGGGATCGGCCTCCTTGATCGCTTCGAGGGGATCGGCCCTCCTTGATCGCTTCGAGGGGAACGGCCCTCCTTGATCACTTCGAGGGGATCGACCTCCTAAGGTTTGTCAAAAGACAGAATAGTATTTTTCATAGATTACTGAAAAGAAGCAGTTACATCCCTATTTATAGAGTTCCACCTAGAGTCCATCAGGACTTGAACTCTAATAATAAATAAATAATAGATAAACCTCTACTTGACTCTAACTGAACCAAACCGACTCAATAAACAAATTGACTAAACAGACTCAATAAACATTATTCAAAGGCTCAGAAAAAGGGTCCTAACAGTTCCTCCATCTTCAAATCAGCCTTGTCCTCAAGGCTAAGCAACATCAATCTCGGGGAGCTTGTCTTTTAGCACTTCAGTCATAGGCTATCTGCAACGCATTACAACTCATTGATCAATTAAGTACGGTCTCCACTTTTTGACAGTGTAAGCAATAGGTCGATCTTTCAGTATAGTAATCGTTGTAAGAAATTCCTGGCCTTTGCTATCATAAGTTAAAATTCGTCCATCAGCTTCGAATATATCACAGCCTTCAATGTGGTGGGCTAATTGGGCTGTAACTTTCCTGTCCATAAAATTATTAGTGCTATCTGTATCAATCAAAATAGTGACAGGTTGATGCTTCAAAGTTCCGCCGATTTTCATAGTTTGTGGGTTAGCATAACTAGCCAATGCATGCACTGTATGTGTGATGGCTTCAATATCTTTATCAGTTTTCATACCTTTATGATCGGAGTCCAACTCTTTTACTTCTGGTTCCTCTCTAATTGGCTCAATCATCAGAAGTTGCCCTTGTTTACATCGGTGCTCCATACTCCACTTTTCATCATAGTACAAACCCTTTGCTGATCTTTCCTTAAGTTCTTCTTGGGTTAGTCTTCGGGGGTCAAGGCTTTGGTTGGGAATAGATAGGGCTGGTGGCTTACTGATCATCTGATTATTGTCACTTCTGTTTCCATAATTTTCCCTGTTGATTTTTTTCTTATGTAGATGTGCGAATGAGATCGCAGCTATCATAGTGCGAGGTTGACGAGCCTTAACTTCACACCGGATCTCTGGAATAAGACCTTCAATAAATGTATCCAGAAGTTGTCGTTCCGACCAATCTCTAGCTTGATTTGATAATCTTTCAAACCTACTCTGATATTCCAACATTGTAGAAGTCTGACAAATTTTTGAGAGCTGTCCATCCACCTTCATGTATGAGTAGATTGTGTCACAATCTTAGGGCCCTTTTCTAGTATTTTCAGATATGTGCAATGTAGAACTTGAGTTCCCACCTTGTTGAAATTTACTAAAGCTCCCCAGTAAGTCCTTTTTGAAATCATTAAGTACTTCTTGCAACCGGTTCTCAATTCTAATTTCCAATGCTTCCATTTGTGCTTTCACCGAGTTATCAATGGCCAGTGCGTAAGACTGCAAATCTGTAATCTCAACTCCTATTTTTGGTGTCGGTCAAGGGCATCAACACTGCCCTATTCGGTGCTGCTGTTGTGACGCAGTCAATGGCAACACTATGAGAATGAAGGGTTGCTACGAGGATGCAAGGATGTAGCTGCGGTCGCCGCGTGGGAAGCAGTGATGCTTGTTGCGGTCACTGCGTAGAGGGATCACTGTTGCTGAGGGCTTGGAGGCAACGATGGTGGGCGCTGGCCGGAGAGCAGCAGCGGCGAGTGAGCTGGTCGGAAGCAGGGGACGTAGGGGTGGCTGCGGCTTCTTCTTCCTCTCGTGTTTTTCGTTTCTTTTTTCTTTCGTTTCTTTTTTTTTTTTCTTTGATGGCTTTGTTATAGCGAGAACGCCAAGGATCGCTGCTCTAATACCAAATGATAAGACCCTAAAGTCTTATCGTAAACTCTGATACCAAATGATAAGATCCTAAGGTCTTATCGTAGAAGAAATTGAAGAAATGAGAATGCTCTGATACCAAAGCATTATCGTCGATGAAAGGGGAGAAATGAGGATGATAATGATCACTTCGAGGGGATCGGCCTCCTTGATCGCTTCGAGGGGATCGACCCTCCTTGATCGCTTCGAGGGGATCGGCCCTCCTTGATCACTTCGAGGGGATCGACCTCCTAAGGTTTGTCAAAAGACAGAATAGTATTTTTCATAGATTATTGAAAAGAAGCAGGTACATCCCTATTTATAGAGTTCCACCCAGAGTCCATCAGGACTTGAACTCTAATAATAAATAAATATTAGATAAACCTCTACTTGACTCTAACTGAACCAAACCGACTCAATAAACAAATGGACTAAACAGACTCAATAAACATTATTCAAAAGCTCAGAAAAAGGGTCCTAACACTACCTATCTTTTAAGACGTCATATATCCATTACGGATAGATCCTTTTATGACATCATAGGCATCCCTATAAAAGAAAGAGGTTATTATTTTAGAGGACAATGGAATGATGAAACATTTGAGACCACGTATGTTGATGCCTTAGGAACAATTTTTGACAATCTCAACTTAATGATACTCCCAAAAAACTATGAACATTTATTACCATTAAGCACCAAAATACTTCATCACATTTTGATTAATATCATTCTCCCAAAATAATACTATCACGATGAAGTAAGTCAAATGGAACTAGGTACCATGTATTGGATCATGAAAGGATATAACAACTGGTTTGGTTACCTTATCCAACAAAACATGATAGAAATATCTAAAAAGGACATGATACTTCCATATAGTGGCATAATCATTAGAATACTCCATGCCTATGATATTGCAATACCACCCAACGAAGAAGTTATAAAGCTAGATAGATTTAGCATCACAAATAAAAATCTACTTCGACGGATGAGATGTATATTTAGAAATGGTATGTGGGTTAGAATGCCTAGAAGAACCGATCCCCCTCAACCTGAACCAGAATCGAAAACACTAATCTTTAGGGGTAATCTATCTCCTCCAACTGGTCCCTTTGAGGAAGCACCTCCAGTAGAATAAGTACTTTCTTCATCTATCAAAGACATAGGGATTCGGATAGATCGCTTTGAATAAAGACAAGATTGACTTAAACATTGCCAAGATCAAATCCTATCTGAGCTGTAGCAGATTCACTGATAATTTGACATATTATTTAGACATTTTGACTTTCCACTACCTAAATGAGCATATGTATGTATTTAGAAAAAGTGGACACAATTCCTTCTTGTCATGTTGTAAAACTATGTTGTTGTAAACTTTTTATGCTATTCACTTTGATCGCAATGCCACTTACTTTGATGATCGCAAGTCCTTGATATGTTTAACTATTGGTATCTATGACTTGATGTATTATTTGGTGAGCATTTACTGAGTTAGGAATATTAATGTTGATTGAACTTTATTTTCTGATCACTCACTTAAATTCGGTACTGAAAATTTTATACGAATTTGACATGATTGTATGCTTTAATAACTTGTTTACTTTAAAATTGAAAATTCTGTACCTTTGTGCTAAAAGTTTCCGTGATGAGCATGTTATACTCTCGTGATTGTGATTTGAGAAGTTTCAATTATACATCGGATTCTTAATCTTTGAGTACTACAAAGCACTAATAATTTTGCTTCATAATTATGATTGAAAAGCTATGACAAAACATTGTTCAAATGCATGAATTTGTTAAATTTTATTTTCGAACTTTCTTGATTCTTTAGTCAATCACTTAAATTCAATGCTGAAAATTTTATGATACAAATTTTACATGATGATAAGATTGTGTGCCTCAATAACATGTCTACTTTAATGTTGGAAATTTTGCACCTTGGTGCTAAAAGTTTCCATGATGATGAGCATGTTTTACCTTCAATAATTATGATTGAAAAGCTATGACAAAACATTGTACGAATGCATGAATTTGCTAAATTTCATTTTTGGACTTTCTTGATTCTTTGATCAATCACTTAAATTCGATGTTGAAAATTTTATGATACGAATTTTACATGATGATAAGATTGTGTGCTTCAATAACATGTTTACTTTGATGTTAGAAATTTTGTGCCTTGATGCTAAAAATTTCCATGATGATGAACATGTTTACCTTCATGATTGTAATTGAAAAGCTAAAATAAAACATTGTCCAAATGCATGATTGTGTTGTATTTCTCTTCCGAATTTAATGTATTTCTTGAATGGAGCTTTCATGAGCCTATGCCATATCGAATTTATTTTATATCAATGCTCCATCACTTAATGATTTTTGATACATGGAATTAATTGACAAATGCATCTCTCATGGACTTATCTTTTATGAATTTTTATTGAGAAATAGATTTGATATAATCATTCTTTCACATGAATTCCTTCTTGATGAAGGAAGACTTTTTTGAGATGAACACTTGCAAGGATTTAATTTCGCATGTATATCTTGATCCTTGTGAAAAATGAAGCATGATTTTATCATTTTGAATAAAAAATGAAATAAAACTCTCTTATCGTTTTTAATTTCATTCAAAGTTGGTTCTCAATGGATTTTCCTCCTTACTTTCCTCCTTCATGCAAAGTTTTGATGATAAAGAAAAGGGAAGAAGTAATGAAAGCTATCTCTTTAATGTGAGAACTTTTGAACGATGCCATGTCATGCTTGAAAAATAATTTGTATGAATTTCTTTACAAGTTGAAAAATGACATGAAATTTTACCATACTTGCATTTATTGTTAAATCGTTCTCCTTTTTGTTGATGACAAAGGGAGAGAAATATATGATAAATTGATGTATGCAATTTTACACTTGAAATGTTTGCATTATGATAAGATATCTAGAGCTTATCTTGCAATATTACAAATTAATATCTTGTTATAGAATGAATTGCTATGATTGTTATCCTTCATATTTGAAATATAAGACTTGAAAATGGATATCATGCCATAACATCATTTTCAGAAAGTTACATCATGATGGGTGTATTGATAAATTTAAATGAACTTAACTTATTAATATGTCTCGTGAATTCAAAGGCTTTGAATTCAAGAATAACTTTTCTCAAGTATGGCATATAGATAGGGGGAGTTAAGGTTAACTCTGTCATCAATTGATTGTCATCATCAAAAAGGGGGAGATTGTTAAATCTCGGATTTTGATGATGAAGTCAATTGTCCTTTGTTCATCTAATCTATATGTTGAAAAAAGTGTGCATGATTAACTACGATGGCAGTAAGACATGCAGCAGGTGTTATGCCGGAGTCAAGATCAAGATCACGTTGGGAGTTCGAGAGTTCGTCAGAAGTTCGGACATTCGTCGGAAGTTCTGCGGGAACCAACCGAGAAGTCCAGGAGCTTGCCATAAAAGCTTGTTAGAACTCGTCAAAAAGATCATCGTGAAGTCCAATAGCTTGCTGGAAGTCCGCCAAAGCATCGTCGAGGGTTTGTCGCTAGAAGTTCACCGGAAGCTCACCGGAAGAAGCGATTAACGCACCGGAACACAGAATTACAGTAATCATGTCATAATTGTCGTAGTTAGAGTATAGATTAAGTTAGGGTTGGGAGGTAATCCTACTAACTTAATTAGGGGACAACTGGGCCCTTAACAGACCCAAATTGGGCCGAATGGAATAGCCCATTCAGACCCATAATTCCTGGCTAACGGTGGCATCGCAAGGGCCGGCGGTGGCACCGTCCAAGAGACTCGGTCTCCCAGGGATTCTGGGCGGTAGTACAGCCCCTGTCAGGCGGTGGTACCACCGATAGTTATTACTACCAGCGGTGGTACCACACTTGTCAGGTAGTGGTACCACTTGAGTTCGATCTTCGAGTGCTGTCAAGCAATAGTACCGCCCAGACTAAGCAGTAGTACTACTCAGTATCCGATGACAGGAGATAGTACCACCCAGTAATGGTGGTGGTACCGTCAGGACCCTCGAAATATGGGAATGGACACTTTTAGGCTCTATTTCTAAACTCATTGGGGCCTATATAAACCCCACCCTTTCCTACATGAAAGGGCAACGAAAACTTGCTTTAATCTTAAGTCTTTGAGGCCTTAAAGTATTGTAAAAGCTAGAGTTCTTCTCCTTTCCACTAAGTGTTGAGATCATCTAAGAGAGGAGTGAAAACTTATAAGGGTTATCTCCTAAGCCCGTCAAAAGGAGAAAAGCTGTAAAAGGGTGGTTGGCCTTCGCCTATTGAAGGAAGGCCTTTAGTGGACGCCGGTGACCTCGTCGGAGGAGGAAGCCAATAGTGGATGTAGGTCATGTTGACCGAACCACTCTAAAATCTTAGTTTGCATTTACTTTGAGCATCTTTCCTTTATAAGGAAACAGACTCTCCTCTTTACTGTGCTTAACTATGTCTACTTACACTTTGACGTAAACATTTTTCGAAATCTGGTTTACTTGTACAAAAGTTTTACGAAACCGACGTTTTTCAGTTGTATGATTTGCATTGCTACAAATCACTTTAGTCTTCTCTTAGTATTTCCCGAAAGGTTTCAAGTTCAACGTTCATCCAAAAGGATTGAGTTGAAACCACTTTTGTTAAATCGACCTTAATCACAATAAGTCTTTTAAATTATAAAAGTTTTCCACTGTACTAATTCAAACCCTACCTCACCACCCCCCCCACCCTCCCCTCTTAGTGCACTCTTGATCCTAACATCAAGTTCATCCAAAGATGAAGAAAAAACCAACAAAGGCGAGGTGGCAAACTACGCCTTAACTGCTTTTGACGATAAGGTAATCAAAACCTCTTTGCTTTATTTTGAAATTACTTGATGCATTTCATATGTTGTTTTTAAATTAGTATATAAAATATAAATAAATAAATAAATAAAAGAGGATCATGCTTTTCTTTTTCTAGCTAATTTTGAAAATGATAAAAAAATTACATGTTTATGATAACAGAATAAAATGTTATATATAAAGCTTGTACATCTAATAAGATTAATCTTATTTATGTTTTTAAGAAGCAATAATGTGTATCTTAAAGATTTTCATATTGCTTTTCTATTTTGATTAAAAACACTCTATGTTTAATGAAATTAGATGAAATAATATAATGATGATTTGAAGTCATGCTTAATGAGTTTATATTTCAAAATTATGCATAATGATTTTTGTAATTTATGACTTATTGATTTTTGTCATAATGAAAGTTACTTTTTTGATTTTAAATGATGATGCTTGTTTTTGTTTGGTATAAATGATAAAGGCATACTTGTATGAAATCAAATCACTTAAATTGAAACAACCAAAAAGAGAAAAGTATTTTTTTTCTTAAATGTCTTTTTCTCTATCTTATCAATTTTTCAAAAAGAGATTAATGAATCTAATCTTGAACTATTAAAATGACTTTGTTGATATGACAAATTGAATGAGTTGAAAATGAATTATGATTTTTCTCTTGATTCTTCGGAATTATAACTTATGATTTTTTTTTATATGAATCATGATCTTGATATTCTCGATATTTGATATATGAGATTTTTCTATGAATCAAGATCTTGTTTTTGAACTCCCATGTTTCTTTTTTCTAATTACTAAAAAGGAGAATTATTTAGATGAATCATACACAATTGATCTTTCTTGATCTTTCATCTTTTATGTCATGATTTTTATATGACACCTTTGTATTTATGTGATGCTTAGAGTATTGATGTAAGAAGGAAATGAATTGCACCATTATAAAATTCTCCTCTTCTTCTTTCTTGTTTACAATGAAAAAGGATAGAAATAAGATTTTGATGAATCAATTTATGTCATTTTGAATCTCTTGAAAATGATTTTGATGATTTGATGATTTAAATCTAAAAAAGATTTTTTTTCCAATCGAATCATGAACCTTCTATTGATTTCTTAACTTGATATTTTCTTTTATGAATCAAGATCTCTTATTCTTTATTCTCGTATGATTCTTGCATTTTATTTAAGAGAAAATTTTCTATATGAATCATATCTCTTGATATTCAAATAATCTTTGATATTATATCTTTCATGCCATGCCATGATTTATTTATAATACTCCCTAATATTTATAAATTGTATATCTCATCACATTTGATTTAAATTTATCTTTGTCATGATGTAAAAATTGATGTAAATGGAAAAGAATTATAAAATTATATTCTTCCCTTCTTTTTGACAATGATAAAGGGGGAGAAAGAACTTACTAGCTTGCACATCTCAAGTAGAAACAAAATTGCTAGCTTGCACTTCTCAAAAGAGAAGAGAAAAACTTACTATCTTGAACATCACAAAAAATTGCTAGTTTGCCTATCTTAAGAAGCAAAAATACAAACTTGCAAAATTTGCAATCTTGCATATCTTTAAAATTAAATGATGATTTGGTGATTATGAATGTTGTAAAGTGATAAAAAAATTTAGCTAGCTTGTATGTTGTCAAACTTGCATATCAAAAACTTGATAAAAATACTTTTCCTTTTTATTAATGACAAAGGGGGAGAATATATGATGATGAGTTGAATCATACATGGTAAGATATAATATATTTTGATATTTTGATACCATGATGATTTGAAATATTTATGATGATGCATGCAAAACTTATGATAATGATGCATGCAATGCATTGATATGCATATAATGTGTTGCATATATTCATGATGAAATATTGCTTTAACTTGAATTCAAGGTTCTTTTAATATTGTATATTGATAGGGGGAGTTAAGGTTAACTTCGTCATCAATTGGTTGTCATCATCAAAAAGGGGGAGATTGTTGAATCTCGAATTTTGATGATGAAATCAATTGATGTATTTGTCATCTAATGTGAGTTTAAGTGATGCAGGAGTAGCTTCAATCAGAAAAGGCAAATCGATTAAAGCAGGAGGAATCAAACGTTGGGCCAGAGCAAACATGTCAGTAGATTGGATGTCGGGTCGGAGGATCGGTCGACGCATCGGTAAAAGGCTTCTATCCATGAATTCGGGCATCGAGCCAAGAAAATATAACATTGCACTAAGGAGATCGGATGTTGCAAGAAGATAACATGTTGATTGGGCAATACGTCGAAGGAGAGGATGATGCGCCAAAAGATCGGACGAAGCACCCGAAGATCAGACGAAGCACCAAAAGAACCAATGACATACCGAAAAATATAGGATTCACTTATAATCGATTATATATAGATCAAGTTTGTTCAGAATCTAATTGAGTCAATTTAGAATATAATTAAACTAACTTAATTAGGGGCCAACTGGGTCCAATTTTGGGCTGTGTTGGGCCAAGTCGAAGGCCCAAACAATGACCCAACTAGTGGAACCATTATGGCACAGTCTCCGAGATTATGTCAGGCAATGGTACCACTAGTCTGGGTGGTGGTACCGCCTAGACATAGTCTCCGTGAAATTGTCAAGCGGTGGTACCGCCAGACTGGGCAGTGGTATCACCTAGTGGCAGGGTACCAGGTAGTGGTATCGCCCAATGCAGGTGATGGTACCACCTAGTGCAAGCGGTGGTATTGCCTAGTGCAAGCGGTGGTACTGCCCAGTGCAGGCGGTGATACCGCCCATACTCCGAAATCTCTAGGATTTGAATTTTGGCTCCAAGTTTTGAAGTCATTTGTGGTCTATAAATACCCCAGCTATTCCTGCATGGAGTAACAAGTAAAATAAGCAAAACTCTATGATGCTAAAATTGTAAACCATACTAGAAAGTTGAGTTCCTTCCTCCTAAAGTTTAGAGAGAGTTCTTACTGAGATATATGAGAGAAACCTTATAAAAGAGGGGTGTAAAGGTTGTCTCCTAAATATATGAAAAGGAGAAGTTGTATAAGGGTAGTTGATCTTTGTCCATTAAAAGAAGATCGTTAGTGGATGCCGGTGGCCTTGACGGAAGGGGAATCGGTGGAGTGAATGTAGGTCACGACGACCGAACTACTATAATATGTGGTTTGTATTTCTTTTATGCAATTTACCTTTACTTATAATCACTTTACTTTCACTATGCTTTCAAGTTAAACATATTACTTATACGGCTTTATCCGAGATCGATTTTTATCATATGAAGATTTTTCAAAACCGATGATTTTACCGTTGCACTAAGTCACCCCCCCCCCCCTCCCTCTTAGTGTTGACTTGATCCTAACAGTTGGTATTAGAGCCACGTTTTTCTCCTTTGGTTTAACACCTAAGAGAAATTACCTTTTTCGGCTTTCAAGAGGGCTTTTCTATCATTCGTCTTCCCATGTTCAATGGGATATACTACACTTATTGGAAAACTCGAATAAGAGTTATCTTGCTTTCTATGAATTTGAATTTGTAAAATATTATTGAAAACGGTTTTAAAAAGTCTTCTACTCCAATGAAAGAATGGAATGATTTGGAGAAGAAAATTTTTTCTTTAAATGCTAGAGCTATAAAAGCTCTATTTTGTGCTTTAGACAAAAATGAATTCAATCGGGTTTCTACTTGCGAAATGACTTTTGACAATTGACATACACTCAAAATCACACATGAAGGCATTGAAATAGACGGATGCATGGAAGGATGGGGAGGAATCTGTAAATGGAAAAACAGAAACATGACCCCAGAAATACGGAAAAAATATGTGCCTACGCTAGTGGAAAATATAGTCCAATCAAGTCCACCATAGACGCTGAAATGCATGCAGTCATGAAAACTCTGGAGGCGTTAAAAATTTATTTTCTTGATAAAAAGGAGATCATCATCAGAACGGACTGTCAAGCAATAATAAGTAGAGTTAAAGACTCTAAAATAAATATTTTGATGTATAATTTTGAATTATTTCATATGGAACCAAGCGAGACTATTGGAGACATATACACCCGATTTACGGATGTCGTTAATAGTCTAAAAGCTCTTGGTAAATGTATTTCAAATCTTGAACTTGTTAAAAAGTTTTACAATCTTTTTCTAAAAATTGGGATCCTAAAGTAACGGTCATTCAAGAGACTAAGAATTTGAATACCTTCCCTCTCGAAGAACTTATCGGGTCATTATGACATATGAAATGACGTATAATGCATACGAAGAACTCGAGAACAAGCTTCCAAAGAACAGGAATGATTTGATACTTAGAACTCAAGATGACCACTCGAGCGAAAGCTCAAGTGATGATGACTTTGAACTTCTCAGAATAAAACTCAAAAAAGTACTAAAAACAAGAATCAAAAAGTAAAAATAAACTTAAAAAGAAGAAGCTGCCGAAGAAAAAAAAAGTATTCAAGGCGGCTTGGGACGAATCAAGTTCTTCCAAAGATGAAGAACAAACTAACAAAGGCAAAGTGGCAAACTACGCCTTAACGGCTTTTGACGACAAAGTAACCA
The DNA here is from genome assembly GCF_036884655.1 of Musa acuminata AAA Group. NCBI lineage: Eukaryota > Viridiplantae > Streptophyta > Magnoliopsida > Zingiberales > Musaceae > Musa > Musa acuminata. Next base: position 30,243,451 of record NC_088334.1, on the reverse strand, counting down.
AACTCACTTTGCTTTATTTTGAAATTACTTGATGCATTTTATATGTTATTTTTAAATTAGTATATGAAATATAAATAAATAAATAAATAAAAGGGGATCATGCTTTTTTTTCTAGCTAATTTTGAAAATGATAATGAAAATTGCATGTTTTATGATAAAGGAACAAAATGTTAGATCTAAAGCTTGTACATTTAAAAAGATTAATCTTATGTATGTTTTTAAGAAGCAATAATGTGTATCTTAATGATTTCCATATTGTTTTTTGATTTTGATTAAAAACATTTTATGTTTAATGAAGTAATGCTTAATGAGTTTATATTTTGAAATTATGTTGTGATTTATGACTTATTGATCTTTGTCATAATGAAAATTACTTTTTCGGTTTTAAATGATGATGTTTGTTTTTGTTTGGTATAAATTATAAAGGCATGCTTTTATGAAATCAAATCACTTAAATTGAAACAACTAAAAAGAGAAAAGCTTTTTTTCTTGAAAATTTATTTTTCTCTTTCTTATCAATTTTTCAGAAAGATATTATTGAATCTGAACTATTAAAGTGACTTTGTTGATATGACAAATTGAATTAGTTGAAAATGAATAATAATTTTTCTCTTGATTCCTCGGAATTATAACTTATGATTTTTTTTTATATGAATCATGGTCTTGATATTCTTGATATTTGATGCATGAGATTTTTCTATGAATCAAGATCTTATTTTTGAACTCTCATATTTCCTTTTGCTAATTAATAAAAAGGAGAATTATTTAGATGAATCATACACAATTGATCTTTCATCTTTCATATCATGATTTTCATATGACACTTTTGTATTTATGTAATGCTTATAGCATTGATGTAAGAAGGAAATGAATTACACCATTATAAAATTTTCCTCTTCTTCTTTCTTTTTTACAACGAAAATGGGGAGAAAGAAAATCGCTAGCATCTCGATAGATTGATAAATCAATTTATGTCATTTTAAATCTCTTGAAAATGATTTTGATGATTTGATGATTTGAATCTAAATGAGATTTTTTTCCAATCGAATCATGAATCTTCTCTTGATTTCTTAACTTGAGATTTTCTTTTATGAATCAAGATCTCTTGCTCTTTATTCTCATATGATTCTTGCATTTTGTTTAAGAGAAAATTTTCTATATGAATCATGTCTTTTGGTATTCAAATAATCTTTGATATTATATCTTTCATGCCATGATTTATTTATGATACTCCCTTATATTCATAAATTGTATACCTCATCACATTTGATTTAAATTTTTCTTTGTCATGATGTGAAAATTGATGTAAACGGAAATTAATTATAAAATTATATTCTTCTCTTCTTTTTGATAACGACAAAGGGGGAGAAAGAACTTACTAGCTTGCACATCTCAAGTAGAAGCAAAATTGCTAGCTTGCACTTTTCAAAAGAGAAGAAAAAAACATGCTATCTTAAACATCACCAAAAAATGCAAGCTTGCCTATCTTAAGAAGCAAAAATACGAACTTATAAAATTTGCAATCTTACACATCTTTAAAATTAAATGATGATTTGGTGATTATGCATGTTGTAAAGTGATAAAAAAATTTTGCTAACTTGTATGTTGTCAAACTTGTATATCTAAAACTTGATAGAAGCACTTCTCTTTTTTGTTGATAACAAAGGGGGAAAAGATGTGATGATGAGTTGAATCATGCATGGTAGAATGTAATATAATTTGATATTTTGATACCATGATGATTTGAAATATTTATGATAATGCATGCAAAACTTGTGATAATGATGCATGCAATGCAATGATATACATATAATGTGTTGCATATATTAATGATGAAATATTGCTTTAACTTGAATTCAACTTGAATTCAAGGTTCTATCAATATTGCATATTGATATGTGGAGTTAAGGTTAACTCCATCATCAATTGGTTGTCATCATAAAAAATAGAGAGATTATTGAATCTCAGATTTTGATAATGAAATCAATTGATGTGTTTGTCATCTAATATGCGTTTAAGTGACGCAGGACTAGCTTCGATCAGAAAAGGCAAATCGATTAAAGTAGGAGGAATTGAACGTTGGGCCAGAGCAAACATGTCAAAAGATTAGATGTCGGGCCGGAGGAAATCAGTCGACATGATGGCAGAAGGCTTCCGTCCATAAAATCAGGCATCGGGCCAATAAAATCGGATATTGCGTCAAGGAGATCGGATGTTACGAGAAGATAATATGCTGATTGGGCAATACGCCGAAGGAGAGGACGATGCGCTGAAAGATTAGACGAAGCGTTGGAAGAACGGACGAAGCACCGGAAGAACCAATGACATGCCGGCTAACATAAGATTCGCTTGTAATCAATTACGTCTAGATCAAATTAGTTTAGAGTCTAATTGAGTCAGTTTAGAATGTAATTAGGCCAACTCAATTAGGGGCCAACTTGGCCCAAGTTGGAGTTGTATTGGGCCAAGTAGAAGGCCCAAATAGTGACCCAACAGGTGGAACCATCATGGCAGTCTCCGAGACTGTATCAAGCGGTGGTACCACCAGAGCTCGAAGATTGTCAAGCGGTGGTACCGTCAGAGCTCAGTCTCCGAGCTCTATTAGGCGGTGGTATAATCCAGTGTCAGGCTACAAGCGGTAGTACCACCTAGTGCAGGCGGTGGTACCACCTAGTGCAGGTGGTGGTACCACCTAGTGCAAGCGGTGGTACTGCCCATACCTCAAAATCTCGGGGATTTGAATTTTGGCTCTAAGTTTTGAAGTTATTTTAGGTCTATAAATACCCTAGCTATTCCTGCATAGAGTAGCAAGTAAAATGAGCAAAACTCTGAGATGCTAAAATTGTGAACCCTACTAGAAAGTTGAGTTCTCTCCTCCAAAAGCTTAGAGAGAGTTCTAAGGGAGGTGTGTGAGGGAAATCTTGTAAAAGAGGGGTGTAAAGGTTGTCTCCTAAACTTGTGAAAAAGAGAATGTATAAAAGGATAGTTGATCTTCGTCTATTGAAAGAAGATCATTAGTGGATGCCGGTGGCCTTGACGGAAGAGGAATCGACGGAGTGGATGCAGGTCACGACGACCGAACCACTATAAAATCTGGTTTGCATTTCCTTTGTGAAATTTACCTTTACTGCAAACCACTTTACTTTCACTATGCTTCTATATGCTTTTTAGTTAAACATATTACATATACAGGCTTTATCCGAGATCAATTTTGTTAGGATCGGAGCGGCACTAAGAGGGGGGGGGGGTGAATTAGTGCAGTGGATTAAAACGTCAGTTTTGATAAATCTTTCGTACGATAAAAATCGAACTTGGAAGTGCTTAACTTGAAAGCGTATTCGCAAAGTTGTGCAGCAAAGGTAATGAGGAAATAAAGCACGTAAGAAGGTTTGCAGTAATGTAAATAGCAGTAATGAAATGCAAACCAGAGATTACGCTGATTTTAAAGTGGTTCGGTCAAATGACCTACATCCACTTGCGAGGCCCTCTTCGATGAGGCTCCCACCTTCCACTAGCAAATCTCTTGAAGGGGAAGGGCAAATACCCCTCTTACAACTTTTTACAAGCGGTTCACACTCTTACAAATTTTCAGTAAGAAAGAAGGAGGTGAACACTCTAGCAAGTTGAAAACAAGACTAGCTAAGACTTTTCTAAGACCTTTCTCTCAATCAATTGCTTTTCAAAAAGTTGTAATCTCAGCTGAGATTTGAGGGCCATTTATAGGCCTCAAGAGGATTCAAATTTGGGCTCCAAAATTTGAATTCTCTTTGGTTCCCGATGCTGGCGGTTCCACTGCCCAGCTCTCGGGTGCTAGGCGGTGCAACCGCCCAGTCTGGCGGTGCCACCGCTAGACCCTCCGGTTCACTGGTTGGGCTTAAAATTTAGCCTAAACCAAGTCTAATTTTGGGCCCAATTGGCCCCTAACCAGGATATAGGATTATCTCTTAATCCTAATCCTAATTACATGTGAACTACATAACTAAAAACATCCTAAGCAAGTTTTCAACCGCGAACGTCGAGTCTTGTTCCAGCGAGCTTTCCGACGAACTTCTTCCGACGGACTACCAACAAGCTCCCGATCTTGTGATGACTTTAACGAGTAGCCGAGCCTTCTCGGTGATCTCCGCGAACCTCCGGCGATCTCTTCGGCGAACTTCCAAAAATTCCGACAGGTTCTCGATTTCTTCTCGGTTGGTTCCGGCAGCATCTCCGACGATTCTTCGGTCTCTTAAACATCCATCGAACTTGACTCCGGTATTCTTGCTTTATGTTTTCTGGTTACCATAGTTAATCCTGTAACTTAACTCAATAATATAGATTAGATCAATTAACCCATCAATTGATTTTATCATCAAAATCCGAGATTCAACAATCTCCCCCTTTTTTATGATGACAATCAATTGATGACGGAGTTAAACATAACTCCCCCTATCTATATGCCATATTATGAGAAGATAGAATACTTGAATTTCATCCCATTGAATTCAAGCATAAACCGATAAGTTCTAACCGTTGAACTTATCGTTATTATGAACTTATGGTTATTCTCATTAAGCATAAGTAAATACGAAACTTCGATGAAAATCATTTTCAAGTCGAATGATAAGAGGCAATTTTTACTATGACAGGAGATAAAGATTTTCAACATGAATTTCATGATATAAATGTAAGGCATGCTTTCAATATGATCAATCAATCTTGCGATATTCTCAAAGATTTTACAAGGCATATAAGACATTCATATCACACAAGCTTTTGTAATTTATATAAGTCATGTTATCGATGCACATAAGACATTTTTATTAAGTCATGCTATCGAAATGGTATAAGTCATCACTTAGTCATCACTTCTCCCCCTTTGTCATCAATAAAAAGAGAATGAGACTTGAAGAACATAATTTGTGATTATAACATCAGGAATTCAGCATTGATCATACAAAAATTCATCATTCAAAATTAAGTATGCTAAAATATTTACGCAGAGTTCATCTTAAAGGAAAATTCAGCATTCATCCATTTTATCAAATCTCTTCTTTCTATAAATAACAAAAATTGTAGGTGTACAAAGAAGAGATTGTGATTAAAAAAAAATTTCAAGTAGTAACTCCAATAAGTCAAGATCATAATTCGAATACAAACTCATTCAAATTCAAATCGTCAACTTGAAACTCATAATCAAGCCATCAAAATCAATTTCGAGATTCATAAAATATCATAAAATTATTAATCTTGATCAGATGGGAGCGGTGTTTGACTCAAGATAGGATAAGGTAATTTAACGTGTCATTTAGAATCGAAAGAGAAGGATCAAATTCACCGAGGAATGAAGAGAGGATGAAAAACTTTACGGAAAATCTATTCAAACAAGTTTATTCTTAGGGACAATTTAACATACCTAATTCCCTTCTAATGAATTCAAATTGGTCTTCATTCAAAGCTTTTGTAAATATATCTGCTAATTGATGCTTTGTGTCAATGAATTCTAGGACAACATTATTGTTAAGGACATGATCGTGTATGAAATGATGCCTAACGTTGATGTGCTTAGTTCTAGAGTGCTGAATTGGATTTTTAGTAAGACATATGGCACTAGTATTATCACATTTTATGGGAACGTTTTTGAAGCGAATTCCATAGTCTTCTAATATATTTTTCATCCAAACAACTTGTGCACAGCATGCACTTGCAGCAATGTATTCGGCTTCCGCCGTAGATAGTGCAACTGAATTTTGTTTCTTAGAAGTCTAAGAAACAAGTGCATGTCCTAAAAATTGGCATGTTCCGGATGTACTTTTTCTATCTATCCTGCATCTGCCAAAATCGGCATTTGCATAAGCTATTAAATCGAATTTTTCAGATTTTGGATACCACAATCCTAAATTTGGAGTTCCTTTATACCTAAATATTCTTTTAACACTCTTAAGATGAGATAATTTAGGATTAGATTGAAACCTAACGCAAAGTCCCACACAAAACATAATATCCGGTCTAGTCGTGGTGAGGTAGAGTAGACTACCTATCATTCCCCTATATATTTTTTGATCGAAATTTTCACTATTTTCATCCATATCTAACTTAGTCACAGTACTCATAGGGGTGTTTATTGCTTTTGAATTATCCATGTTAAATCGTTTTAACAATTCTAATGTATATTTAGATTGGTTAAGAAATATACCATCACTAAGTTATTTGATTTGTAATCATAAAAAGAAAGTTAATTCACCCATTAAACTCATCTCAAATTCATGACTCATACATTTGGCAAATGATTCACATAGTGATTCATCCGAAGAGCTAAAAATAATATCGTCAACATAAATTTGCACAATAAAAAAATTATTTTCAAAATGTTTGATAAACAATGTGGTATCAACCTTGCCTTTGGTAAAATTATTTAAAATAAGAAAGGAACTAAGCCTTTCATACCAAGCTCTAGGAACTTGTTTCAAGCCATAGAGAGCCTTAGTTAATTTGAATACATGATTAGGAAGAAGAGAATTTTTAAATCCGGGAGGTTGTTCAACATATACTTCTTCCGAAATAAAACCATTTAAGAAGGCACTTTTGACGTCCATTTTAAATAGTTTAAAGTTATTACTACTAGCATAGGCAAGGAGCATCCTTATGGCTTCTAATCGAGCCACGGGTGCGAAGATTTCTTCATAATTGATACATTCTTCTTGGTTGAAACCTTTGGCCATTAATCTAGTCTTGTTTCTAACCACGATACCATTTTAATCTTGCTTGTTTCTAAAGACCCATTTAGTACCAATGACTAAATGGTCACTAGGTCTAGGAACAAGCTTCCATACCTTATTCATCTCAAATTGATTCAATTCCTCTTGCATTGCAATAACCCAAAAATCATCTTTTATGGTCTCGTCAATGCATTTAGGTTCGATTTGAGAAAGGAAGGCGGCATTAGCACAAAAATTCTTGAAAGAGGAACGAGTTTGAACCCCTTTTGATGTATCACCTATAATTAGCTCCTTTGGATGAGCATCTATATACTTCCATTCCTTGGGTAAGGAAATTTCGAAAGAAGGTGCATCCAAGTTGCTATTTTGAGGAGGGGGTTCATTTAAATTCAAATTATCAAAACCAAGATCATCATCAAAATTATTTTTCTTTAAATTAAAATTTTCATTAAAAACTACATAAATAGACTCTTCTATTACTAAGGTTCTTTTGTTAAAAACCCGAAAAGCCTTAAAAACGGAAGAGTAACCAAGAAAGATGCCTTCATCGGATTTAGCATCAAATTTTCCTAAGGCATCCCTTTCATTCAAAATAAAGCATTTACAACAAAAAACTTTAAAATAGGAAATATTTGGTTTTTTGTTATTCCATAATTCATAGGGAGTTTTTGATAGGGATAGTCTTATTAGGACCCTATTCATGATGTAGCAAGCCGTATTTACGGCTTCGGCCCAAAAATACTTGGGTAGACTATGTTCATTTAACATCGTTCTTGCCATTTTTTGTAGGTTTCTATTTTTTCTTTCAACTACTCCATTTTGTTGGGGATTCCTCGGAGTGGAGAAGTTGTGATTGTATCCATTAACTTCACAAAAATTTTGAAAGTCATGGTTTTGAAATTTGCCACCGTGATCACTCCGAATTGATGAAATCATGAAACCTTTTTCGTTTTGAGTGAGTTTACAAAATTTAGAGAAACACTTGAAACAATCACTTTTGTGAGCTAAGAAATAGGTCCAAGTGTATCTAGTATAGTCATCCACAATTACAGACGCATATTTGCTTCCTCCGAGACTTGTCGTGTCAATTGGTCCAAATAAGTCCAAATGAATCAATTGTAATGGTCTAGTGGTGCTAATTTGAGTTTTTGGTTTGAAACTAGTTTTTATTTGTTTACCTAGTTGACATGCATCGCATACTTTGTCCTTAATAAACTTTATATTTGGAATTCCTCACACTAATTCTCTAGATGAGATCTTAGATATTAGTTTTATGCTTGCATGGCCTAGTCTCCTATGCCAAAGCCAAGCATCATCATTTAAAGCGGAGAAGCACATTTCATTACTTAGTTCATCAAGGTTGATGGTGTAGACATTATTTTGTTTTAATGCAATCATAGTTATGTTATGGTTTGGTTTTTCAATAATACACACATTTGATTCAAATCTAACGATATAACCTTTATCGCATAATTGACTAACACTCGAGAGATTATGTTTCAATCCATCAACTAGTAAGATATCATCAATAGAAAATTTTAATTTGTTACCTATGGTTCCCTTGCCAATGATTTTGCCTTAGTTGTTGTCTCCGAAGGTGACGTACCCTTCTTCTTTGCTAGTGAGCATAGAGAAATGAGATGGATCTCCAGTCATATGTCTTGAGCATCCACTATCTAGATACCATCTCTTGCTCCTAGCTTGTGATGGTGTATGTTTCTACAAGAAGGGATTATTTTTAGGTACCTATTTTCTTTTGGGTGCCTTAAAAACTGATTTAACTTGTTCATCATATTGCATAGAATTGATCATGGTTCCTTTAGGAACCCAAATTAGTTTGTTCGGACTAATTTTCTTGAATAGACATTTATAAGTTTTATGTCCATATTTGCAACAAAAGTTACAATTGCTTTTGTGCCGAACATGTAAGACGGGGCCTTTAATGAAGGTGGTTGGATTTTGGTGAGGACTTCTCACAAATCCGATTCCATTTCTTTTAGGAACGTGACCCTTATTTGTAAGGATAATGTTCAAAGATTTACTACCAACCTTGAATTTATTCAAGGTATCCTTAAGTAGCAAGTTCTCCTTTTGGAGAGATTCTAGATCATGGCATTTTATACATGGAGCTAAACTATCATGATATTCAGTTTTTAATTTATCGATATCACAAGTGAGACTATCATGCTCCTTTTTTAGCAATTTGTATTTTCTACTAATTGTCTTACATTCATCAAATAACTCATGGAAGGCATTTAATAATTTATGATAAGGTAAATATGCATCAATTAAATATGTTACCTCTTCTCCGATGGCCATTAGGGCATAATGAGCAACTTGCTTGGTGTTGGACTCCTCTTCTTCGGACGCGCTTGAATCATCCCATGTTGCCTTGAGCGCCTTCTTCTTTGATGTTCTCTTTTTGGCTTGAGGACAATCGTTCTTGTAGTGTCCCGGTTTTTTACACTCATAGCAAATCACTTGGTCCTTCTTGTGTTCGAATTTATTTTTTATATTATTTTTAAATTTGTTCTTTCTTAAATATTTTTTAAATTTTTGAGTCAAAAGTGCAATGTCATTGTCACTGTCCTCATCACTTGATGTTCCTTTCAAGTGGTCTTCTTGTGATGTGAGTGTCATATCCTTCCTATTCTTTGGAAGGGGGTTCTCGAGCTCGTCATGAGCTTGACATGTCATTTCGTAGGTCATTAGAGACCCAATAAGTTCTTCAAGAGGGAATATTTTAAGGTCTTTGACGTCTTGAATGGCCGTAACTTTTGGATCCCAACTTTTAGGGAGGGATCTTAAGATTTTAGTTACTAGTTCAAAGTTAGTAAAATCTTTACCAAGAGCTTTGAGTCCATTGATGACATCCGTGAACCGGGTGTACATGTCTCCGATGGACTCACTTGGTTTCATTCGGAAAAGTTCGTAAGAGTGCACAAGGATATTGATTTTGGACTCTTTCACTCGGTTAGTGCCTTCATGAGTGACATCAAGAGTTCTCCAAATATCAAAAGCCGAATCATAAATTGAAACATGATTAGATTCATTTTTGTCTAGTGCACAAAATAAGACATTCATAGCCTTTGCGTTTAAAGCAAAAACCTTCTTTTCCAATTCATTCCATTCGCTCATCAGAAGAGAAGATTTTTGAAATCCATTTTCAACAATAGTCCAAAGCTCGAAATCCATGGAAATGAGGAAGATCCTCATACGAGTCTTCCAATAAGTATAATCCGACCCATTAAACAAGGATGGACGTGTGATAGAATGACCCTCATGTATACCGGAGTAAGCCATCTCTCTTGGGTATCAAATCAAATATGAGAGTTAGCCTTGCTCTGATACCAATTGTTAGGATCGGAGCGGCACTAAGAGGGGGGGGTGAATTAGTGCAACGGATTAAAATGTCGGTTTTGACAAATCTTTCGTACGATAAAAATCGAACTTGGAAGTGCTTAACTTGAAAGCGTATTTACAAAGTTGTGCGGCAAAGGTAATGAGGAAATAAAGCATGTAAGAAGGTTTGTAGTAATGTAAATAGCAGTAATGAAATGCAAACCAGAGATTACGTCGATTTTAAAATGGTTCGGTCAAATGACCTACATCCACTTGCGAGGCCCTCTTCGATGAGGCTCCCACCTTCCACTAGCAAATCTCTTGAAGAGGAAGGGCAAATACTCCTCTTACAACTTTTTACAAGCGGTTCACACTCTTACAAATTTTCAGCAAGAAAGAAGGAGGTGAACACTCTAGCAAGTTGAAAACAAGACTAGCTAAGACTTTTCTAAGACCTTTCTCTCAATCAATTGCTTCTCAAAAAGTTGTAATCTCGGTTGAGATTTGAGGGGTATTTATAGGCCTAAAGAGGATTCAAATTTGGGCTCCAAAATTTGAATTCTCTTTGGTTTCCGATGCTAGCGGTGCCACCGCCTGTCAGTGTCTGACATTGACAGTGGACTGGCGGTGCCACCGCCTGTCAGTGTTTGACACTGACAGTGGACTGGCGGTGCCACCGCCTAGCCAAGCGGTGTCACCGCCCAGCTCTTGGGTGCTAGGCGATACAATCGCCCAATCTGGTGGTGCCACCGCCAGACCCTCCGGTTCACTGGTTGGGCTTTAAATTTAGCCCAAACCAAGTCTAATTTTGGGCCCAGTTGGCCCCTAACCAGGATATAGGATTATCTCTTAATCCTAATCCTAATTACATGTGAACTACATAACTAAAAACATCTTAAGCAAGTTTTCAACTGTGAACGTCGAGTCTTGTTCCAGCGAGCTATCCGACGAACTTCTTCCGACGGACTCCCAGCAAGCTCCCGATCTTGTGATGACTTTAACGAGTAGCCAAGCCTTCTTGGTGATCTCCGCGAACCTCCGACGATCTCTTCGGCGAACTTCCGAAAATTCCGACAGGTTCCCGATTTCTTCTCGGTTGGTCCCGGCAGCATATCCGACGATTCTTTGGTCTCTTAAACGTCCATCGAACTTGACTCCGATATTCTTGCTTTATGTTTTCTGGTTATCGTAGTTAATCCTGCAACTTAACTCAATAATATGGATTAGATCAATTAACCCATCAATTGATTTTATCATCAAAATCCGAGATTCAACAGATTTTTATCGTACGAAGATTTTTCAAAACCGATGATTTTACCACTGCACTAATTCAACCCCCACTCTTAGTGCCAAATCGATCCTAACATCTCTTTCTCACCAACAACTTGGAAGAATATGGATTTTGAAGATTTTTTACGGTCATGGAACACTACCTCATTTTAAGCCTTCCGAGTTAACCAAAATGTATAAGTAATGTTGGGAAGGGAAAAAAACTCAAAACAAAAGAAAAAACTTTTATATTAAAAAAATAATATATCAAAAAGTGAATGTAATATTTAATGTGGTTCGATAACTTTTGCTTACAAGTAAATAAATTTTTTTATTATGTGAGATCAATTACAAGACCCTTGAGTTATCCCCACTCAAGTACAATCCTCTTATACACCCTCTCATAGAAATATCAAAGAATTTATACATTATCTTTTATCTTCTCTAGAAATCATATAGAGTACTCTCCTAGACATTCTAAATAGATGATAACATTAGAAATATTACTTTGCTTTTCCTTATTAAAACTTAAAAATACATATGATATTAATAATAAAAGAATCAAATCATAATTATTAATATTTATTGTATTCACGGGGATTCCTTTGGTATTGAGATTTTTTATCCTCCTACAATACTAGTTCTAAAAATTTAAAAATATTTAAGGATCCTAATATATAATTAGAAATCTTAAAGTCATAGTGGCTTTTAAAGTTATTCTCCTTTCTTAAGCTAGTGCCTATTGTGTCAAGGAAAATAAAACACACTTAGAAATGAATATCTAATTTAGCCTAGCAAGGGACCATCGAAGTGATTAGCACTATAAAAGTGCATTGAAAAAAGAAAAGATATGAGTCGCTTGTTAAAGTGAACACTATAGAGATAGTGTTCAACTCGGGCACAAATACCGAAACTAATCAACTATTCTGTCATGGGAATTTTATTAAGAGGAGTTTTCAGAAAAATAGAAAGCCCGAGAGATAAATGGTATCTTTAAAAATAGTTTTCAATTAACAGAAGATTCAAGAGAAAAAACAATAAAGTTGCACAAAAAATCAAAAGCCAAGTTGATCAATGATTGCCGATAGGGATCAGATCTCCGGATCCATTTATGATGATCGGGAATGTAAAGTAACTGATCCTAAACAGTATATCGATAATCAATACTAAAAAATTAACAAATATGCATATTAAGAGGGGTTACAGAGAAATAGCAATTTCAAAGAGCCACCTATCATTAGTGACATTAATAGAATTGCCATTTCCAATTTGGAAGGAGTAACCCAACTTGAGTTGCTCTAAAGCTTTTTAGAAAGATCTCCAATGTTAGCTTATATTATTATTGTATGCAATGTTTCATACACAAACATATATATATATATATATATATATATATATATATATATATATATATATATATATATATATTATCATATTTGTTATGTGCAATTTTGGACTATATAGTATCAGCTTGATATTGAAAAATCCATCCGTTTCTGAAGAACAAATTTAGTGATTGGAAGATTGTGGATCCCCAAATCCCCTATTATCTTATTCCAATTAATGAGGTATAGACCTTTACCATCCTAATTCTTTTATCATAAGAAATCTCTAATAATTTTTTTCAATGAAATTAAAAATCCGTCTAGGCGTCCACGTAATTGCCAGCAGAAATAGCGAAAAAGAACAAAGTGATTCGACCATCTTGAAATAGGAGAATTGTCAACCATCCTTGAAGCATTGAGAATGGCTAAATAGTATTCTCTTGACGAGGTGCAATCTACCTGCGTATGACATTCTTATTTATGTCCAATCTGATGGGTAATTTTAGCTTCGGAGCATTACTGTCCCTCGCGGACAAGCATCTTCCTCGGTCCCCCTTGTCGTCATAACGTGGTTCTATCTGGAAACATAAAAACACAATGTTTTATGATTCTATTTTTTCTTACCCATGAAATCTACCGCTTGTCTCAGTCGGCCTTCCAGCGGGGCTCACATTAGACCTTCCAATTAAGTGTATGTGAGTGGCCAACGGGAAGAACTAGTTTTCCAAACTCCAAAAACCCAACCCGGTCGAGTCAACTCGGAATCGAACATCTTGCACAAATAAAAACCCGAGTCGCCCGTCGTCTGGTGCCCCTCTCTCGATTGCTCCTCATAAACCCTAAGCCTAATCCTTCTCTTCTCCCCTTCTCCATGGGGAAGTCGAGAGCGGCGAAGGATCGCAACAACAAGCGCAACAACAAGAAGCGCAAGCTCGGCCTCAAGCCCCAGAAGAAGCAGCAGCCAAAGCCGCAGAGGCAGACGCAACGACAGTCGCAGCGGCAGCGGCAGCCGCAGCGTTCCCACGAGAACCTCGCACAGGAATACGAGGATCCCGTCCTCTTTGGAGGTGGCGTCGGCGGCGACGACGACGATCCCGCCGCCGCTCTCTCCTCCCCTGATCGGATCCACCGCCTCCTCGAGCCGTACACCAAGGATCAGCTCATCAGCTTCCTCCTTGACGCTGCGGCCTCCGATGCGTCCCTTCTCGCCCACATCCGCACAATGGCCGACCGCGACGTTTCCCACCGCAAGGTCTTCGTCCACGGCCTCGGCTGGGACGCCACTCGCGAGACCCTAATCCAGGCCTTCGAGCCCTACGGCCCCATCGAGGAATGCAACGTCGTCGTCGACAAGGCCACGGGTCGTGCCAAGGGCTATGGCTTTGTCCTCTTCTGCTCTCGCGCTGGCGCTGTCAAGGCCCTGAAGCAGCCCCAGAAGAAGATCAAGAATCGCATCGCCTACTGCCAGCTCGCGTCCGTTGGCCCCGTCCCCGCTTCCAGCAGCACGGACACCCCCGGGAGGAAGGTGTATGTCAGCAATGTCCACGCCGATGCTGCCCCTAACAAGCTCAAGGCATTCTTCTCCCAATTTGGGGAAATCGAGACCGGACCCTTTGGGTTCGACATGCTCACGGGGAAGTCGAGGGGGTTTGCGATCTTCATCTATAAGACGCAAGATGGGGCGCGAAGGGCGCTCGAGGAACCATACAAGATGTTTGAGGGCCACCAGCTGCACTGTCAGCTGGCCACTGAGCATGGGCAGAAGGGAAAGGCACCGGTTTTTGCTCCCAATCCGATGTCTAACGCTGCTCTTCTTGCGGCGCCACCGCAGCCTGTGCTGGCGGTTATGGCTGCTGCACAGAACCTAGCTTTGTACAACCAGAATCCAGCAGCTTTCGGTGCTCTGCTTGGGCAGAACCCACTATTTGCCGCAGCTGCACTTAATCCTGCAGCTGCAGCTGCACTTAATCCTACAGGGTTGCTTGCATCGCAGGGCCAGACTCTAGGAGGAGGAATGGGTGTGGGAACTGGAGCTCCCTCATTGCTGGGTGCTTATGGATCTCAGGCATTGGCAGGTCTGCAAGGATTACAGTCATATCAGGGTTCGCAACTTGGTCAATCATCATCTATGAGGCCTACCGGGTCCTATGGAGGGTTTCCTTGACGTATATGGTATATTATTAATTTTGATGATTTATACCTTTTAAGGATTTTCCCTTCTTTTTCAATGCTTAATGTTATGTTTCTCTAACTCTTTTTCATATTCAACCACTTGTTCAGTCATTTTGATTTTAAGTAATTTACATTTTTATTTCCTTATAAAATTTTCATGCTTATACCTTTGATTCTTGATATTAGGATCACTCTTAACCAGTATAATTTTATTAAATTCTGCTTTTACTTATACAGTGGATAAGCTACTTTCTCTATGAAATTTTATTTTCTGACTTTGTTTTGGATGTATATTATTTCTTTATTGGATGGCCTTCTGAGCTTCTGCGAGTCAATAGGTTATGTCATCTCCAGTCAATCTAGACATGGACCACGAAAACTCGTAATTCTTAAATGTGTGAAAAAATGACCCTAACCAAGCTACCAAAAAATTTCAGGTTGATATGCCATGATTGGTTTAATTAGATCAGCCTATTGACACTACATGTTTAACAAGTTATGACCTGTTTGGTTGTTGACGTTGTATCATAATATCCTAAAATCAAATTTGTGTTGACATGACATGATGGCTAAACTGGTTATCATGTGTTGTTTATGTCAACCTACCCAACTTGATCCATATATTTGGTGCTTCTCGGTTCAGGAGTTAAGTTTTATTTTTTTTAAGAATTTTTATTTGTTGTATTAATTGGTCTTATGTTTGATAAACCTAAATTTTACTTTATATTTTAGCTTTTGTCTACTAAAATAGATGATAAGATAGGTGGAATTCTATTCTTTAGGGATTTTTCAATTAGAAGATATTAGTATTTAGGCCTGTGTTATTCCCACTATAATTATCTTTTTCAGCTTATGTTCTTCCATCTTTCATCAGCTTCTACCTGTCACCTTTTCATTCTAAATATCTAAAACTTAGTTATCTTGATTATTTATTCCATTAGTTTGTTATCTCAGATATGTGAAGGCTGTGATATCAGATTAGACTGCATGTTTGGACTACCATGCTTTCTATTTTATATCAATTTAAAGGTGGTTAGTTGAGTTAATTTCATAACACAAGTTTAATAGGCTAATGGCAAACCTGCCACCTTTTGTCAAGGTCATACCAGTCATGTTTTAAGCTAGTGTACTTTAGATTATAATTCAAAAGTTGATGTTTGGAAAAATTCAATTATAGCAGCAAAGTTGGAAGGGGACATTTTAATGATGAAGGTAACAAGATAATATCAGAATAGTGGGTAGAATGTTGCTATAGATTTTTCTCACCTTCTTGATGTTATTAGTTTTTATCCTTTTCACTTTAATGAATGGGAGTTACTTGGAATTAATACTAAACTTGATTTATGGGGTAAAAAACATAAAACTGAAGGTTCTAGGCAAATTATAATTAAGGCCAAACATATGAAGTACAGTATAATTATATCAAGAAAAGAATTGCAAGTGCAGTTAAAGCAGATGAAAGAAAATACCTAGTGATTTATTTATATTCATTATGAAGGAGAGGATGATGAATATACGCCTCATAGAGTTGAAGCAAGATGATTTAAGTAATTATGAAATCAGGAGTTTTACATAATTATTATGTGTTCTTTTGAAAGAAATAAAAAAGAAATTATAAGACAGTTATGTAGCTTATAAAACAAAATATTTGGCAATTAGGAAATGACATATACAAAAAGTTAGTAATCAATTATGAGAAAACATATATAAAAAGTTAGTATTGCTAATATGAGGATATTTAGATAGATGTTGATATGAGTATGCTGAGATGCCTGTGTGAGGTTACTAGAAAACACGTAATAAAGAATATGTATATTCACCAACTATTATATGTTGTTTAAATTAAGGATAAAACAAGAGAAAATTGTTTTTAGTTAGTAACAAGATGTTTAAAGGAAGTGCATCCTTTATATGTGGTGAGTCAATTAAGACTAAAGATGCAAGGAGTGATAGAGAAAGACCTGCAAAATCTTAATTAGAAATCATGTAAAAAATTTGGTTACTCTTAGCTTCACTGATATTATTCTCAATAAAGCTTATTGATGGAAAAAAAAACAATCCATGTCATTGACCTTAAATTGGATCATTATTGTTGTCATTGTTGTGGCGGATGGGTGATTCATTTGAAGCTTATACAGAAAAAAAAATCATGAGTTGTCGATGCAAAAATGATTTTTTAACAAGTACGCATTTGCTGTTAGATATAAGGTTAACAAAGAAACCTAGGATTAGTTACTTAGGATCTGTTATTAGATCGTAAAAGTGTCATCTTAATACACGGGAAATTGAAGCAGTATTTCATAGGTGCATTGGTGGAATAAAAAGATGAATCAAGGCTCTGCAGTATCAAAGTCACATCTGGTTGAGGCCTGTACAGTTATATGTAGGCTTTTGTGTATGTTTTAGACCCTGACTGAATTCTTCTTGATCATTGTCTATTCTTGGTAGATAAGAACTCTTAATAAAATGGCTGCCAATTGCATATGTTCAGATGTTATGTTCTCTTGGTTGGGCTTTAATCTTATGAATCTCAGTCTTGGGCAAGAGCTCCTGAATTCTCATGTCACTTGAACATTTTGTCTGGCCCAGTAGCTGGTGGGATTATGGTAGATGGGCATATACAGCTTGCTGTCTGGCCTGATGGTTATGGTTCCACAGTCACAGTATAGTTCGTATCAAAAGAAAATGCAGGTTGACTTTGGTTCCCAAAGAGATGTCCCAACTTGGAAATGGTTTTAGATGCCTAAAACATGTGATCTCTGAGAATTTAGGAATATTTTCTTTCGGATAATTGGTTCCCATAAGATTTTCATTGAATTTATGTATAAGATGGATGTGGTTGAAGATTAAGATTTGCAAAATGCAAATTGTAATTCATATTTGTTGTTTGCTTTCTTTATTCCTTTCTTCCCGCATTTCCAAATTTTACCTCTATAATTTTTCTATTTTTGATGTCTTCTATTTTTAACTCTTGTCATCATCATTAAAGCTTTCTTTATTTGGTTTTCATAATTTAGTCTTAAATTCTTAATATTGCTGTTATGTTCTGTGATTAAACTAAAGTATTTCAGCTTATTCTGTATCTGTGACTGAAATATATGACCATCCGGGAACTTGTTGGCTTGAAAAAGTTGTGTTAATGTACCGGAGACCTTTATCGCAGATGTGAGGAAGCTAGTACAAGAAGAAAGCATGGGGCCTTGGAGGGTGTTTGTTAAAGGCTTCTCTATCTATTCAGGCTAATATGGAAGGACTTGTGTAAAAGCGTTTGAGTGTGTTCATCTCCAGTTCCACTAAGCTCAGTAACTCAAGTGGAACTCTTGGGGAAAGAACTTTTTTCACTTGGCATGCTGCTCCATTACTGTGAAACATGTGTGTGTTTACATTTGTATTTAAGCATTTTGGTGGCAGTTGCTAATATTATTAATTTTGTTCTTTTTGTTTTGTTATCTTCTTTTCTTATGTTTACTATTCTTTCTAATTCCTTATGCTTTTAGATTTTTGACTTTTTTGGTCTTTCTGAGAAAATATTTTTGGTATTTGAAATTTGATAATTTTTGTAAGGCTAATGCAAGTGGTCTCACGTGCATATTGTAGTTCCTGGCTTAGGACATGGAGTTTCTTCTTTTTCTTTTTCTTTTTTTAAATTCTTGTTATTTTATGTTTCTTTTAATGACTTGATGTTAATGTGGTGCCACTGAACGTTTTAGATCCCATGCTTCATACTTCTGAGAAAATATTTTGGATGCACCACTTATAATTTGATTACCATGTGGATTCCTGAATGACTCTGTATTGAAGAGAGTTGTTCTCTTTTGGAACGTTAATAGGTCAGATTTTTTCTTTTAATTATCAGATTTTTTAAATCGGTTTTGGGCAACGTTTTTAGTTAGATTTGGAATGGGTTCTGATTGAAAAATAGGTGACTCGAATCTGGAATTCAGAATGGAATCCGAATGCCTCAATAATTAGCCAGATTTTGATAAGGTGATTTATAGTTGTTACATTACTGATTATTGTTCCTAATTGAACTGGATTCTTTTCTTTAACCTTCACTTTGTTTGGTCAATGTTGTATCAAAATGAATTTGTATTGGACTATCAGAGAATTATTAGTTTTTGTATTGATTTGGTAGCTTTGTGCTCATGCTATGATGTTTTTGGGGTCCTCTTTAACGTATAAGCAAGGGATGTTAAGAAAAAGAAAAGTATTATGAATATGTTTTATATTCTCAACGTAACGTATAATTATATTGCCTTTATAAACATAATTTTTAACTCGTGGTTTGATCCTTTGAACTATAAATCACAAGATTTAATCGGATTGATGTTCTGTTGGACGGTACGTAAGATCGTTCAGAACACCTCGATCGGGTTCGGTTCGGTCACCGTGGGTGCAAATAAGACCGCGATCATGTTAATCTTTTATCCAAGCTGCTTTATTTGTTCGATTGTCAGACCTACGCAAACCAATGGACCGGCGAACCTTCCCGACTTAGGTTAGTAGACTTGTACCGAAACTTAATTTTGGGAAACCAACCGAACACCTATTCACTTTGGATGGAGAGGGTTTGCTTTGGCGACTCCGTCACCCAGGACCTCCTCCCTTCGAAATCTCTAAATCCTGTGGTTTCCCTGTTGCCATTCCCGTGGGGAATCAGATCCTTGTTCCTCTGTCAAGTCTGATGGTGAGAAAGCTTCCTGGGCGTCAATTCCGGTCAGCGAGTCGTCTGCTGCTGTTCCATTAGGTTCCTTCCTCCTCCCCCCCTCTTTAGATAAGATCAAAGTTTCCTTCTCCAATTGTGTTATATATTTGATGAGGCAAGACTTTTCTGGCACCGGCCTTGGGCCGCCTGCCTTGTTAGCAAGTTCGTCCGACGACCTCCTCCCCTAGTTGTCCTCCAAACGTTCCTTCCTGAACTTTGGTTTTTGTCCTCCTCCCCTAGCTGGTCATTCTTGACCTGAAGGCGCTTCATGTCCTCTTGAACTTGTTGACCCTGGTCAATCACACGCCACTCCTCACGCCTCGGCCTTTCCTACTCCCAGCCACGCGCCTGTTAGGATTGTTGACCCTCGTCAACTAAACCTTAGCCCAGATCTTCTAGCTGGTGGTGGGGTTCCTCCCCCAATAATGCCTTGTTAGGGGATGATGTGTGATACTGTGACCTCGAAAGCGACGACGAATTTGTTCGACAGGCCGATCGCGAGGACGATTCGTTGTCCACAGATAAATTATTATCTGGCCAACCCACCTCTCGGAAAAAGAATAGCCATGGTGCTCCCTCGCAGTCGTTCTGACTCTTTTGTCTCCAACTTCCTCTACTTGGAGATGTCTTCCTCCTTGGTCGAACATTGCTATCGAGGATTCTCCCTCTGATTCCATCGCAGTAGCCGATGGAACGCTTGAGGCTGCGATGCTGGTGGCCAAAGTGGTTGTTGCATCGATCGGTAGTTTGGAGCTTGTCTTGGATGAGCCGGAGGTCGAGAATATTGATTCAGACTGCTATCTAGCTATTGATAAGAGTTGCTTCAGGGTGTTAGCAAACTACCTCTTTACACCATCTGACTAAACTCATGCCTTCTCCTTCGGAGTTGATGGGATGCATGATATTGTGACCTCTTTTTTTTAATCGAGTTCACGAGACAGATCGGGAGGACGATTCGAAAGGTACCCTTTTTATCTCTCGAACGCTGTTGATTAAAGAACCATGAGTCTCCTTCCTCGAAGCTCTCTTGTGATTGTTTTGATTCTTCCCGCAAGTATTCATAATTTTGAGAAATTTCTATGGACCGTCTAAATTTTTAAAAATTTTCATGAAAATTTTAAAATTTTAAAATAATAAAAATAACCCTCCAACAACCTTGAACTTTAAAAAAAAAAAAAAAAATTGCTATCTTATCTCTCCCCTTAAAAGCTTATATATATTCTTTCTTCATCTTTTTAATAAACTAACCCATATTTCAATTAATCTAAAACTTGAACCGATTAAAAAATTTACTGATATATCAATTTATATTATCAAAATATTAAATAAACATAAAAATATATTAAATTACTAAATAATTAATTATTAATAACTAAGACATGGTACCTTCCAACATCTTAAAGAAGGAATCATTCCATTAAAAAAAAAATTGTTGTCTCTTACGATTCACACATGAGGTAGGATAAGTACTGAATGCATTGATTCAGTACAAGAATATTCGAATTTCTTTTTATAGAATCAAGTTACAAGAATAAAAAAAGAAAAATACAAAAATGAGAAAGATTATAGCTGCATTGAATCAAATATATGATGTGTCTTTAAAGAAGCTAATAATTCTGACTTAATTAAAAAAATTATCTTCATCTCTTGATAATATAAGAGGATTAATATATTTTTTTAATCTTTGTAGATATAATTTTTTAAAATCTTCAATCAAGATTTATAATCATCAAACATGATAGAGTATGATTTACTTTACTTTTTTCTATATTTGTTTTATTTTTTTTCTAATTTAGTAAACATTGACATGTGATAGCTTATTACATATATAAAATATCCTAAGCTAATAATGTTTATTTATATAAAAAAATGAAATAAATTGGTTTCACATCAGGAACAAGTCGGTACTAAGAGGAGTGGGGGGGGGGGGTGAATTAGTGCAGTAGTAAAATCACGTTGGTTTTGAAAATTTCTTTCGTTTTGTACGATAAAACCAATTTCAGAAACTTGCTCAACTTGAAAGCATATTCGTAAACGTATTGAAAGCAATAAGCAAGTAAGGAGGTTTGCAGTAAGATAAATTGCACAAAAGAAAAGACAAACCGGATTTTTATAATGGTTCGGTTGTCGTGACCTACATCCACTCTATCGATTCCTCTTCCGCTAAGGCCACTGGCATCTACTATTGATCTTCCTTTAACAGACGAAGATCAACCTCCTTCTTACACCCCTCTTCTCCTTTTCACAGGTTTAGGAAACAACCTTTATAAGCACTTACTCCTCTCTCAAACTATTCTAACACTTAGACTAGAGGAGGATTCTCACTAAAGATTACAATAGCGTTTTTCCCTTTTTAAATTCTCTGTACTTGTGTTAATTAACCAGGGATGAGAGGGGTATTTATAGGCTTCAAGTTGATTCAAACTCGGAGTCTAAAAAGGTCTCATCCTAGGTTTCCTGAGTATTAGCGGTACCACCACCATTCTTGGGCGGTACTACTACCGCAGGATCTGCTATTGGGCAGTACCACCGCTGGCAGCATTATTGCCGGTGGTACCACCGCCCAGAATACCTAGGGTGCTATTCCCTAGGCGGTGCCACCGTCGGCCAAGGTTTCAGCACCTTGAATCCGGCCCAAATCAACCTAACTTCGGGCCCAATTGGCCCCTGACAGAGTTGATGGGATTACCTCCCAATCCCAACTCCAATTATGTGCTAACTACGATTCCTAAGACATAATCTAAGCAAGATAAGTCCGGTTTCTTCTAGCGAGCTTTCGACGATCTTCCGGCGAACTTCCGACGATCTCTCGACGGTCTCCCGACAAGCTCTTGAACTTCACGACGATCTTCTTGGCGAGTTCTGACGAGCTTCTTTGGCAAGCTCCTGGACTTCTCGGTTGGTTCCGGCAGAACTTCTGACGAAAGTCCAGACTTCCAATGAACTCTCAAACTCCCAACGAAATCACGTTCTTGACTCCAGGACTTCATTTTGTTTTATGCCTTGCTATCGTAGTTAATCCTATACACATAAAAACATACTTTGATCTAGATAATTATTACTAAGCATGAATTATGTTGTTTGGCATGTCATTGGTCCATCGATGCTTCGTCCGATTCTTCGGTGCATCGTCCGATCTTATGGCCTATTGCCCAATCGGCTAGTTGATCTCCGCAACTCCGATATCCATGACGCAATGTCCTCTCTTCTTGGCTCGATGCCCGAATCCATGGCCCGAAGTTTTTTGTTGATATGTCGACCGATCCTCCGGCCCGACATCCAATCTTCTGACACGTTTTCCTCCGGCCCAACATGATTCTTCCTGTTTTAATTGTCTCTCCCTAATCGAAGCATCCAGCGTCACTCAAAACGTAGATCAAATCATAAATACTTATCAATTGGTTTCGTCGTCAAAATTTGAGATTCAACAATCTCCCATATTTTGATGATGACAACCAATTGATGACGGAGTTAACCTTAACTCTCAGAGTTTAAACAAACTCCCCCTATCAATATGTCATATTGATAGAACTCTTGGATTCAAAAGTCCAAGCAACATGTTATCATAAACTTATACATTACATCATCATACTTCTCTCCCTTTGTCATCAACAAAAAGAAGAAGTTCAACTATCAAGTGCTTGAGATATAATATCAAACATTTCATTTATCATCATGCAATTTGTAATCTTGAAAATTTAGCAAGTGCTACATCATGCAAGCTATCAAATTTTAGATATACAAGATAGTAAGATAGCAAGTTTATACAAGCTAGCAAGTTGAAGTGTGTAAGCAAGATAGCTTTCTTGTTGAAGTGTATAAGCTAGCGACGATTCTTGCTTCCTTTTGCAATGTGTAAGTTGCATGTTTTGTTTCTTGAGATAGGTAAGATAGTACGCTCGTTCTTCTCTTTTGAGAAGTGCCATTTTTGCTTCATTTGCAAAGTGCAAGCTAGCAAAATTTTACATTATTTTACAACATACGAGTTAGCAATTTGACAAGTGTTACTTCTCTTTGAAATACGAAGGCTAGCAAGTTTTTGAAAAAAAATGCGAGATAATAAGCTAACAAGATACAATGTTTTACATGAAGCAAACTAACAAGTTTTGTATTATGCAAGCTAGTGAGTTTTTTACAAACCTTTTGATATATACAAGATAGTGTGTTTTTGCATCTACTTAAAACGTGCAAGCTAGCTATCTCCCCCTTTGTCATTGTCAAAAATAAGGGAAGAATATAATTTTGTATCTCTTTTTTTCTTTACAATAATTTTTATATAATGACAAAGGATAAATAACAAAGATGAAAAATAAGTCATGAATGTTAAAACAATTTTTCATCATGAATATTTCATCATTGCATGCATCATTATCATAAGTTAAAGTATTACATGCATAATACCAAATCATTATTTATAATTATATCGATATTCAAATCATTATTTCAATATGTTTGTGCATTACATGCATAATTTTAAAACATTACATATCATCCTTACTCTATGTATGATACTAAAAATAAATCAATTATCATATCATACATGATACTCATAAGCTAGCAAATTTATATCATTTTAGAGCATCAACACAATATCATGAGTATTTCATGCATTCATATTATCAATATTTCAATCATTATTTCAATCATAAAAAATGAAAGATCAAGTCTAAAATTTAAGAAATCAAGAGAAACCATGATCCATTTTAATAAATCTCCTCTTAAATAATTAACGAAAAGAACTTTTAGGAGATCATGATATAGATAAAATTTATTTAATCTTGTAGGAGAACTGTCAGGGAAAGAGTCGGCACTAAGAGTGGGGGGGGGTGTGTGAATTAGTGCCGCGGTAAAAATTACGTCGATTCAAAACTTTGTTGCGATTAAATCCGTTTTCGATGAAAAATCATTTCGTAAAGGTAATGACTTTGAAAGTGCATAGAAGATCATAGTTGATGTAAAGCAAGTAAAGTGGTTTGCAGTTAAAGTAAATTGCTCAAGAGAAACGCAAATCGGATTTTTATAGTGATTCGATCATCGTGACCTACATCCACTCCGTCGATTCCTCTTCCGTCGAAGCCACCGGCATCTATTATCGGTCTTCCTTCAATAGGCGAAGACCAACCACCTTTTACACCCCTCTTCTCCTTTTCACAGGTTTTGGAGACAACCTTTTACAACCCTCTTTTATAAGGTATCCCTCTCACACCTCCCTTAGAACTCTCTCTAAGCTTTGGGAGGAGGGAACTAAACTTTCTAAGGTTTACAACTTTAGAATCATAAAGTTTTGCTCAATATTTTTTGCTTATCCATGCAGGAATAGCTAGGGTATTTATAGGCACCAAATGGATTCAAATTTAGAGTCTAAAATTCAAACCCCCTAAAATTTTAGGGTATGAGCGGTACCACCGCCCAGACAATCTCTAAGATTGTGTTTGGGTGGTACCATCACCTGACATAGTCTCAGAGACTGTGCCATGATAGTTTCACCTGTTTGGTCATTATTTAGGCCTTTCTCTTGGTCCAACACAGCCCAAACTTGGCCAAACTGTCCCCTAATTGGGTTGGCCCAATTCTAATCCCTATTATGTGTTAACTATGAATTTTAAGACATTTGTTAAGCAAAACAAAGTCTGTAAGTCTAGGTTTCTTTCGGTGAGCTTCCGACGATCTTTTGGTGAACTTCCGATGATCTCTTGGCAATGTCCCAATAGACTCCTGGCAAGCTCCTGGACTTCATGATGATCTTCTTGGCAAGTTTCGACAAGCTTCTTTGGCAATCTCTAGGACTTCTCGGTCAATTCTGACAGAACTTCCGACGAACGTCCGGACTTCCGACGAACTCTCGAACTCCCAACAAAACCACGTTTTTGATTCCGGGATTTCATTTTGCTTTATGCCTTGCTATCATAGTTAATCCTGCACATATAAAAACACACTTCGATCTAGACAATTATTACTAAGCATGAATCATGTTGTCCGACATGTCATTGGTCTATCGACGCTTCATCCGATTCATTGACGCTTCGTCCGATTCTTCAACGCATCATCCTCTCTTACGGCTTATTGCCCAATCAGCCAGTTGACCTCCATAACTCCGATATCCTTGGCGTAATTTCTGCTCTTTTTAGCTCGATGCCTGAATCTATGGCCCGAAGCCTTCTATCGATATGTCATCCAATCCTCCGGCTAGACGTCCAATCTTCTAACATGTTCCACCAGCCCAACATGATTCTTCTTGCTTTAATTGTCTCATCCTAATTGAAGCATCCTGCATCACTCAAAACACAGATCAATTCATAAAAACTTATCAATTAGTTTCATCATCAAAATCCGAGATTCAACAATCTCCCCCTTTTTGATAATGACAACCAATTGATGACGGAGTTTAAACAAACTTTCAGAGTTTAAACAAACTCCCCCTATCAATATGTCATGTTGATAGAGACTCTTGGATTCAAAAATCCAAGCAACATATTATCATAAACTTATGCATAACATGATACTTCTCCCCCTATCAATATGCCATGTTGATAGAGACTCTTGGATTCAAAAATCCAAGCAACATATTATCATAAACTTATGCATAACATCATACTTCTCTCCCTTTGTCATCAACAAAAAGGAGAAGTGTAACTAGTAAGTGTTTTTAGACATCTAAGTTCAAATCATTGCATAATAAATCTCAAGTTTTATCACCATTGCAAGCTAGCAAAAATTTTGAGTTTTACATCATGTAAGCTATCAATATTTAAGATATTCAAGAAGGTAACTTTTGATTTTAGAAATATGCAAGTTAGCAATCTTTGCTTCTCTTTTGAGATGAGCTAGCTAACATGTTTTTACATCTTCTTGACTTGTGGAAGCTAACAAGTTTGCCTCTTTTCATGATGTGTACGCTAGAAATTCTTTCTCCCCCTTTGTCATTGGCAAAAAGAGAGGAATAACAAAACAATGGTGTAATTAATCAATTATCAAATTATGACAAAAATAAAGTGTCATTCTTATTTCAATAAACCTTGAATTTAAATTTAATTCAAGTAAATGTAATTTTAATCATGATTCTCATACATGATATGCAGTACAACAAAAATATCATCATATTAAAATTATAAGTATTGTATGCATCATTTTTAAATCAGCTAGCAACTTTGCTTCCTAGAAAGTTTTTCTCCTTGCAATTTGTAAGCTAGCAAATTTTACACATGAAAGTTGGCAAAATTTTTTACATCTTTTGGGATAAACAAGCTTTTAACTTCTTCTTGAAGTATGCAAGCTAGCAAATTTCTCCCCCTTGGTCATTGTCCAAAAAGAAGGGAAGAAAATAATTTTGTAATTTTTTTCCCTTTACAATAATTTTTAAATTATGACAAAGGTAAATAACAAAGATGAAAAATCAAGTCATGAATGTCAAAATAATTTTTTTATCATGAATATTTTATCATTGCATGCATCAATATCATAAGTTGAAGTATTGCATGCATAATACCAAATCACCATTCATAATTACATTAATATTCTAGTCATTATTTCAATCATCAAAAAATCAAGTCATGAATGTCAAAATCATATTATTGCATACATTCATATCATCACATGAAGAATATCAAGAAGAACTTGGTGATGGGATATAATTCATGAATATAAAGAATTTGACATAATAAAATTCAAGTTATAAACCTTAAAAGATGTCAAGTATAGTAGGAGAACAAGTCTTCTTTTTAGTGAATAGCAAAAAGAATAGTAGGAGAACAAGATCTCAATTCATGCATATCAATAGATATGATTCACTTTGACAAGTCTCATTTTTAGTAAATAACAAAAAGAAACATGGGAGTTCAAAAATAAGATCTTGATTCATATCAAGAATTCAAGATCATAGATGAAGACATTCTTATAGCAAAAACATATCATGAGAGAACACATAAATGATCTCAATTTATGTATAATATCTCTCAATTCATTATGAATCATAAAAATTATAATTCTGAAAAATTATGATTCATTTAGAAAATCTCCTCTTAAGAAAATACCAAGTAGAATCATAGGTGAATGATTAAAAAAAATCTTGATTCATAATAAATCTTAATTTGTAAATATCAAGAAATTGAGATCATGATTTGGATAAAAAAATTTATTCAAATTTAAATCATCAAATCATCAAAATCACTTTCATAGTTCAAGATATTCAAAATAATATAAAATATATATTTCAATCTCTTATTTAAAACTCGATAAGATAGAGATGTTTCATTTTAAGTTATTAGTTTTTATACAAGTATGCTTTTTGTCTTTTTATACCGAATAAGAACATGCATCAATCGTTTAGGATTGAAAAATAAATTTCATCATATAAACCATCAAGATCAATAAATCATAAATTACCCAAAAATCATCATGCATAGATTCATATTAAGCATGATATCAAACCTCTTAACATTTTCATTAAGACATCAAGCATGGTTTTAATCAAAATTAAGAAACAATATGATTAATCAACATAATACACATTAATACTTCTTAAAAACATACATAGGATTATCATTAGATTTAAGTCTAACATTTTTATTCATTTATCATAAAACATGTAATTTTCATGATCATTTTCAAAATTACTAGAAAGATAAGCATGATCCCATTTTTTTTAACATTTTCATTATATTATTAAATATGTAATTTTCAAGAAAAATAATTTTTTTAAACTAAAATAACTCATGAAAAGCATTATGTAATTTCGAAATAAGGTAAAGGGGTTTTTGTTACCTCATTGTAGAAAGCCGTTAAGGCGTAATTTGCCACCTCGCCTTTGTTAATTTTCTTCTTGTCTTCGGATGCGCTAAATTCATCCAAAGTAGCCTTCTTCTTCTTTTTAAGTTTATTTTTAATTTTTGATTCTTGTTTTAAAAATTTCATGAGGAGTTCAAGTTCACCATCACTTAAGCTTATGCTCGAGTGGTCTTCAATTGTTCTAAGTCCGAAATCCTTCCTGTTCTTTGGAAGGTGGTTCTCAAGTTCTTTATGTGCATTGCACGTCATTTCATAGGCCATCAAAGACCCTATAAGTTCTTCAATTGGTAAATGGTTCAAGTTTTTTGATTCTTGAATAGCCGTTACTTTTGAATCCCAACTCTTATTAAGAGAATATAAAATCTTGTTTACAAGTTCGAAGTCTGAAAAACTTTTACCAAGTGCTTTTAAACCATTGAAGACATCCGTAAAACGAGTGTACATGTCTCCAATGGTTTCGCTTGTTTCATATGAAAACGTTTAAAATTATGCATCAAAAAGTTGAATTTTGAATCTTTAACTTTGTTAGTGTCTTCATGTGTGATTTCAAGAGTATGCCAAATGTCAAAATCCATTTCGCAAGTAGAAACCTAATTAAATTCGGTTTTATCTAATGCGTAAAATAGAGCATTAATAACTCTAGCATTTAAAGAAAAAGTCCTCTTCACCAAATCATTCCAATAGTTCGTTGGAAGAGAAGACCTTCGAAAATCATTTTCCATAATACTCCATAAATTTAAATACAAAGAAAGTAAGAAAACTCTAATTCGAGTTTTCCAATATGTGTAATCCATCTCATTGAACAAGGGAGGATGAATGAGAGAAAGTCCCTCTTGAAATCTGAAAAGAGCCATTTCTCTTAGGTGTTAAACCAAATTAACGAGGCTATGATACTAATTGTTAGGAAAAGAGTCGGCATTAAGAGGGGTGAATTAGTGTAGTGGTAAAAATTACGTCGGTTCAAAACTTCGTTGCGATTAAATCCATTTCCGACAAAAAATCGTTTCATAAAGGTAATAACTTGGAAAGTGCACGGAAGAGTATAGTAGATGTAAAGCAAGTAAAGTGGTTTGTAGTTAAAGTAAATTACTCAAGAGAAACATAAACCAGATTTTTATAGTGTTAGGATCGAGAGCACTAAGAGGAAGGGGGGGGGGGGGTGAATTAGTGCAGCGAAAAACTTTCTGCGATTAAAATCGAAAGCTGCGTTCAAACGATAAAAATAACTTCTGTATGAAAGTCGATACTAAGCAAGGTTAAAGTCAATCTATGCAGGTAGTTTGCAGCTATGATGAAAACCAGAATATCGGTGCAAACTGAAATCCGACGTTCGTACGAAGAAACTGATTTACGTCTAAATGCTGATTCGTAAATCACTTGATTAGATAAGACGCAGTTTAAGCAGGAGTATAAAGGCAGTGTGCAGTTATGGTAAAGCTCAAAACGTAAATGCAATCTGCAATATGATGATCATACGAAAAAGCATATTTACGTCTAAACGCAGATTTACGTTTGAACCTTGAAACTCGTTTGTAAAATCGCAGAGGGCAGTAAGCTATTGAGAAGTTTGCAGTGAAGGTAAAATGCTCAAAGGAAATGCAAACTGAGATTTAGAGTGGTTCGGTCAATCTTGACTTACTCCACATTTGGCTTCCTCCACCGACGAGGTCACCAACGTCAACTAGAGGCATTCCTTCAATAGGCGAAGGCCAACCACCCTCTTACAGATTCACTCCTTTTGACGGGCTTAGGAGACAACCCTTACAGCAGTTTTCTCTCTTCTCTTTACAACTCAAACTTTGAAGAACAGAAAGAGGAGAACTAGCAGTTTTGAGCTCTAAGAACCACAGAAAGACAGCAAGATTTCAAGTGTGTGTTCTGTGCTTTCAGTGTTGAATCGGTGGGGTATTTATAGGCTCCAACCCAGTTCAAATTTGGAGCTCAAATCTGTCAATTCCTGGAATTCCGGGATCAGGCGGTTGCACCTCCTGACTGGGGCGGTTGCACCGCCTGGCAGAGCTCGAAGGCTGAGCCTCTGGGCGGTGCCACCTCTGTCAGGGGCGGTTGCACCTCTCTGCCAGAGCTCGAAGACCGAGCTCAGGCAGTTGCACCGCCTGACTGGGGAGGTTGCACCGCCTGGCAGAGCTCGAAACATGAGCTCTGGCGGTGCTACCTCTTGACAGAAGAGGTTGCACCGCCCAGTCTCACTCGGAGACTGAGCCCGGGGTGGTGCCACCTCTTGGCTGGGGTAGTTGCACCGCCCAGTCTCACTGGGAGACATAGCCTGGGCGGTGCTACCTCCTGGCTTGGGTGGTTGCACCTCCCACAGCAATTAGGGTCCGAATGGGTTAATCCATTCGGCCCAATTTGATTCTTTCAGGGGCCCAATTGCCCCAAGATTAAGCTAATGGGATCACCTCCCATTTCTAACTTAATCAATGTGCTAACTATGATTATTTCCTAAGACATATTCTGCAGCTTGCTCCGGTGCATCAATCGCTTCTTCCGGCGAGTTTCCGGCGAACTTCCGTCAATCATCCGACGAACCCTCGGTGATCCTCCTACGGACTTCCGGCAAACTCCTGGACTTGCGACGATCCACTTGGCAAGTTCCGATGAGCTCCTTTGGCAAGCTTCTGGACTTCTCGGATTTGTTCCCGTAGAACCTCCGATGACTGTCCGAACTTCCATCGAGCTCTCGAACTCCCAACGTGATCATTGTCATGACTCCGGCATAACTCCTGTTGCATGTCTTACTTTCATCGTAGTTAATCCTACACATGTAAAACAAAAACTTTGATCGAGACAATTAATCCTAAGCAATTAACTAAGTTGTCCGGCATGTCATTGGTCCCTCGACGCTTCGTCCGATTCTTCGGCGCATCATCCTTTCCTACAGCCTATTGCCCAATCGGCCAGTTGACTCCGCAACTCCGATATCCTTGGCACAATACCCGCTCTTCTTGGCCCGATGCCCGAGTCCACGGCCCGAAGCCTTCTGTCGATACGTCGACCGATCCACCGGCCCGACGTCCAATCTTCTGACATGTTCCTTCGGCACAACATGATTTTCCTGCTTTAATTGTCTCATCCTGATCGAAGCATCCTGCGTCACTCAAAACGCAGATTAAATCATAAATATATATCAAGTAGTTTCATCATCAAAATATGAGATTCAACATATAGTGGTTCGGTCATCGTGACCTACATCCACTCCACTAATTCCTCTTCCGTCGAGACCACTAGCATCTATTATCGGTCTTCCTTCAATGGTGAAGACCAACAACCTTTTACACTCCTCTTCT
The DNA here is from genome assembly GCF_036884655.1 of Musa acuminata AAA Group. NCBI lineage: Eukaryota > Viridiplantae > Streptophyta > Magnoliopsida > Zingiberales > Musaceae > Musa > Musa acuminata. The sequence continues at coordinate 30,211,851 of NC_088334.1, read as the reverse complement.
CTTTTTCACAGGTTTAGGAGACAACCTTTTACAACCCTCTTTTACAAGGTATCCCTCTCACACCTCCCTTAGAACTCTCTCTAAGCTTTGGGAGGAGGGAACTAAACTTTCTAAGGTTTACAACTTGAGAATCATAGAGTTTTGCTCAATATTTCTTACTTATCCATGCAGAAATAGCTAAGGTATTTATAGGCCCCAAATGGATTCAAATTTGGAGCCCAAAATTCAAACCCTTAAAATTTTAAGGTACGGGTGGTACCACTGCCTGAAGGTTGACACTGGGCGGTACCACCACCCAGACTGGTGGTGCCACTACCCAGACAGTCTCTGAGACTGAGTCTGGATGGTACCATTACCCAAACTGGTGGTACCACCACCTGACATAGTCTTAGAGACTATGCCACGACGGTTTCACTTGTTTGGTCATTGTTTGGGTCTTTCTCTTGGCCCAACACAGCCCAAACTTGGCCCAACTGTCTCCTAATTGGGTTGGCCCAATTCTAATCTTTATTATATGCTAACTATAAATTTTAAGACATTTATTAAGCTAAACAAAATCTATAAGTCTAGGTTTCTTATGGCGAGCTTCCGACGATCTTCTAGCGAACTTCCGACGATCTCTTGGCAATGTTCCAGTGGACTCCCGGTAAGCTCCTAGACTTCATGATGATCTTCTTGGTGAGTTCTAATGAGCTTCTTTGGCAAACTTTGGGACTTCTTAGTCAATTCCGACAAAACTTTCAACGAACGTCTAGACTTCCGATAAACTCTCGAACTCCCAACGAAATTACGTTCTTGACTCTGGGACTTCATTTTATTTTATGTCTTGCTATCATAGTTAATCCTACACATATAAAAACACACTTCGATCTAGACAATTATTACTAAGCATGAATCATATTGTCCGGCATGTTATTGGTCCATCGACGTAAGGGATTTGAAAGCGACATTTTTTTGAAAATAAATATGTAGTATAAATAAATAACATGCAAACTTTGCAAAAAGTAAACAACTAAGACATGGTCTTCTATCTTAATATACTCCTACTATTTTCTTATGAAGCACACAACTCTCTCCGGTATGTTCATTAAAGATCTCCGGCAGATCTCTAGTGGGGATCGAGATCCAATCGATGTTTCAACGTAACCTCGAGGGACTCGACCAATTATCTTAAGCTCAAAAGATAGGCAACTCTTGCCGATCACAACTCTTTGTGATTCTCGTCCTATTCGGCCTCCTAACCATCATGGTCTTGAGGTACTCGACCAACCATGATGTCTAGTTAGTCATCATCATCGTTATAAGATGAGTTTGATTTGATGATATACCCTCGAAGAACTTGACCAAGTATACCATGTCCTCAGGTCACCGGTGACATCTCTATGTCATAGGTAAGATCTTGAATCATAATATAGGTGAGCCTCGAGGGACTCGACCAACTCAACCTACTGTCACGACCTTAGCTGGTTTTGCCTAAGGCGTGCGGCACCCTCGCGCGTCCGTCCGCAAAGGTCAGCCTCCCCGAAGCCTCCCATTGTCCCTTAGGACCAACAAAAGAGAGAACGGGTTAAAGAGAACGCCTCAATCGGGATCCACAAGCAAACATGTCCGAAAAACACTTCATAGACAATGCAAATTACAAACAGACTTTACAAGCTCTGAATAGTTGCACAACAAAGGGTAAAATGGTCCATTACAGACCGAAAAGCTCTCGAACGTGTCCACATGACACAACCTTTATTTACAAGCCTAAAGAGGCCACCAACCCAACTAAAATGGGACTATTAAGCCTTCGGCCGCCCCTTTACATTCTGTACAAGGCATGAACATGCCAAAAGACACGGACATACATAAGCATTACATCCAACATCTTGTTTAGATGTTTGTCCGTTACATTCTCCCCCACTTATCCCTTCGACGTCCTCGTCGAAGCCTTTGTGAACACTGCAACTCTTCGCCTTTGCTGAGTCTTCAATCTTCTGCTCCAGCTGCAATGCGCCTCCTGGCTCCCAGCTGCTCTCCGCTGTTGTTTTTTTTTGAGTAGTCGAACCTTTGATCCGCCATGCTGCTTCAACTCGCTAATGACTCTGACTCTGGTGTGGGGTTGGCTGAGTTGTATTGATCCTCGTTGATTCCTGCGGATCCACCAAATGAAGGAAAAGACCATTCTTACTGCGCCAGTTTCTCAAAATTTCCACATGCTGCTTGAACTGGGTGGATGCTTGTTGGAGCTTTAACGAGCATCGCCTCGCAAACTTCTGAAGTTTTGGGTCCTTCCTCCACAACATCTGCTCATTGACTCTTCTTTCAGTTAGTTGTCACATCCAAGTAGGTTCGCATCACTTCCGCTTTCGATTGGCATTTCGTTGGGAAATGAAGCGGACAATCTACTCTCAGTAGCACTGATCACCGTTGGTGAGGATTTGACAACTATTGTCTTCCATTATCTTCGAAGGGTCTTTGAACTTGTGCAGAGCTCCTCTGCTGGATAGATAAGAGAACTGGGGTACTCGGTTTCGCCCATTCTCTTAAGAGTTGAGAAGGCAAAGGTTACTTGACTTCGCCCGCCTCCTCGAGATTGTACTTCATGCATCGAGCTGGTTACTGGCCTTCGCCTGCTCTTTGCTCACACTTCTGAAGTACTTGAAGTGTTTGCACTCCTTGCGTTGAGTTGGCTACTGTGATTCACCTTCTCAATGCCATCGAACTTCTGGAATGCGGGAAGTTTTCACCCCAACTTGGAGTAATTCTCTGATAGATGAGGTCGCCTCTGGGATTGTACCGTCTTCTCCATCAACCCTGCCGCCTACTCCACTGAGTAGCAAAGGTACAGCACCGCGTACTGCTTGCTTCGTTCCTTGGTCGTGCACTCTTGCATGACCCGAAGTCCTTCACTTACGGCTATCTTGATGAGAAACTTGTTGACACCGGTCTTACGAAGTTCTTCGGCCTCTGCCCTTCAGCCTTGTCTCGGTACTTGAAGATTGCCTCTGCATTCTCCACCTCCTCGGCCCCTTTCACGACCAAGCGCTCTCCCTCCATGAGAGCAAGGGATCAATGACTTGCACGGAAGTCCCGCCTCTGCGGTACCATGGCGCTGGCATGCCCATGGCCCTACTATCCGTCGCCTCGCCTCTATATCCCTTTTCTGCATTATCAGTAGAAATGTCTCTGTGGCACTCCTCTGAGTCCACCTCCATTCTGACTGATGCTTGATTTTGGGTAGCTAAGTCCCTCTGGACTCATCGTCGCTTCCTCGCCCCTTTCGACCCCCTGCTTCAACACCACTGTGTTCTCCAAGCAGTCCGTTTGGTCGATGGAAAGACAGACTGCAACTCCCATGCATGGCCTCTGCCATCACATTGTAGGGTTTGCCCCGATTCTGTTCTCCTTAGCTTCCTTGGTAGCAACGTTCGCTTACTCGACCTTGTCCTCTGACTTGTCGGGCTCCCTTAAGCGAATATGAGCTCTGGAGCAGTCCAACTCTCCAGCTGCTTCGATCATACCTCTGCATGATCAAGTCCCTCTCATGGGACTCACTGGTACTTGCATTCGAACTTTTCCCTTGGTGGAACCCAGCCCCCATATGCTGATGACCAAGGTTTTCATCCAATGCAAAATTCGGTGCACGCCCGGAAGACCCGCCTCTGCGGTACCATGGCCTTCACTCCTTGAATCCATAGCCCTTCTTGCCGTCGTGTTGTTCACCAAAGCGGAGCTCCCAGTAGCTCCCGATCATACCTCCATATGATCTAGTCCCTCCCGGGACTATGTCGTGTGTGTCGCATTGCCACAAACTGTTCCACCACGATCCGCTGCACCATGTCGCCTCCTGGTGACATCTCCATTGCATTCTGATCCTTGTGGAATAAACTCGAATTGTGAACCCTCCATGTGTGGCCTCTGCCAATACATCGCAGGGTCTCCTCCACCTTCGATTTTGTTCACTCCTTTGGCAATCGACCTTTATCCACCCACTCTTGGGTCACACCTAGATAAAGCACCGCTCTAGGACAGTCCGTCGCCTAGTAGCTCCCGAAGTCCACCGACTTCACTGTAATTTGTGCACCATTGTCTGGATCCTGGGCCTCTGCCCCTACCAGCACAATCTCCACTGCGCACCGCTTCCTTCATAGCAACTCGAATGGCAACACTGTGGCATATTCTTCAAGAGTACCCGCCTCTGTGTCCTCTTGCCCCGTGCTAAGGCCTTCTGAACTCAACTTCGCCTCCGCAAATTGAGTCGCCTTAGTTCCTCCATCAAATGCTCCTCCGAGATAAGGTGCATGTGCCCCGAAGCTCCCTTCATCTTTGGCACCATGCAAGATGAGTCCGCTCTGTCAGAATGAAGGACCCAGGGAACAGCATGATTCTACTCCTGCCTCTGCAAGAGTTCATGTCCTTGACCTCTGTCTAGGGAAAGCGCTGTGCCTCTGCTCCATGTTCCAACTTCTATGCTGGCTCCCTTCATGCGGCTTGAGTACTTCGCCAAGTTACACCCAAGTTGCTCCGCTCCTCGTTTTTGCATTGAGTCGATGGTGGCCCTCGCGCCTACCATTCCACGGGTCAGCCCTCCCTTGAGTCCGATCTCCATATCGACTCCAAGTGTGCCTCCATTTGAGTTGCTTTGGGTCGCTCCCCCACTTGATCTCGCAATGCATCCACCAATGCATTCTCTCAAGCGAGATCATGCGATGACTCCTCGCCGCTTGCTCAGTCCATCGAGCTTCGTAGAGTTGTTGTTTGTGAGGTACTCCTCCTCAACATGTGAAGTCCGTCTCACATGATTCTCCCTCTGGAGAGCTGAGACTTATCCCTCCTGGATAACTGTCCCGTTGGAGCAACATCTCTCTTCGTTTCGGAGACCACCATCCCCTTGGACTACTCCGATCTGCTGAACAAACTGTGCATTGTTCTGCCTCTTGCAAACGCACTTGCTAGATTGCGCCTCCACGTCAATACAGCCACCGCTGCACCCCTCAAGGCCTAGCAACATGCTGAACTCGTTGCACACTTCAGCCTCCTCCGGACGTATCCTTCGCATGTCGAAGAGAAAGTTTCAATGCTCCATGGCGCCGAGTCTCGACCGCCTTGGGATGGCCACGAACAATCCATCGTCCGCATACAAGCCCATGCATGAGTACCGAATTCTTCGAGTTAGCAATTCCCCTCACCTCTGTGAGCTTTGCACAACTCTTTCGGTCGCTGAGCAACTCATTCCACTTTGCATGGTCTCATCCTTTGCCAAGCGCCTCGCTTGCCTTGAGCACCATCAAGTAAAGTTGTCAACGTTGAGCCGTAGCTCAAACTCAGCCATCCCAACCTTTGTGCGCTCCGCATTCTTCCAAGCTTGCCTGTTCTCGTGGTGCCTCTTGCGCGAAGGGTTGGCCATTCCTCTGAATGCCAATGTTAGATGCCCGCTCCTCTGAGCGACTCTTTTCCCTACATCTCCATGCCCGTTTTCCCTCAAACGGTCGCGCGTTGCTGACTGCCCTCAACGCAGCCCCGCTAGGTCCCCCACGTTTGCATGTCAAGTGTTTCTATGAGTGCTTGTCCCGCTCTGATACCACAATGTCACGACCTTAGCTGGTTTTGCCTAAGGCGTGCGGCACCCTCGCGCGTCCGTCCGCAAAGGTCAGCCTCCCCGAAGCCTCCCATTGTCCCTTAGGACCAACAAAAGAGAGAACGGGTTAAAGAGAACGCCTCAATCGGGATCCACAAGCAAACATGTCCGAAAAACACTTCATAGACAATGCAAATTACAAACAGACTTTACAAGCTCTGAATAGTTGCACAACAAAGGGTAAAATGGTCCATTACAGACCGAAAAGCTCTCGAACGTGTCCACATGACACAACCTTTATTTACAAGCCTAAAGAGGCCACCAACCCAACTAAAATGGGACTATTAAGCCTTCGGCCGCCCCTTTACATTCTGTACAAGGCATGAACATGCCAAAAGACACGGACATACATAAGCATTACATCCAACATCTTGTTTAGATGTTTGTCCGTTACACTACGTCGGGAATCGATTTCTTCATATAACGATGGAAGGCCACGTGGATCAATCTATTATCTCACAATTACCGACTTAATATTATCGAGAGAGGAGATTTTATTTTGGTCTCCTAATATGACATGTCAAACACATTCATATTTAATATATATCTACATTGCATGCAAATATATATACATATCTAGTAAGTATATAAACAATCATACATCACATGAGCAATCATACCAAATGATTATAGATCACAACCTAATATGATTAAGCCCAAGCTAGTGGGCTCAATCACTCACATCAAGATCTATATGTGTAACAGCGTATCTCCATGCCCTATGATCGTCCATCTCGTCCTTATCGATTTCGTCGATATCTCGATGTATCTCCATGTATCGCGATCATCCATCGCAACCTCATGGGTTCGCTATCGCCTCCATACTCCTACTGCGCCTTCTCATATGATTACAACTTTAATCATATATATGCAGGCCCAACAATAAACGAGAATAAAATTGGAGGCTCGGAGGCCTCAATAATAATAATAATCACATGACATGTATACACACATCACATGGTCTATGCTCATTTATCCATATCATACATGACATGTATACATCATCACCATGTAGGACTACTAGATAATAATTATAATAATTACTTAAATTATTTAATTAATTATTATGCAGTATTTTGGGAACCCTACCATAGGGTGCCCCAAAATGGCAAGTAGTTCCTTAAGTGGGTAGGAAATCTTAGCCACTAAGGACTCCCTTATGGCTAAGAATCCTAGGCCACAAGGCTGCCTTATGTGGCTAGGAAACCCTAGCCACCAAGGAGTCTCTTGTAGCCAGGAAACCCTAGCTGTAGGGTAGCCTTGGGCGGCCATGAAAACTAGGCACTTGCTTGCCCCATGCGGCCAAGAGTCCTAGCTGCTAGGGGCACTTAGGTGGCTAGGAAACCCTAGCTGCCTGTGGTGCCCCCTGTAGCTAGGAAACCTGGCTGCAGGGGCTACCATGCAGAAGGTTAAGAGCAGCCTTGCTGCTCTTATTCCTACTACTTTTGGCCAGGCTGGGAGCAGCAAATTTGAGCTCTCGACCAAGGTTGCAAGCAGCCTTCGGCCAATCCAAGGGGCAGCAATAGTTGTTGCCCTTTCTTCTCCTTTTGTGTCAATAAATTTGACATCAAAAGCCCTATCTAAAACATATCTTAAAAACAACAAAAGTGCTACAAAAATTTAAAAACTATGATAAAAAAATCATAGCTTCTGCCATGTGGATCATTGCTTGAGAGGAGGCTAGTTGATTTTCTTCATCCTTTCCCATAGATCTATAAGTTTTTAGGGATATACAATCTCCCTAAATAACACATAAATTTAGGATTTTTATTTTTTATTCTTCCACTGTACATATAAATACTATCCCAGATTTCCCAAAAACAATTGGTGGTACTATCATCATAACTTTTGATGTCACATTTTTGGACATTCGGGCGATACCATCGTTTGATGTCACATTTTTGGACATTCGCAACTTTTAATGTTGTATTTGTTAGATTTCTCAAGGCCATTGTTTTTGCCTTCTAACAGACCCAATTTGGCCCAAGTCCAAGCCCATTAGCTTTCTCAACAAGTCGGTATGTTTTCGGCCTAATACCAACATAATTTGACCAAGAAAGACCTCGTTCAAGACTTTAACAATCCAACCATATATTTGGTATAATTATGAAACTGATTAGCATGTTATATGCCATTTTGGCATATCATTTGATCTTTTGGCACTTCATCCAAACCTTCGACATATCGCTTGATCTATCAGCATATCGACTTTCCCACGATATCTAATTTTTTGATGTAATACTTAATCCTTCCAACATGATACCCGAACTTATAGAACAAAGTTCAATCTTCAGCATGTCGACCAATCCTTCAGCTCGACATTCAATTTCTAACATGATACTTTTCTCGGCACAACGTTTGATTCTCCTAGATCGATAATTTGCCTTTGATGATTCGAGTCCTTGATTAATATATTTCTTGCGTCACCTATCTCAAAAGCATATATTAGTCTATAAACTCATCAATTGATTTCATCATTAAAATCTAGGATTTAATAATATGTAATTACTGTGGGAAAATCTTTGGGGGCGACATCACATGCGCAGCGGGAGAACAAGAAAATAAAATCCCCGATTCCCAAAGAGATGTCCGTCGTTGTGCGAAGATTAGTGTGCAAAATCCGTGAAACTGAAAAACTACGTATAGAATAGATTGTGTTACTTAGGGAGATCATATATCCCTGTTTCCTTGTAGATCCTTAGGAGAGGGTGAAGGAGGTCAAGCGTCCTCCTCTCTAGCGGTGATCCACACAGTAGGGCTGCGACGACGCTCCTCAAAACTCCATGCTTGCTCTGAGCTGGAGAGGGGAAAGAGAATATGAGAGGCAAGTAAAGACTCTAGCCTATGAAGCTCTGAATCCCTCCTATTTATAGAGGTCCCCTGTCAAACCCTAATGGATCCTCGCCTAGTGAGTATTGGATCTGCATCCAATAACCCAAGCCTTTTAGATTAGTGGATCTCTATCCAATAATCTCTCATGGGCTCTTATTGGATCTCGTCCATGGGATCCAATAATTCAAGGGCTTATTGGATATCCAATAAGACAAGGGCTCCGTCGGATATCTCATATCCGAACCTCTACTCATTGCAATGCCTACCATATGTGTGTGACCCTCTAGGCCCAATATCGAGTTGGCTGTGAGTCATACCTATCAGAACTCCTTCTAACTCAGTGAATTATTATCTCTGTAATAATTCACTTGACTCATCAACTACGGACGTACTAGGCCACTAGGTCGTAGTCCCCAGACGATACAGGGGAATCCAATCCATTGGACCTGTCTGTCCTCAGTTACCATGTACCTATAGTCCCTCATCCATCTAATATCCCAGAGACCGTATATCGAGTATGGTGCTGTCAGACCCATACGGTTTCTACTCGAGTCTCGCTCTAATCGGGTTCTCCCAGAGAACTCTTTCTCTCTCAACCCGAATGACCTTGGCCAGGGATTTGTCTGAGCAAGAACATATGGGATATTCCTCTCATGATGCCGAGAGTGGATGATCCTCTATTAACACTCAATAGCCCTCGTAATGTCGACTACCACTCCCAATGACCAACTGTACTAGATCTGGGACAACCAAACCTATAAGTCTGGTATCAAAGAGTAGAGCACTCATACAGGACATTCTTGGTGTCTCAAGTCTAAGGACCAGATATACCACTAGGACTACGGAATCGCTGTCTGACAATAAGGCATCATCAACCATTCAACATTCCGTAAGCGGATCAATTAGTGAACTCATTCTCCAATGAGCACCTATACTATATCCCTAGTGTCCCTACACGAGCAGCTATGAGACCTATTGCATCCATCATATGAACGGGTATACAGCACACCAATCTGTCCGGTTATCACGATGTCCCTCTCGAGTAACCTATGACCGGGATTATTTAGGATATGTGTTTAAAGGTGAATCGATATTATTTTCGTGATCTCATCATGATTTAATTCCCATTGTACAAATCTAAGGACATCACAATATATATATATATATATATATATATATATATATATATATATATATATATATATATATACATATATGCAATAGTTATAAAGTGATATATGCCAAAAATATAATAAGCAAAAAGATTCTGTATCAAATCACACGTGCCATCACTCACGTGATTGGCTTGTTGGGCACCTATGACTAGCAATTACTCCATAAAATCTTTTGTAAAAATAAATTTCAAGGAGATTTGAAAGTTATGACTATCAAACTTCAAACCCAAGAAAAAATTATAGATCATGAAAATGAAAGAGAATGAGACATTGAATGACTTCTATAGAAGGCTTATGAAGTTGACCAACCAAACGAAAACTTATGTGTTGAATCTCAGATTTTGATGATAAAACCAATTGATAGTGTTTATGATTTAATTTATGTTTTGAGTGACATAGGATGCTTCGAACAGGGAGAGATAATTAAAGCAGGAAGAATCATGTTGGGTCGGAGAAAAACATATCAAAAGATTGGACGTCGAGCCGAAGGATTGGTCGACGTATCGACAAAAGGCTTCGGGTCATGAGTTCAGGCATCGGGCCAAGAAGAGCAGATATTGCCCTAAGGAAATCAGAGTTATGGAAGTCAACTGGCTGATTAGGCAATAGGCTGTAAGAGAAGATGATGCACCGAGCAATCGGATAAGGTGTCGATGAACCAATGATGTGCCGAACAACATCTGATTAGTTTAGTATTAATTGTCTAGATCAAAGTAGGTTTTATGTGTGCAGGATTAACTATGATAGCAAGGCATAAAGCAAAATGAAGTCTCGGAGTTAAGAACGCGATTTCGTTGGGAGTTCGAGAGTTCATCGGAAGTCCAAACGTTTGTCAGAAGTTCTGCCAGAATTGATTAAGAAATCTAGGAGCTTGTCAAAGAAGCTCATCGAAATTGGCCAAGAATATCATCGTGAAGTCCAGAAGTTTGCCGGAAGTCCGTTGGAATATTGTCGAGAGATCGTCGGAAGTTTGCTAGAAGATTGCCGGAAGAAACCTAGACTTGTGGACTTGTTTAGCTTAGTAAATATCTTAAATTTCATAGTTAGCACATAATTGAGATTGAAAATGAGCCAACCCAATTAGGGGCTAGTTGGGCCCATGTATGGACTATGTTAAGCCTAATGAAAGACCCAAACAGTGACCCAATAGGTGGCACTGTCTTTGAGACTGTGTCAGGTAGTGGTACCGCCAGTCTGGGTGGTGGTACCATGCAGTGGCAGTGTCAGGTGGTGGTACCGCCAGTCTAGGTGGTGGTACCGCCAGTCTAGGCGGTGGTACCACCAAACTGGGCTGTGGTACTACCTAGTGTCAGTGCTGTTGAATCTTAAATTTTGATGATGAAACCAATTGATAGTGTTTATGATTTGATCTACGTTTTGAGTAACGTAGGGTGCTTCGATCAGGGAGAGACAACTAAAGCAGGAATAATCATGTTGGGTTGGAGAAACATGTCCGAAAATTGGACGTTGGGCTGGAGGATCGGTCGACATATCGATAGAAGGCTTCAGGCCATGGATTCGGGCATCAGGCCAAGAAGAGTGGATATTGTGCCAAGGATATCGGAGTTGTGAAGGTCAACTGGCTAATTGGGCAATAGGCCGCAAGAGAGGACGATGCGCCGAAGAATCGGACGAAGCATCGATGGACCAATGACATACCGGATGACATGATTTATACTTAGTAATAATTGTCTAGATCGAAGTATATTTTTATATGTGTAGGATTAACTACGATAGCAAGACATAAAGCAAAATGAAGTCCTAGAGTCAAGAACGTGATTTCGTTGGGGGTTTGAGAGTTCGTCGGATGTCCGGACGTTCATCGGAAGTTCTGCCGGAATTGATCAAGAAGTCCTAGTGCTTGCTAAAGAAGCTCATCAGAACTCGCCAAGAAGATCATCGTGAAGTCCAGGAGCTCGTCGGGAGTCCGCTGGAACATTGCTAAGAGATTGTCGGAAGTTCGCCGGAAGATCGCGAGAGGAAACCAGACTTATCTTGTTTAGATTATGTCTTAGGAATCATAGTTAGTACATAATTAAAATTGTGAGTGGGAGGTAATCCCATCAACTCTGTTAGGGGCCAATTGGGCCTGAAGGAGGGCTGGTTTGGGCCGGATTCAAGGCCCAACCAGGGTGCTGAAACCCTAGCTGACGGTGGCACCGCTAGAGCCGATGGTGGCACCACCTGGGGAACATCACCCCAGGAAATCTGGGCAGTGGTATCGCCCAGGCTGGGCGGTGGTACCGTCGGTAGTAATGCTGCTAGCAGTGGTACCGCCCTTGTTCGACGGTGGTACCGCCTAAAGTCAGATCTTGCGGTGGTAGTACCGCAAGATCTGACTCCGAGTTTGAATCAACTTGAAGTCTATAAATACCCCTCTTATCCCTGATTAACACACATAAGCACAGAGAGTTTTAAAGTGAGAAAATGCTATAGAAATCACTTGAGAAATCCCTCCACCAGATTTAACTTTAGAATTCTGTTTAGAGAGGAGTGTGTGTACTTGTAAAGGTTGACTCCTAAACTTGTGAAAAGAAGAAGAGGGGTGTAAGAAGGAGGTTGATCTTCGCCTATTAAAGGAAGATCGATAGTGGATGCCGGTGGCCTCGACGGAAGAGGAATCGGCGAAGTGGATGTAGGTCATGATGACCACTCTAAAATCTGGTTTACATTTCGTCTGAGCAATTTACTTTACTGCAAATCATTTTACTTGCTTATTGTCTTCAATACATTTACGAACATGCTTTCAAGTTGAGCAAGTTTCCGAAATCGGTTTTATCGAAACAAAAGAAATTTTCAGAACCGACGTGATTTTACCACTACACTAATTCACCCCCCCCCCCCTCTTAGTGCTGACTTGTTCCTAACAATTGGTATCAGAGTCTTGTTTTCTTATTTGGTTTAACACCTAAAGAGAAATGACTCTTTTCGACTTTCAAGAGGGTTACTCTCTCATTCGTCCTCCCTTTTTCAATGGGACGAACAACACTTATTGGAAAACTCGAATGAGAGTTTTCTTGCTTTCATTGAATCTTGATTTACGGCACATAGTTGAATTTAGTTTTGAAAGGTCTTCTCTTCTAATGAACCATTGTAATGATTTGGAGAGGAAGACTTTTTCTCTAAATGCAAAGGCTATAAATATCTTGTTTTGTACCTTAGATAAAACTGAGTTTAATCAACCAAAAATCTTTCACAAGTGTCCACATGATACAACCTTTATTTATAAGCCTAAAGCGGCTATCAAACTCAACTAAAATGGGACTATTAAGCCTTCGGTTGTCCCTTTACATGCTAAGCAAAGTATGAACATACCAAAAGACATGGACATACATAAGCATTATATCAAACATCCTGTTTAGAAGTTTGTCTGTGACATTCTCCCCCACTTATTCCTTCGACGTCCTCATCGAAGCTTTTGTGAACACTGCAACTCCTCGCCTTTGCTGAGTCTTCAATCTTCTGCTCCAGCTATAATGTGCCTCTTAGCTCCCAACTACTCTTCGCTGCTGTTTTTGAGTAGTCGAACCTTTGATCCACTATGCAGCTTCAACTCACCAATGACTCTGACTCTAGTGTGGGGCTGGCTAAGTTGTGTTGATCCTTGTTGATTCCTGCGAATCCTCCAGATGAAGGAAAAAACCATCCTTACTGCGCCAGTCTCTCAAATGCCTCATGCTGCTTGAACTGGGTGGATGCTTGTTGGAGCTTTAACGAGCATCGTCTCGTAAACTTTTAAAGTTTTGGGTTCTTCCTCCACAAAATTTGCCCATTGAGTCTTCTTTCACTTAGTTGTCACTTTTAAGTAGGTTCGTATCACTTCCGTTTTCGATTGGCATTTCATTGGGAAATGAAGCAGACAATTTACTCTCAGTAGCACTGATCACCATTGGTGAGGATTTGACAACTATTGTCTTCCATTATCTTCGAAGGGTCTTTGAACTTGTGCAGAGCTCCTCTACTGGATAGATAAGAGAATTAGGGTACTCAGTTTCTCCCATTCTCTTAAGGGTTGAGAAGGCAAAGGTTACTTGACTTTGCCTGCCTCCTCGAGGTTGCACTCCATGCATCGAGCTGGTTACTGGCCTTCGCCTGCTCTTTGCTCACACTTTTGAAGCACTTGAAGTGTTTGCACTCCTTGCGTTGAATTAGTTACTGTGATTCACCTTCTCAATGCCATCGAACTTCTGGAATGTAGGAAGTTTTCACCCCAACTTGGAAGAATTCTCTAATCGATTTGGTCACCTCTAGGATTGTACCGTCTTCTCCATCAACCCTACCGCCTACTCCACTAAGTAGCAAAGGTACAGCACCGCGTACTGCCTGCTTTGTTCCTTGGTCATACACTCTTGCCTGATCCGAAGTCCTTCACTTTCGGCTATCTTGATGAGAAGCTCGTTGTCACCGGTCTTACGAAGTTTCTTGGCCTCTGCCCTTCAGCCTTCTCTCGGTACTTAGAGTTTGCCTCATCATATTCCACCTCCTCGGTCCCTTTCACGACCAAGCGCTCTCCCTCCATGAGAGTAAGGGATCAATGACTTTCACAGAAGTCCCGCCTCTGTAGTACCATGGCGCTGCCATGCCCATGGCCCTACTATCTGTCACCTCACATCTGCATCCCTTTTCTTCATGATCAGCAGATATGTCTCTATGGCACTCCTCCGAGTCCACCTCTATTCTAACTGATGCTTGATTTTGGGCAGCTAAGTTCCTCCAGACTCATCGTCGATTCCTCGCCCCTTTCGACCCTCTGTTTCAACACCTCTGTATTCTCCATGCAGCTCCCTTTGATCTATAGAAAGACAGATTGCAACTCCCATGCATGGCCTCTGCCATCACGTTATAGAGTTTGCATCGATTCTGTTCTCCTTAGCTTCCTTGGTAGCAACGTTCGCTTACTCGACCTTGTCCTCTGACTTGCTAGGCTCCCTTAAGCGAATATGAGTTCTAGAGCAGTCCAACTCTCCAGCTGCTTTGATCATACCTCTGTATGATCCAGTCCCTCCCATGGGACTCACTCGTACTTGCATTCAAACTTTTCCCTTGGTGGAACATAGCTCCCATATGCTGATGACCAAGGCTTTCATCTGATGCAAAATTCGATGCATGCACGGAAGACCCGCCTCTACGGTACCATGGCCTTCACTCCTTAAATCCATAGCCCTTCTTGCCATCGTGTTGTTCACTGAAGTGGAGCTTCCAATAGCTCCTGATCATACCTCCGTATGATCTAGTCCCTCACGGGACTATGTCGTGTGTATCGCATTGCCACGAACTATTCCACCACAATCCGCTGCACCATGTCGCCTCCTGGTGATATCTCCATTGCATTCTGATCCTTATGGGATGAACTCGAATTGTGAACCCTCCATGTGTGGCCTCTGCCAATACATTGCAGGGTCTCTTCCACCTTCAATTTTGTTTGCTCATTTGGCAATCGACCTTTATCCACCCACTCTTGGGTCACACCTAGATGGAGCACCGCTCTAGGATAGTCCGTCGCCTAGTAGCTCCCAAAGTCCCCCGACTTCACTGCAATTAGTGCACCATTGTTTGGATCCTGGGCCTCTACCCCTACCAACACAATCTTTGCTACGCACCGCTTCCTTCATGGTAACTTGAATGGCAACATTATAGCATATTCTTCAAGAGTACCTACCTCCATGTCCTCTTGCCCCGTTCTAAGGCCTTCTGAACCTAACTTCGCCTCTACAAGTTGAGTCATCTTAGTTCCTCCATCAAATGCTTTTCCGAGATAAGGTGCATGTGCCTAAAAGCTCCCTTCGTCTTTGGCACCATGCAAGATGAGTCCGCTCCGTCAGAATGAAGGACCCATGGAACAACATAATCCTACCCTTGCCTCTGCAAGAGTTCATGTCCTTGATGCTAGTCATAGGTGCCCAGCAAGCCAATCACGTGAGTGATGGCATGTGTGACTTAATACAAAATCTTTTTGCTTATTATATTTTGGCGTATATCACATTATAACTATTGCATAAATGCATATATATATATATTGTGATGTCCTTGGATTTGTGCAATGGGAATCGGATCGTGATGAGATCACGATAATGAGATCGATTCACCTTTAAACACATATCCTAAATAATCCCGGTCATAGATTACTCGAGAGGGACATCGTGATAACCGGACAGACTGGTGTGTTGTATACCCGTCCATATGATGGATGCAGTTGGTCTCATAGCTGCTCATGTAGAGACACTAGGGATACAGTACAAGTGCTCATTGGAGAATGAGTTCACTGATTGATCCACTTATGAAATGCTGGATGGTTGATGATGTCTTATTGTCATACAGCGATTCCGTAGTCCTAGTGGTGTATTTGGTCCTTAGACTTGAGACACCAAGGATGTCCTGTATGAGTGCTCCACTCTTTGATACCAGACTTATAGGTTTGGCTGTCCCAGATCTAGTACAGTTGGTCATTGGGAGTGGTAGTCGACCTTACGAGGGCTATTGAGTGTCGATAGAGGATCATCTACTCTCGGCGTCATGAGAGGAATATCCCATGTATTCTTACTCAGACAAATCCCTGGCCAGGGTCATTCGCGTTGAGAGAGAGAGTTCTCCGAGAGAATCCGATAAGAGCGAGACTCGAGTAGAAACCGTATGGGTCTGACAACACCATGCTCGATATACGGTCTCTGGGATATTAGATGGATGAGGGACTATAGGTACACGGTAACTAAGGACAGACAGGTCCAATGGATTGGATTCTCCTGTATCGTCTGGGGACTACGGCGTAGTGGCCAAGTACGTCCGTAGTCGATGAGTCGAGTGAATTATTACAGAGATAATAATTCACTGAGTTGGAAGGAGTTCTGACGGGTATGACTCACGGCCAGCTCGATATTGGGCCTAAAGGGTCACACACATATGGTAGGCATTGCGATGAGTAGAGGTTCGGATATGAGATATCCGACGGAGCCCTTGTCTTATTGGATGCAGATCCAATACCTACTAGGGGAGGACCCATTAGGGTTTGACAGGGGACCTCTATAAATAGGAGGGATTCAGAGCCTCATAGGCTAGAGTCTTTGCTTGCCTTTCCTATTCTCCTCTCCCTCTCCACCTCAAAGCAGGCCTGGAGTTTTGAGGAGCGTCGTCGCAACCCTGCTGTGTGGTTCACCGCTAGAGAGGAGGACGCTTGACCTCCTTCACCCTCTCCTAAGGATCTGCAAGGAAACAGGGATATACGATCTCCCTAGGTAACACAATCTACTCTATACGCAGTTTTAAGTTTCGCGGATTTTGCGCACCAATCTTCGCACGACAACGAACATCTCTTTGGGAATCAGGGATTTTGTTTTCTTGTTCTTCCGCTGCGCATATAATGTCGCCCCAAGATTTTCCAACACTTGACCTCTGTCCAAGGAAAGCACTGTGCCTCCGCTCCATGTTCCATCTTCTATGCTGGCTCCCTTCATACGGCTTGGGTACTTTGCTAAGTTACACTCAAATTGCTCTACTCCTCGTTTTTGCACTGAGTTGATGGTGGCCCTTGCGCCCACCATTCCACGGGTCAGCCCTCCCTTGAGTCCGATCTCCATATCGACTCCAAGTGTGCCTTCATTTGTGTTGCTTTGGGTCACTCCCCCACTTGATCTCATAATGCATCCACCAATGCATTCTCTCAAGCGAGATCATGCGACGACTCCTCGCCGCTTAGTCGGTCCATTGAGCTTCGTAGAGTTATTGTTTGTTGAGGTACTCCTCAACATGTGAGGTCCATCCCACATGATTCTCCCTTTGAAGAGCCGGGACTTATCCCTCCTGGATAACTGTCTCGTTGGAGCAGCATCTTTCTTCGTTTCGGAGACCACCATCCCCTTGGACTACTCTGATTTGCTGAACAAACTGTGCATTGTTCTGCCTCCTGCAAATGTACTTGCTAGATTACGACTCCACATCAATACAGCCCCCGCTGCACCACTCAAGGCCTAGCAACATGCTAAACTCATTGCACACTTCAGCCTCCTACGAACGTATCCTTCACATGCCGAAAAGAAAGTTTCAATGCTCCATGGCGCTGAGTTTCGGTCGCCTTGGGATGGCCGCAAACATTCCATCGTCTGCATACAAGCCCATGTACGAGTACCGAATTCTTTGAGTTAGCAATTTCCCTCACCTCTGTGAGCTTTGCACAACTCTTACGGTCGCTGAGCAACTCATTCCACCTTGCATGGTCTCATCCTTTACCAAGCGCCTCGCTTGCCTTGAGCACCATCAAGTATAGTTGTCAACGTTGAGCCGTAGCTCAAACTCAACCATCCCAACCTTTGTGCACTCTGCATTCTTCCAAGCTTGCCTGTTCTCGTGGTGCCTCTTGCACGAAGGGTTGGCCATTCCTCTGAATGCCAATCTCAGATGCTCGCTCCTCCGAGTGACTCTTTTTCCCTACATCTCCATGCTTGTTTTCCCCCAAACGGTCACGCGTGTGCTGACTACCCTCAACGTAGCCCCGCTAGGTCCCCCATATTTGCATGCTAAGTGTTTCTATGAGTGTTTGTCTCGCTCTGATACCATCTGTCATGGACTTAGCTAGTTTTGCCTAAGTCGTGCGGCACCCTTGCGTGTCCGTTCGCAAAGGTTAGCCTCCCCGAAGCCTCCCATGTCCCTTTGGACCCACAAAAGAGAGAACGGGTTAGAGAAAACGTCTTATTCAGGATCCACAAGCAAATATTTCCGAAAACACTTCATAGACAATGCAAATTACAAACAGACTTTACAAGCTCTGAATAGTTGCACAACAAAGGGTCAAAATGGTCCACTACAGACCGAAAATCTCTCACAAGTGTCCACATGACACAACCTTTATTTACAAGCCTAAAGCAGCCACCAAATCCAACTAAAATGGAACTATTAAGCCTTCGGCTATCCCTCTACATGCTAGGCAAAGTATGAACATACCAAAAGACATGGACATATATAAGCATTACATCAAACATCCTGTTTAGAAGTTTGTCCGTGACATTGGGATGAATCGAGCTCATCCGAAGACAAAGAGAAAATCAACAAAGACGACATGACAAACTATGCCTTAACAGCTTTCGACGATAAGGTAATCAAAATACCCTTAGTTTATTTTGAAATTACATGATACTTTTCATGAGTTATTTTTAATTTAGTTTAATTATTATTTTAAAATTATATGTTTAATAATGTAATGAAAATGCTAAAAAAATTTGGGAACATGCTAGTAGTTTTGAAAATAATAATGAAAATTACATGGTTTATGATAAAGAAATAAAATGTTAGATTTAAATCTAATGATAATTCTATGTATGTTTTTAAGAAGCATTAATGTGTATCATGTTGATTTCCGTATTGTTTCTCAATTTTGATTGACGATGCTCTATGATTAATGATATCATGCCCAAAGTAATGATGCATAATGATCACGCTTAATAAGTTTATATTTCAAAAGTATGCATGATGATTTTTGTGATTTATGGATTATCGATATTTGTCATAATGAAAGTTTTTTTTCGATTTTAAATATTGATGCATATTTTTATTTGGCATAAATGAAAAAGGGACATGCTTATATGAAATCAATCATATGAATTGAAACACTAAAAAGAGGAAAACTTTCTCCTTGAAAATTTTCTTTATCTCTACTTTATCAATTTTCAAAAAGGAGAGATTAGCGAATTTATCTATATTTTTTATGAATCTCTTGAATATGAATTTGATGTGATGATTTGAATTTGAATGAGTTTTATCTTGATTTTTTGAGATTTATAACATGAAATCTTTTATGAATCAAGATCTCTAATTTGATCTCTTATGTTTCTCTTTACCATTTACTAAAAAGGAAAATAATTCAATTGATTGATGGGGATATAAAGAGGAATAACCTTTGTATATGAACAAATACTAGAAGACCATAATACGTAGCGGAATTAAATAGAAACACAATCAAACAGAACACCAAGATATACATGGAAAACCCCTTCAATGTGAAGGGTAAAAACCACGGGGCAAACTAGAGATAATCCACTATGAGAATAATGAATGTACAAATCTCAATCTCTTGCCCTAAACCCTAGCAACAACCACAAGAGAATAACTGGGATACAAGGATCACGTCACTGCCCACAATATCTAAAACCTCCCCAAGTAATCACAGCAAGAGTCTACTGTAGATTTGATCTAACTTGAGATGAGAACACTGCTAGATGATTGAGAACAGTCTCTCTGCGTTGTCCTTATCTTCTTCCCTTTCTTTCTCTTCCTTTTATGCCTTGTTCTCCTTCTTCTCTTTGGAATCCCGTGGCTCTAAAGATCTGCATCGTTGCTGCCTTTTTATAGCCTTTTTCTGCTTCTAAAACGCTGCCACCACCCCCCCTAATCTTAATTAGGGTTAGGTTAAGAGGGGGTGTGGGCTGCCCTAGCCCACATGGGCTGAATATGGGCTATCAGCCCAACAACCTCCCCCTTCAGCCCATAAGGGAGGCTGTCCCATGACTCTTCAATGTGAAACCATGCCGACCAGCTATCGGCATATCTCCTGTCTTTCTTTTGGTAAGGTCTTCGTCAACATGTCTGTTCCGTTGTCATCTGTATGAATTTTCTGAAGCTACAACTGCTTCTCTTCAAATACATTTCGAATCCAGTGGTATCTGACATCTATATGCTTTGATTTGGAATGAAACATTGGGTTCTTACACAAATAGATGGCACTCTAGCTGTCATAATGCACCACATAATTTTCCTGTTTCAGCCTCAATTCTTGTAAGAATTCTTTCATCCATAACATTTCTTTGCATACCTCTGTAGCAGCAATATATTCTGCTTCTGTGGTAGAGAGAGCAATACACCTTTGCAACCTGGATTGCCATGACACAGCTCCCCCTGCAAAAGTAAGTACATAACCTGAAGTAGACTTTCTCGTATCTATATATCTTGCCATATCTGCATCTGTGTAACCTGTCAATACATGTGGTCCACCTCCAAAGCTTAAACAAACCTTAGAGCTCCCTCTGAGATATCTAAAAATCCATTTCACTGCTACCTAGTGCTCTTTGCCTGGATTTGCAAGAAATCTGCTAGTAACACCCACTGCATATGTGATGTCCGGCCTCGTACATACCATTGCATACATTAAACTTCCAACTGCTGAAGCATAAGAAACCTTTTGCATTTTCTCCTTCTCCTCATCACTTGACGGACTCTATTCTGAGCACAACTTGAAGTGACCTGCAAGAGGAGAACCAACTGGTTTTGCGTTGCTCATACTGAATCTTTCCAATACCTTCTCGATGTATTTCTCCTGTGACAACCAAATCTTCTTGTTTTTCCTATCACGGAAAATCTGCATGCCTAGTATTTGCTTTGCTGGCCCCATGTCCTTCATTGCAAAAGACTCACTCAGTTCCTTCTTCAACCTGTCAATTTTAGACGTATCTTTCCCAAGAATAAGCATGTCATCAACATAAAGTAAGAGAATAATAAAATCCTCACCAAACCATTTGATGTACACACAATGATCTTAAGCCGTTCTTTTGTATCCATTTTCTATCATAAATGAATTAAACTTTCTGTACCACTATCTTGGAGCTTGCTTTAGCCCATACAAGCTCTTCTTCAACTTGCGGATAAAATTATCTTTACCTTTGACTTTGAAGCCTTCTGGTTGCTCCATATAAATTTTCTCCTCCAAATCACCATGAAGGAAAGCTGTCTTCACATCTAACTGCTCAACCTCCAAGTCCTGGCTAGCAGCAATACCAAGAGCAACACGAATAGAAGACATTTTAACAACAGGAGAGAAAATCTCTTCAAAGTCAATACTTTTATTTTGACCAAAGCCTTCACAACCAATCTAGCTTTGTACTTTGGTTGAGAACAATATTCTTGAGTCTTCAACCTAAAAACCCACTTGTTCTTCAAGGCCTTCATTCCATTTGGTAGCAGCACCAAATTATAAGTGTGGTTCTTCTGAAGAGCATCCATCTCTTCCTACATAGCAACTAACCACTTCTCTTTCTGCTCACTTTCAACTGCTTCCTGGTAACTCTCTGGTTCACCTGCATCAGTAAGCATCACATACTCATATGTAGAGTATCTTCTGGAAGGTTGACGTTGTCTAGAAGATCTTCTCAACTGAGGTTCTGTTCGAACTTGCTCTCCTACTTCTTCTTGCTCAATATGTCCTGCAGGTAGATCAACATCAGGCTCTACACTATCTTCATGCGCATCTCCCCCATCACCATGATATACTGGAGGAATAACTGGGTCACAATCTGCTAATCCTTCTGCAGAAGTCTTGGCCTGTGTCTTCTTCTTCAAATCTTCAAAGGTTTGATCCTCAAAGAAGACTACATCTCTGCTTCTGAATGCCTTCTGCTTTTCTGGATCCCAAAGCCTATAACCAAAATGATCATGTGAGTAACCAAGAAAAATACATTCTTTAGACTTACCATCCAGCTTGGACCTCTCCTTGTCTGGAATATGTGCAAATGCGCGACAACCAAATACTCTTAAATGCCTATAGGAAACATCTTTCTCTGACCATACATGCTCTGCAACATCACCATCTAGGGCTGTACATGGTGATAAGTTGATCACATCAACTACAGTCCTCAAAGCCTCATCCCAAAACCTTTTGGGTAGCTTGGCCTGTGAAAGCATACATCTAATTTTTTCCATGATGGTACGGTTCATCCTCTCTACAATTGCATTATGCTGAGGTGTACCAGGAACTGTCATCTCATGTTGGATCCCATGTGACCTGCAATAGTCATTAAACAATCCTGCATACTCACCACCATTATTTGATCTTATGCATTTCAATTTCCTTTCTGTCTCCCTTTCAACCTTGGTATGAAACTCTTTGAAGACATTAATAACCTTATCTTTGGTCTTCAAAGCATAGGCCCAAACTTTCCTAGAAAAATCATCTATAAAAGTGACAAAATAAAGTGCACCACTTATACCAAGAACATCAACAGATCCACCAAGAGTTTTTGTCCTCAAAGGACCACATACATCTGTATAAACACGGTCTAAGGCATGCATTTTTCTAGACAAAGCAGCACTAGCAAATGAAACTCTATGTTGTTTACCAGCCAAACAATCAATACAAGGGTTCAGATGTATACCTCTGAGATCTAGCAATATCTCTCTCTTGGAAAGAGCTTGCAGCCCCTTCTCGCTCATGTGTCCCAATCGCCTATGCCACAACTCTATACTGAAGTCTTTCTCTATAGCATTTAACTGCTCACCATAAGCTTTAGCCTGCAACCTGTACAAAGTATAACATTTCTTTCCACTAGCTATAACAAGAGAACCCTTACTGAGCTTCCATTGCCCTTTGTGAAATCTGCTTTCATAGTCTTCATCATCTAGTCTTTCAACTGAAATTAAATTCAGCCTCAAGTCAATCACATGTCTCACATCCTTAAGCACCAACTTGTAGCCAAGGTTGGTCTTTAAATGGATATCACCCATGCCAATGATGTTTGCTGTGCCATAGTTGCCCATCTTGACAACACCAAAGTTTCCAGACCTGTATGTAGCAAAAAACTCACTCCGTGGTGTACCATGATAAGAAGCACCTGTGTTAATCACCCACTCAAGATCCTGACACACACAAGAAAAAATATCATCAGAAGGAGACAAAATCAAATAATCACCACCCTGCACTGTAGTTGTAGTATTATCCTTTGACTCTGCAGACTCCACTTCTTTTCCCTTTTTCTTGTTCTTCTTTGGTTGCTTACATTGGTTCTTGTAATGTCCTTTCTCACCACAGTTATAGCAAACAATATCTTTTCTTGATCTTGACTTGCTCCTACCCATACGTGAACTACTTCTAGACTTTGACCTTCCTCTGTTCTCTGAGATAAGTGCCTGTGAATCATTCTGAGATGTTGCTAAACTCTTTCTTCTCAACTCCTCATTCAACAAACTGCTTGTTGTTAGGATCAAGAGCACTAAGAGGGGGGGGGGGGTGAATTAGTGCAGCGAAAATCTTTCAACGATAAAAAAATGTTCGAACAATAAAAACGATTTCGGTGTGAAAGCCGATTCTAAGATTACTTTAACTTAAGATCAAGTGAGATGACGTTAAAGTCAATCTATGAAGGCAGTTTGCAATTATGATGAAAACCAGAATATAAGCGTAAACTGAAATACGACGTTCATACGAAGAAACTGATTTACATCTAAATGCTGATTCGTAAATCACTTGATTAGGCGAGATGCAGTTTAAGCAAGGATATAAAGGTAGTTTGCAGTTATGATAGAAATCAAAACATAAACGCAAACTGAAATATGATGATCGTACGAAAAAACAGATTTACGTCTAAACGCTGATTCAGAAAGTGCAAAGCTTGAAACCCGATCGTATATGCACAGAAAGCAGTAAGCTTTAGAGGAGGTTTGCAGTAAAGATAATATGCTCAAAGTAAATGCAAACCGAGATTTAGAGTGGTTCGGTCAATCTTGACCTACTCCACTTTTGGCTTCCTCCACCGACGAGATCACCAACGTCAACTAGAGGCCTTCCTTCAATAGGCGAAGGCCAACCACCTTTTTACAGTTTTACTCCTTTTGACGGGCTTAGGAGACAACCCTTACAGAATTTTCTCTCCTCTCTTTATAGCTCAGAACTTGGAAGAAAAGAGGGAGAAGAACTTTTGGCCTTTACAATAATTTTGAGCTCTAAAAATCACAGAACAAGATCAAGATTTTGGTGTATGTTCTTGCTCTTTCAGTGCTGAATGGGTGGGGTATTTATAAGCCACAACCCAGTTCAAATTTGGAGCTCAAAACTGTCAATTCCCGGAATTCCGGGATCAGGCGGTTGCACCTCTTGACTGGAGCTATTGCACCACCTGGCAGAGCTCGAAGATTGAGTCTCTAGGTGGTGCCACCTCCTATCATGGGCGGTTGCACCTCCTGCCAGAGCTCGAAGACCGAGCTTAGGCGGTCCAACCTCCTGACTGAGGCGATTGCACCGCTCAGCCAGTGCTCGGAGACCGAGCCCAAGCGGTGCCACCTCCTGTCAGGGGAGGTTGCACCGCCCAGTCGCGCTCGGAGACTAAGCCCAGGCGGTGCCACCTCCTGGCTGGGGCGGTTGGACCGCCCAGTCTCGCTCGGAGACTTAGCCCAGGCGGTGCTACCTCCTGGCTTGGGCGGTTGCACCTCCTGCCAGAAATCAGGGTCCGAATGGGTTGATCCATTCGGCCCAATTTGGGTTTTTCAGGGGCCCAATTGCCCCAAGATTAAGTTAATGGTATCACCTCCCATTTCCAACTTAATCATTGTGCTAACTACGATTTTTCCTAAGACATTTACTGTAACTTGCTCCGGTGCGTCAATCGCTTCTTCCGGCAAGCTTCCGGCGAACTTCCATCGATCATCCGATGAACCCTCGGTGATGGTCCTACGGACTTCCGGCAAACTCCTGGACTTGCGACGATCCACTTGGCGAGTTTCGACGAGCTTCTTTGGCAAGCTCATGGAATTCTCGGATTTGTTCCCGCAAAACCTCCGACGACTGTCCGAACTTCCGTCGAACTCTCGAACTCCCAACGTGATCATTGTCTTGACTCCGGCGCAACTCTTGCTGCATGTCTTTCTTCCATCGTAGTTAATCCTGCACACTTAAAACAAAACTTCGATCGAGACAATTAATCCTAAGCAATTAACCAAGTTGTCCGGCATGTCATTGGTCCCTCGACGCTTCGTCCGATTCTTCGGCGTATCGTCCTCTCCTGTAGCCTATTGACCAATCGGCCAGTTGACTCCGCAACTCCGATATCCTTGGCACAATACCCGCTCTTCTTAGCCCGATGCTCGAGTCTACGGCCCGAAGCCTTCTGTCGATACGTCGACCGATCCACCGGCCCGACGTCCAATCTTCTGACATGTTCCTTCGGCACAACATGATTTTCCTGCTTTAATTGTCTCATCCTGATCGAAGCATCCTGCGTCACTCAAAACGCAGATTAAATCATAAACATATATCAAGTGGTTTCATCATCAAAATACGAGATTCAACAATCTCCCCCTTTTTGATGATGACAACTACTTAATGACGGAGTTAACCTTAACTCCCGGAGTTTAAACAAACTCCCTCTATCAATATGCCATATTGATAGAATCTTGAATTCAAATTGAATTCAAGTCATTGCAATATTCATCATGAATACTTGCAACACGTCATCATGAACTTATGCATAAACTTATGCATAACATGTTATGTCATCAACATACTTCTCCCCCTTTGTCATCAACAAAAAGGAGAAGTACCACAATCAAGTGTTTGTGATATTGGTTCAACTCATTGAATGAAAAACATAATATCAAGTTTTATCATCATGCAAGTTTGCTATTATCAAATATCAACATGTAAAATTGCGATGTAAGCTTTTGATATCATAACGCAAACATTTCAAGTGTTTATCAATTGTAGCATTTCATCACATGGTAAGATATCAACGCGTAAAATTACGATACAAGTTCTTGATATCTTAACGCATGATGCAAACATGGCATAATGCAAATTTGACAATTATAGCATCAATTCATATATCTCTTGATGATGCAAGCATTGCAAATATGGCAATCATATCAATTCATATATCTCTTGATGATGCAAGCATGGCATAATCATAGCATCAGTGTTCATAGCATCAATTCATATATTTCTCCCCTTTTGTCATCAACAAAAAGGAGAACGATATAAGGAGATTTTAAGCATAAGTGCTTGTAATTATTCATGTCATAACTAGGTTCATATCATTTTCCAACAGTGAGTGATAGGATATCAATTATACAAACATCTCAAGGAAAATATGACATGGAGATAGCTTTGAAAACTTCTTCCTTTTTATCTGTTATTATCTTTTTGCATGAAGGAGGAAGACTATTTGTGATACATGCTATTTGTGAGTTTACTTTGAGTGAAGTTAAAATCGATGAGAGATTAAATCATGCTTCATTTTTACAAGGATCAAGATATGTATGTGAAATAAATCTTTGCAAGCAAAAACACTTTCATCCATATTCATCAAATCCATTTCTCAAACAAAATATTTTTCACATGATATGTGTATGAGAGATGTATTTGCTAGTTGATTACATATGTCAAAAATCAATGATATGAACTAAACTTGATATGACATATGCTTGTTAAGTTTGGAAGAGAGTAATGTATCGAGAAAATCTGATTGTTAGGATAAAGAAAATCCGAAAATGAAATTTGACTCTTTCTTGCATTCGGACAAGGTTTTGCTATAGATATTCAATTTCAATCATGAAGGTAAGGCATGCTCATCATCATGGTAGTACGATGGCAAGTTTACAATTTTAAGACACGCAAGCTAGTAATTTTGAGATGTTCAAGAAAGTAATTCTTTTTCTTTTGAGAAGTGTAATTATTTTCTTTCTCCTTTTTTTTGAATTATATGAGCTAGCAAATTAGCTTTCAAGCATGTTTTGCTCCCCCTTTGTCATTGTCAAAAAGAAGGGAAGACCCTTTACGTTGATTTCTAAATTATGACAAAGGTAAATAGCATTGATGAAAATTCAAGTCTTGAATGTCAAAACAATTTTTTTATCATGAATATTTCATCATTTCATGCATCATTATCATCATATATATTTTTAAAACATATAAACTCATTATTATATGATTCCAAATCATCATTCCTATTATTTCAATTTGACAAATCATGATCATGATTTTGATAAAAACTCATTTCAAATTTAAATCATCAAAATCATTTTTATGGCTCACAAAATTTATAACATAAATAGATTCATGATTTCATTGATAATATATTTTTCTCCCTTTTTTAAGTGTTTCATCTTAAGTGATCGATTTCATGTAAGCATGCCTTTTCATTTATGTCAAATCAAAACAGGCATCAATTTTTAAAGCCACTGTTATTATCATGAAAATCGATAATCCATAATTATCAAGAATCATCATACATAATTTCAAAAATATATACTCATTAATCATAACTTCAAATTAAACATGATTTAATATACTCAAAATCGAGAAATAATAATGGATATCAACATGATACACATTATTACTTCTTAACCATGATTTCATATTTTCAATCAAAATCATTTTGTTTGTTTATCATAAAATATGTAATATTATGATTTTCGAAATTACTAGCATGATCATAATATTTTTTTTAAACATTAATTCTAAACTAAAAAAGAAAATACATCATGAAAGCATCAAGTAATTTCAAAATAAATTAGGGGGATTTCGATTACCTCATCATTGAAAGTGGTTAAGGCGTAGTTTGCCACCTCGCCTTTCTTGATTTTCTCCTCGTCTTCATAGGAGCTCGATTCATCCCACTTTGTATACTTCTTCTTTGGCATCTTCCTTCGTTCAAGTTTATTATTTATTTTAGATTTTTATTTAATAAATTTATTAAGATTTAGTGTTTGAAGTTTAAGTTCATCATTGTCCTCATCACTTGAGTCATCGCTCAAGTGGTATTCATTTGTCCAGAGTTCCAAATCCTTCCTGTTCTTTGGAAGGTGATTTTGTTCATCATGTGCATTGTGCACCATTTCATATGTCATCAATGAACCAATTAGTTCTTCAAGTGGTAAGTTGTTTAGGTTTTTAGCTTCTTGTATTGCAGTTACTTTTGAATCCCACTTCTTAGAAAGAGAACGCAAAATCTTGTTTACGAGTTCAAAATCCGAAAAATATTTTTCAAGAGCTCTTAAACTATTGACGACATCCGTGAAACGGGTGTACATGTCGCCTATAGTCTCGCTTGGTTGCATTCGAAAAAGCTCAAGATCATGCAATAAAATGTTAACTTTCAAGTCTTTGACTCTACTAGTTCCCTCGTGCGTGATTTTAAGTGTTCGCCAAATGTCAAAAGCCGTTTCGCACATAGAAATCCGATTGAACTCATTTTTGTCCAAAGCGCAAAATAAGACATTCATAGCCTTTGCGTTTAAAGAAAAATACTTCTTCTCCAAATCCGATCATTCGTTCATCGGTTTAGAGGGAAGTTGAAAACCATTTTCAATGATATTCCATAAATCCAAATTCATAGAAATCAAGAAAACTCACATTCGAGTTTTCCAATAAGTGTAGTCCAATCCGTTAAACAACGGTGGACGAAAAACCGATAAGCCCTCTTGAAAGCCATGAAGAGCCATTTCTCTTGGGTATAAATCCGAAATGAGAAATACTGGGCTCTGATACCAAATGTTAGGATCAAGAGCACTAAGAGGGGGGGGGGGGGGGGGGTGAATTAGTGCAGCGGAAATCTTTCAACGATAAAAAAACGTTCGAACGATAAAAACGATTTCGGTGTGAAAGCCGATTCTAAGATTACTTTAACTTAAGATCAAGCGAGATGACGTTAAAGTCAATCTATGAAGGCAGTTTGCAGTTATGATGAAAACCAGAATATAAGCGCAAACTGAAATACGACGTTCATACGAAGAAACTGATTTACGTCTAAATGCTTATTCGTAAATCACTTGATTAGGCGAGATGCAGTTTAAGCAAGGATATAAAGGCAGTTTGCAGTTATGATAGAAATTAAAACGTAAACGCAAACTGAAATATGATGATCGTACGAAAAAACATATTTACGTCTAAACGCTGATTCGGAAAGTGCAAAGCTTGAAACCCGATCGTATATGTGCAGAAAGTAGTAAGCTTTAGAGGAGGTTTGCAATAAAGATAATATGCTCAAAGTAAATGCAAACCGAGATTTAGAGTGGTTCGGTCAATCTTGACCTACTCCACTTTTGGCTTCCTCCACCGACAAGGTCACCGACGTTAACTAAAGGCCTTCCTTCAATAGGCGAAGGCCAACCACCCTTTTACAGTTTTACTCTTTTTGACGGGCTTAGGAGATAACCCTTACAGAATTTTCTCTCCTCTCTTTACAGCTCAGAACTTGGAAGAAAATAGGGAGAAGAACTTTTGACCTTTACAACAATTTTGAGCTCTAAAAATCACAAAACAAGATCAAGATTTCGGTGTATGTTCTTGCTCTTTCAGTGCTAAATGGGTGGGGTATTTATAGGCCCCAACCCATTTCAAATTTGGAGCTCAAAACTGTCAATTCTCGGAATTCTAGGATCAGGCGGTTGCACCTCCTGATTGGAGCGGTTGCACCGCCTGGCAGAGCTCGAAGACTGAGCCTCTGGGCGGTGCCACCTCCTGTCAGGGGCGGTTGCACCTCCTGCTAGAGCTCGAAGACCGAGCTCAGGCAGTGCAACCTCATGACTGAGGCGATTGCACCGCTCAGCCAGTGCTCGGAGACCGAGCCCAGGCGGTGCCACCTCCTATCAAGGGAGGTTGCACCGCCCAGTCTCGCTCGGAGACTGAGCCCAGGCGGTGCCACCTCCTGGCTGGGGTGGTTGCACCGCCCAGTCTCGCTCGGAGACTTAGCCCAGGCGGTGCTACCTCCTGGCTTGGGTGGTTGCACCTCCCGCCAGAAATCAGGGTCCGAATGAGTTGATCCATTCGGCCCAATTTGGGTTTTTCAGGGGCCCAATTGCCCCAATATTAAGTTAATGGGATCACCTCCCATTTCCAACTTAATCATTGTGCTAACTACGATTTTTCCTAAGACATTTACTGTAACTTGCTCCGGTGCGTCAATCGCTTCTTCCGGCGAGCTTCCGGCGAACTTCCGTCGATCATCCGATGAACCCTCGGTGATGCTCCTACGGACTTCCGGCAAACTCCTGGACTTGTGACGATCCACTTGGCGAGTTCTGACGAGCTTCTTTGGTAAGCTCATGGACTTCTCGGATTTGTTCCCGCAGAACCTCCGACGACTGTCCGAACTTCCGTCGAACTCTCGAACTCCCAACGTGATCATTGTCTTGACTCCGGCGTAACTCTTGCTGCATGTCTTTCTTCCATCATAGTTAATCCTGCACACTTAAAACAAAACTTCGATCGAGATAATTAATCCTAAGCAATTAACCAAGTTGTCTGGCATGTCATTGGTCCCTCGACGCTTCATCCGATTCTTCGGTGCATCGTCCTCTCCTGTAGCCTATTGACCAATCGGCTAGTTGACCCCGCAACTCCGATATCCTTGGCACAATACCCGCTCTTCTTGGCCCGATGCTCGAGTCTACGGCCCGAAGCCTTCTGTCGATACGTCGACCGATCCACCGGCCCGACGTCCAATCTTCTGACATGTTCTTTCGGCATAACATGATTTTCCTGCTTTAATTGTCTCATCCTGATCGAAGCATCCTGCATCACTCAAAACGCAGATTAAATCATAAACATATATCAAGTGGTTTCATCATCAAAATACGAGATTCAACACTTGTTACTTGACTCATAGTGACAATACCATCTGGCGCAGAATTACTAAGGGAAACCACTAGTGTCTCCCAACTTTCTTGTAATGAACTGAGAAGTAACAATGCCTGCAACTCATTATCAAGAGACATTTTCATAGAGGATAACTGGTTAGTAATACTCTGCATTTCATTCAAATGCTCAGCAATAGAAGCACCCTCTCTATATTTTAGGTTCACAAGTTTTCTGATCAAAAAAGCTTTGTTGCTAGCTGTTTTTCTTTCATAGAGACTTTCCAATTTTTTCCAAAGAGAATATGCAGAAATTTCAGTAGAAACATAGTGAAAGACACTATCATCAAGCCACTGTCTAATAAACCCAATTGTTTTTCGATCTAACCTCTTCCACTCATCATCTGTCATAGTTGTAGGTTTTGCACTATCCCCCTGCAAAGGTCCATACAAATCTTTGCAATGCAAGAGATCTTCCATTCTTGGTTTCCATATCATCCAATTATTTCCATTCAAATTAATCATGCGAGAAATATTACTGGCCTCCATGTTCAAATACAAAAATTAAATCACCAAAACCCCGCTCTGATACCAGTTGATGGGGATATAAAGAGGAATAACGTTTGTATATGAACAAATACTAGAAGACCATAATACGCAGCAGAATTAAATAGAAACACAATTAAACATAACACCAAGATATACGTGGAAAACCCCTTCAATGTGAAGGGTAAAAACCACGGGGCAAACTAGAGATAATCCACTATGAGAATAATGAATATACAAATCTCAATCTCTTGCCCTAAACCCTAGCAACAACTACAAGAGAATAACTGGGATACAAGGATCATGTCACTGCCCACAATATCTAAAACCTTCCCAAGTAATCACAGCAAGAGTCTACTGTAGATTTGATCTAACCTGAGATGAGAACATTGCTAGATGATTGAGAACAGTCTCTCTGCGTTGTCCTTATCTTCTTCCCTTTCTTTCTCTTCCTTTTCTGCCTTGTTCTCCTTCTTCTCTTTGGAATCCCGTGGCTTTAAAAATCTGCCTCATTGCTGCCTTTTTATAGCCTTTTTCTGGTTCTAAAACGCAGCCACCACACCCCCCTAATCTTAATTAGGGTTAGGTTAAGAGGGGGTGTGGGCTGTGGGCTGCCCTAGCCCACATGGGCTGAATATGGGCTATCAGCTCAACATTCATGATCTTGATTTCTCGATATTTGATACTTGAAACCTTTCTATGAATTAAGATCATTTTCTCCTTATTTCTTTTTACTATCTACTATCTGAATGAATCATAATTTTTTAGAATTATAATTTTTATGATTTATAATGAATTGAGAGATTTTATATGAATGAATTGAGATCTTGTTCTCTTACAAGATTAAATGAATTTTATCTATATCATGATCTCCTAAGAATTATTTTCGTTAATTATTTAAGAGGAGATTTGTTAAAGTTAATCATAGTTTCTCTTAATTTCTCGAATTTTAGACTTGATCTTTCATTTTTTATGATTGAAATAATGATTAAAATATTGATGTAATTATGAATGATGATTTGATATTATGCATGCAATACTTTAACTTATGATAATGATACATGCAATGATGAAATATTCATGATGAAAAATTATTTTGACATTCATGACTTGATTTTTTATCTTTGTTATTTATCATTTGTCATGATTTGAAAATTATTGTAAAGGAAAAAGAATTACAAAATCGTATTTCTTCCCTTCTTTTTGACAATGACAAAGGGGGAGAAAGAACTAGCTATGCTTGTTCTAAAATTATGTAAAATTTGCTAGCTTGCATGGTGCAAAATGTGTTAGCTTGCTTAATGTAGAACCTACTATCTTGAAGATCACAAAGACTTGTTAGCTTGCAATCTCAAGAGAAACAATAGTGCTATCTTGCCTATATCAAGAAGCAAGACATGCTAAACTTGCACATATAACAAAATTTACAAACTCGCAAAACTAAAAAATTTATGCTTGCTTGCATGATGATAAAACTGAAGATTATATTTATTATGCAATTATTTAAACTTATATGTCTAAACACTTGATAGTTGAATTTCTCCTCTTTGTTGATGACAAAGGGGGAGAAGTATGATGTTATGCATAAGTTTATGATAATATGTTGCTTGGATTTTATAATCCAAGAGTTTTATCAATATGACATATTGATAGGGAGAGTTTGTTTAAACTCCATCATCAATTGGTTGTCATTATCAAAAAGGGAGAGATTATTGAATCTCAGATTTTGATGATAAGACCAATTGATAGTGTTTATGATTTAATCTGTGTTTTGAGTGACATAGGATGCTTCGATCAGGGAGAAATAATTAAAGTAGGAAGAATTATGTAGGGCCAGAGAAAAATATGTCAAAAGATTGGACGTCAAGCCGAAGGATCGGTCGACGTATCGACAAAAGGCTTCGGGCCATGAGTTCGGGCATCGGGCCAAGAAGAGCAGATATTGTGCTAAGAAAATCGAAGTTACGAAGGTCAACTGGCCGATTGGGCAATAGGCCGCAAGAGAGGACGATGCACCGAACAATCAGATGAGGCATCGATGAACCAATGACGTGCCAGACAACATCTAATTAGCTTAGTATTAATTGTCTAAATCAAAGTAGGTTTTATATGTGTAGGATTAACTACGATAGCAAGGCATAAAGCAAAATGAAGTCTCAGAGTCAAGGACGTGATTTCTTTGGGAGTTCGAGAGTTCGTCGGAAGTTCAGACGTTCGTCGAAAGTTCTATCGGAATTGACCGAGAAGTCCAGGAGCTTGCTAAAGAAGCTCATCAGAACTGGCCAAGAAGATCATCGTGAAGTCCAGGAGCTTACCAGGAGTCCACTGGAACATTGCCGAGAGATCGTCGGAAGTTCACCGGAAGATCGTCGGAAGCTCGTTGGAAGAAACCTAGACTTACGGACTTGTTTAGCTTAATAAATGTCTTAAATTTCATAATTAGTATATAATTGAGATTGAAAATGGGCCAACCCAATTAGGGGCCAGTTGGGCTCATGTATAGACTATGTTGGGCCTAATGAAAGGCCCAAACAGTGACCCAACAAGTGGCACCATCGTGGCATAGTCTCTGAGACTGTGTCAGGCGGTGGTACCGCTAGTCTGGGTGGTGGTACCACCCAGTGGTAGTATCAAGCGGTGGTACTACCAATCTGGGTGATGGTACCACCTAGATATAGTCTTCCAAGCGGTGGTACTGTTAGGACTAGGGAAACCCGAGATGAGACCTTTTTAGGCTCCAAGTTTAAATCAACTTGAATTCTATAAATACCCCTCTTATTTCTGGTTAAAATACACAAGTATTAAGAGTGAAAAAAGAAAGAAATGCTACTATAATCTTGTGTGAATTTCTCTCCTTCTTCTAAGTGTTAGAATAGCTTGAGAGAGAAGTAAGTGGGGGTGTAAAGGTTATCTCCTAAACCTGATAAAAGGAGAAAGAGCTATAAAAGGTGGTTGGTCTTCGCCTATTGAAGGAAGACCAATAGTGGATACTGGTGGCCTCGACGGAAGAGGAATTGAGAGTGGATGTAGGTCACGACGACTGAACCACTACAAAAATCTAGTTTGCTTTTCTTTTGTGCAATTTACCTTACTGGAAACCTCCTTACTTACTTTACTTTCTCATTACACTCTTATGAATTCTTTGACATTTAATATCTTTCTCAGATTGGTTTTATCATACAAAACGAAATTTTTGAAATCAATATTTTTATCTGCTACACTAATTCACCCCCCCTCTTAGTGTCGACTCGTTCCTAACATTATGGTGAAGAGATAAATGACAAGAGAATTGTAGAGAAGACTGTGATCATTATCCCAAAAAAGTTTGATTCTATTATGGTTGTGAT
The DNA here is from genome assembly GCF_036884655.1 of Musa acuminata AAA Group. Taxonomy (NCBI): domain Eukaryota; kingdom Viridiplantae; phylum Streptophyta; class Magnoliopsida; order Zingiberales; family Musaceae; genus Musa; species Musa acuminata. The sequence goes on along the minus strand of NC_088334.1, from coordinate 30,177,013 downwards.
TGAAGGGAATAAATGATTTTTCTATATTGTGTTAAGAACTTATGGGTTCTTTGAAAGGGTATGAACAAAAGTTTGATTCAACATTTAGAGAAAGCAATGGAGAATGTATTTCAATCAAAACTCAATGTTACTTCTAAGAATGGAGAGGATAAATCAAATAATCAATTATAAAATAAGGAGGAGCAACGTAGAGGTGAAAACTAAGGAAGATGAAGAGATAGAAGTTCATCAAAAGAAAAAGGATAAATAAATTATGATAGAAGTTTCATTTTTCATCAAAAGAAAAAGGATAAATCAATTATGATGGAAATTTCAAAAAAGAATTACAAAAAAGGATGTAGAGTATGCAATATAAACAATTACGAAGAGAATGATTGTTATTATAGAGAAAGGACACAATATTATAAATGCAAACAGTATGATCACAAGCAAAATGATTGCTATTTCAACATAAATCAGAAGCAAATATTTTAGAAGAGAAAAAAAGTGAGGTGAATTTATTTTATGCATGTCAAAGTATTCCAGAACAAAAAGATGAACAATGGTATATTGATAGTGCTTATAGTAATTATATGACAATGAAAGAAGATTTTTTTCTTTCCATGAACACCTCATTTTATACTAAAGTTAGAATGGGCAATGGTGCACTTGTAGAAGTGAAAGAAAATGATACAATTGGTGTTCAAACAAAAAGAGGAGTTGAAAAAAATTCATGATATACTATTTATACCAGATTTAGATCCTTTGAATTAGAAAAGGACAAGGGGAGAAAAAAAATATGAATATGTTGAAATAGTACCACCATGACAGGTTCAAGAAGATGTAAATTCTGCTATATCATCATCTAGTTCAAGTTCAAGATGAATGAAAAGTTTGAATGACATTTACCATATATGTAATTACTGTATGTTAGAACTAAAACACTTTGAAGAAGCCATCAAACAAGAAGCTTGAAAGAAAGCTATGAAAGAAGAAATTGATATAATAAAACTGAATAATACTTGGGAACTAGTGATAGACCTCAAAACAAAGATGTTATTGGTGTTAATGGATTTATAAGGTGAAATATAATATAGATGACTCAGTGCAAAAGAAATAAGATAAGACTGGTGGCAAAGGGGTACTCACAACAGTATAGAGTTGGCTTTGATGTAATCTTTGTGCCACTTGCTCACCTTGATACTATTAGAATTTTAATTGCATTAGCAGCTCACAAAGGATGGTTATGGTATCAACTTGATGTGAAATCAATTTTTTTGAATGGAGAATAAAAAGAAGAGGTCTATGTTGAGCAAGCACCTGATTTTATTATTGAAGATTAATAAAGTAAAATATACAAGTTGAAGAGAAAGTATTATATGGATTAAAGCAAGCATCACGTGGTTAGTACAGTGAGATTGATGGCTACTTCAATACGAAAGGCTCCATGAAAAGCAAAAGTATATACATTAAAATAGGAAAGTGTTTAAGAACAATTATTGTTACACACTATGTTGATGATTTGGTGTTTATAGGAAACAATACAAAAATAATAGAAGAGTTCAAAAATGATATGGTGAATAAATATGAAATTAGTGATATGGGAATGCTAAAATACTTTATTGGCATTGAGATATATTAAAAGGAAAATAATGTATTTTTTTTCTCAAAAGAATTATGTGGACAAGATTTTGATGATGCTTTATATGTTTAAATGTCATCATCCTATTACAACACCATTACTATTTGGTGAAAAACTAAAGAAAGAAGATCTAGTCATATTCATGAATAGTTTACTATAAGCATGCTTTCTAGACTCATGAATAGTTCTAGCAATATTCATTTTGGTGCTATAAAAAAATTCTTCTCAGATATTTACAAGGCACTAAAGGATTTGGAATCAAGTTTGACAAGCAAGAAGATCTAAAGCTGATTGGATTTTGTGATAATGATTGGGGTGGATGTACAGATAATATGAAAAAGTACTTCTAGTTATGTTTCTTTCTTTTGATGCAAGTATATATTTTTGGAGCTCAAAGAACCAACAATCAAAAGCATAATCCTCTGCGAATATGTTTCCGCATCTGTGGCTATTTCTTAAGTTGACTAAGAAAAATTCTTGAAGATCTTAGAGAAAAATAAAGTGAAGGAACGAAGATCTTTTGTAATAACAAATCAATAATAATAATAATGGCCAAGAACTCGGTCGACCACAATTGCACAAGACATATTGCATTGAAGCATCACTTCATCAGACAAACAATTGAAGAAGGTGAAATTCAATGCAAGTATTGTAACTCTAATGATCACGTAGCGATAAGTTTGAGTATTTTAGAGAAGTTATAGGTATTACAGAATAATACATTAAGGGGGAACAAATGTTGATATTAATGTGTTGGTATTTTAAGAAATATTAAGGGTAGTTTAAGAAATAAACTAAGTATTAGTTAGGATTTTAGAATAGTAAAATTATGAAAGAAAACAATGAGAAGAGAACGTTGATGTTAGCACGTATATACGTACATACGCACCTCTCCACTCCGTTGAGGGATGAAAGGATAGGAAAGAGGAGAAAGGATCTACTCCTTGAACTCCTGCAGACGGTGCCTGCAGCAATCTTTGATCGGTGCCTACAGCAATTTTGGATCGATGACTGCAGCAATCTTGGATCAAAGACGGTGCTTAGTAGATTAGACGAGATCTCTAAATAGATAGCATCAAAAGGTATGCATCGTAATAATTAGATCTATGCATTTAATTCCGATCCTAGCATATAAAAGTTATTTTCGTATTTTTGATATGACATAATTATAGATTTTATGCTTACATTTGGTATCAGAGCTTAGATTTTTGAAATCAAATACATTAGATCTGTAAATTTATTTACGATGCATAAAATTACCTTTATCTTCCAAGAATTACTAAGCAGCAATGGTCACTGTCGACCTCGCTACGAATCTGCGACTACGTCGGGTAGTGTGCGCATCACAGAATCCGTCCCGTACACGGGTATCACAGAACCCGTCCATGCGACGGTCGACCGCATGCAGGTAGAGAACCCCGGCAGCGGCCGTGCGCGCGGGAAGGCCGCGCCCATGCGACGGCCGCGCGCGAGCAGTGGCAGCCCCGGGGCGCTGCGGCAGCGCCGTGGCGACAGCGGCCGCGCGCAGGCTAGGACTGCCTCTGGCAGCCGCGCACAGGCGGCAGCCGCGCACCGACGGCAGCCCGACAACTGCGTACAGGCGGTAGCCCGGCAGTCGCGCACAGGCGGCAGCCCACAGCCGCGTACAGGCGGCAGGCGGCCGCGCCGCACGCGCCGCCGGCGGCGGCGGCGAAGGCAGATTAGGGTTTTGGCATAATTATGATTTTGCCCTCGAGGCTAGGGTTTTATAAAATTATAGTTTTGCCCTTTGTAAATTTCATAATTTTAGTTTATGTGCTGTCAATATATTTATGGTTTTGCCCTTGGGTCTAATTTCTGCCAAATTATAGGTCTGCCATTCGCATATTTTCGATTTATATCTTTTCAAATATTTATGGTTTTATCAAAATTAAAAATTTTAGTTTATATTCTCAATTATAAAATTAAAAAATATGATTTATTATAATTATGATTAATTTTAATCATGATTATATTTTTTATTATTTGATTAGATTTAATTTTGTTAAAAAAAACTATAAATTATGGTTCACTTTATAGTTTTCTCATATTAATTATTGATTATACATGTCATAAATAAAATTTAAAAAATATTAATTATTATTTTTAGAATTTTATTTACTTATTCATATGTATATATATGAAATTATAAAATAATATTTACCTTTCACATGAAGGCATGATTTGTATGTTATCATTATTATCATATGAGTTTTCTTACTAATTAATGTTAAATAATAATAATAATTATTTATTATTCAATTATTTATATTAATGTTTAATAATAATAATTATTATTTATTATTGAATTGCTTAGCATTAATGTTTAATAATTTTTATCATTAAATTATTTAGCATTAATGTTCAATAATAATAATAATTATTATTATTATTATTGAATTGCTTAGCATTAATATTTAATAATTATTATGGTTATTTTATTATTGAATTGCTTAGCAAAAATTAAAAAAAATTGATGAATATTATTTGTAATTCATCTCCCTAAGTTTTATCTGACTAGTAGTTGTCAAAGTAGCCTAAGATTATAGACTTTTGTGATATGAATTACAACAAAAGCTTTATCATTTATAGAATATTTTATATTGTAGTTTATATTATTGCATTAGTCTTGTAGCCACCAAAGTGACCTGAACTAATGACTTATAAAATAATATTAAGGAATTAGTCCTAAATGACATTAAAGAAATAATATTCATAATGACACATATAATTAGGAGATTTAAATAATCCCAATGGAGAATCTAATTCAAATAATTATGTGATGGGATAGGATGATACTATTTTTGGATATCCTTATAATTTAGGGTTGTATACCCAAATATAGCAATACTATTCCAAAAGGATGGTATCAGTCCTCCATAAATATTCTTGATTGAACACTAGATATGTCAATATTTCACCCAAAGGTGTAATACAGATGATATCAATAGTTCATCAATTTTTGATAAATTCAAAGTATTAATATTGTTTTATATTTTTTGCAGTGGTACTTCCGCATATACATTCTTATGCATCTAGTGTCCTTGTACTATCTGGATCAAATTATTCAGAATAGTTAGAGCATGTGCAATTCACACTAGGTATATTAGATCTTGATTTAGCATTACTTATTGAAAAGCTTGCAGACTTGACTAATGAAAGTACTATAGAACAAGTTAATGGAATGAAGGCTTGGGAAAGATCTGATAAGCTTAGTTTAATATTCATAAGAATGATAATTACAAATAACATAAAGACTTCATTACCGATTGCAACTAGCGCAAAGGAATATTTAAAGATTATTGAAGACAGATTTAAATCTGCTGATAAGTAATTGACTAGCACATTAATGAAAGAACTGACTACGGCTCAGTATGATGGTACTCGAGGAATTCAGGATCACATCCTCAATATGGCTGACAAAGCTGTAAAACTTAAAACATTAGGCATAAATGTTGATGAGTCTTTCCTCGTGCAATTTATTCTCAATTATCTTCCTTCTCAATTTGGCTCATTCAAGATTCACTACAATACAAATAAGGATAAGTGAGACTTGAATGAGTTGACTAGCATGTGTGTTCAAGAAGAATTGAGATTAAGGCAGGAAAGTTCTTATAGTCATGGCTACTACTCAAGGAGCTGGTAATAAGAAAAGAAAATTGAAGCATTATCAATCAAAGAAACTTACTGGGTCTGAAAATGTTAAACGAACTAATGAAAATAAAGCTTTTATTGTAAAGTACTTCTTTTATGGCAAGAAATGACACGTGAAGAAGGATTGCATTAAACGCAAGACTTGGTTCGAAAAGAAAGGTATTAACTCGACCTTCATATGTTTTGAATCAAATATTACAGAAGTTCCTTCTAACACTTGGTGGATTGATTCTGGTGCTTCAACTCATGTTACAAATAACATGCAAGGATTTCTTTCAATTTGGAAACCAAAAGAACATAAAAGATTCATCATTGTGGGAAATCGTCTTAAAGCTAAAGTGATATCAATGGGAACTTATCATCTATGCTTAGAGATGGGTCACTTGATGGATCTTGTTAACACATATTATGTCCCTACAATTTCTAAAAAATTAGTTTCTCTTTCTAGAATTGATGAGTTAGGATATTATCTTTCTTTTGGTACTGACAAACTCAGTATGTTTTATGATTCAATAAAAGTTGGTTCTGGAATTCTATGTGATGGTTTATATAAAATTAATTTGGATCTTGAGTTTGCAAAAACATTAATGACCTTCAATCAAGTGTTGGATTGAAATGTAGTTTCAATAATAAAAGATCTTCTATATTGTGACATAGACGATTGGGGCATATCTCCAATGAAAGAATTGAAAGATTAGTGAAGAATAATATTTTAGAACATTTAGACTTCATTGATTTTAATGTTTGTATAGATTGCATTGAGGGAAAGTAAACTAAACATATAAAGAAAAATGCCACAAGAAGTAAAGAACTCATTATTCATACTGATATTTGCGGACCACTCCATATTCCTTGTTTTAGTGGAGAAAAATATTTCATCACATTTATAGATGATCTATCCAGATATGACTATATTTATCTAATACATGAAAAGTCTCAAGCCGTTGATACTCTTAAAGTATACATAAATGAGGTTGAGAGACAATTAGATAAAAATGTTAAAATTGTCAGATCTGATAGAGGTGGTAAATTTTATGACAGATATGATGGATCTGGTCAGAATATTGGCTCTTTTGCTAGATTCCTAGAATAACGGGGTATTTGTGCTCAATATGCATTACCAGGTATGCCACAGCAGAACGGTGTTGCTGAAAGACGAAATCATACTCTAATGGACATGGTTAGGAGCATGATAAGTTATTCCTCTGTACCTGAGTCAATGTGGGGTGAAGCTCTTAGGACAGCTATGTACATCTTGAACAGGGTTCCTAGTAAATCAGTTTCATCGACTCTATTTGAGTTATGGACTGGTAGGAAGCTCAGTCTAAGATATTTACATATTTGAGGGTGTCCTGCAGAGATAAGAGTATTCAATCTACATAAAAAAAAATTGGATCAAAAAACTATTTCAAGATATTTTATTGGTTATCCAAAAAAATCCAAGGGATATAGATTTTATTATCCTAATCATAGTATGAGAATAGTAGAATCTGGTAATGTAAAAATTTCTAGAAAATGGTGAAATCAGTGGGAGTGAAAAATCTCGAAGGATTAATTTTGATATCGAGGAGATTCAGGTTAATTCTCCCACATCATCTCCTATTCGAGAAATTGTTGTTCCTCAAATCAATGAGAGTATTAATGAGAGTGAATAACAAAATAACATTGAAGAACTCACATGATGCTGATGTCGCCACTAATAATCTTGTAGAACAATCACAATTGGCAGATTTGAGAAGATCTCAAAGGAAAAGGAAGCATGCCATTTCTGATGATTATGTGGTATATCCACAAGAATTAGATTATGATATAGGAATAAAAGGAGACCCCTTATCATTTTCACAAGCCATAGAAAGTAACGATTCTGAAAAATAGTATAATATAATAAAAGAAGAGTTAAAATCAATGGTCCAGAATGGTGTTTGAGATCTCATTGAATTGCCTAATGATTATAAAAGAGTTGGTTGTAAATGGGTCTTTAAGATAAAACGTGACTCAACGGGCAATATCGAACGATATAAAGCCATACTTGTGGCCAAAAGTTTTTCTCAAAAGGAATGCATTGACTATAATGAGACTTTTTCTCCAGTTTCAAGAAAGGACTCATTAAGAATCATCATGGCATTAATAGCTCATTATGATCTTGAGTTGCATCAGATGGACGTGAAATCAGCATTTCTGAATGGGGATCTGGATGAGGAAATTTATATGGAATAGCCAAAAGGATTCATTGAAAAAAGAAAAGAAAATTGGGCTTATAAACTTAAGAAATCTATTTATGGCCTTAAATAAGCTTCCACACAATGGTATATAAAATTTCATAATACCATTTTTCCTTCGGATTAAAGAAAAACACTGTTGATCAATGTATATACCTGAAGGTAAGTGAGAGCAAGTTTATTATATTGGTCTTATATGTGGATGATATTTTACTTGCCAGTAGTGATCTTGGTTTATTACACGAAACTAAGATATTTCTCAACAAGAACTTTAAGATGGTTGATATGAATGAGGCAACCTATGTTATTGGCATTGAGATATTCATGGATCGATCTCAAGGATTATTAGGATTATCTCAGAAAGGATATATTAATCATATCTTTGAAAGATTTAATATGCAACTTTGCTCAGCCAATTTACCTCCTATTACTAGAGGTGAAAAATTTAATCAAAACCAGTGCCCAAGAAATGACTTAGAAAAGAATCAAATGAAGAATATTTCTTATGTATGCGTAGTTAGAAGTCTATTATATGCTCAAACCTGTACGAGACCAGATATCAATTTTGCAGTTGCAATATTGGGAAGATACCAAAGCAACTCAAGAATGGAACATTGGAAAGCTGCAAAGAAAGTAATGAGATATCTGCAAGGGACGAAAGATTATATGCTCACATATAGGAGATCAGATCAGCTTGAAGTGATAGGATATTCAGATGTTGATTTTACAAATTACCTCGACAGTAGGAAGTCTACTTCAGGATTTGTATTTATGTTAGCTGGTGGGGCAATTTCTTGGAAAAATATAAAGCAATCGCTTATTGCATAATCAACAATAGAAGCTGAATTTGTGGCATGCTTTGAGGTCACAAATCAAGCTTTATGGTTGTAAAATTTCATCTCAGGACTTGGTGTGGTCGACTCAATTGCCAGGCTGCTGAAGATTTTTTGTGATAACACTGCAGCAGTATTCTTCTCTAAGAATGACAAGTACTCTAGTGATTCCAAGCACATTGAGATAAAGTATTTGGTGGTTAGAGAAAGAGTCCAGAAATAGCAAGTGTCAATTGAGAACTTGAGCACCACTATGATGATTGATGATCCATTGACAAAAGCCTTACAATGTAAAATATTCAAAGAACATGTTCTTAGAATGTGGCTTACAAGCAAGTCATAAAGGATATGGTGATGCATGTTTATGTGGATGCTATTATTGATATTCTTTTCGCTTAATTAAAGTTATATGTTTCTGCTATTCTGTTTACATTTATGTTTATTCATATTATGGTTGAATGTAATAACAGGATTGTCTTGACAAGATAAATTATAGAGGTCATTATGGATTATATTAGGAAAGACTAACAATGTTGTAGTACATAGAAGGAAGTATGACATTGATGAAATACAACTGCTATGACTCGCATTGATAGTTGGACTTAATATAGTATTATTATGTTTATTAGACTTATTAGCTTATTTTAAAAAAACATGGCCACGTATAAAATATTTTTCAAGATTCTTTGGAATCCAATTAGGTAAAATTATTTTTCAAATAAATTTTATTTTGTTTATTTTGATTTTGAATATCTCTTTTATATCTTATCAATTAATGGGCCAAGTGGAAAAATGTTGATTTTGTGGCCCTTTTATAATTGGATAAGATATATAACTAATTGGGTTCCGTTGAAATATTTTAGCCACTAGAAGTCCACTTACGGAACGATGCCTCGGGAGATAACCTTGATGGGAGGAAATCTCCTGAGATCTTATCATAGACCCTATGTTCTCGCCTATAAAAGGACAGGACCTCTAGGGGGCTGAGAGAACGTTGATGTTAGCACGTATACATGTACAGAGGCACCTCTCCGTTAAATCCTTTCTCCTCTCTTCCTATCCTTTCATAGGACCAACTGAGATTGATGGATTTTAGGGGAGAGGGTTTTTGGGGAGAGAGTTGAGTAGAAAAATTGAAATCCCTCAACAAAAAGGTGCATTTGTACGTGTATGCATGCTAACGCCAACGTTCTCTCAGCCCCTTAGAGGTCCTGTCCTTTTATAGGCGAGAGTAGAGAGTCTACGATAAGATCTCAGGAGATTTCCTCCCATCAAGGTTATCTCCCGAGGTATCGTTCCGTAAGTGGACTTCCATTATATTGGCTAAAATATTTCAACAGAACCCAATTAGTTATATATCTTATCCAATTATAAAAGGATCATAAAATCTAACATTCTCCCACTTGGCCCATTAATTGATAAGATATAAAAGAGATATTCAAAATCAAAATAAACAAAACAAAATTTGTTTGAAAAACAATTTTACCTAATTGGATTCCAAAGAATTTTAAAAAGTATTTTATACATGGCTATGCTTTTTAAAATAAGCTAATAAGTCTAATAAAAATAATAATACTATATTAGGTCCAACTATCAATGCGAGTCATAGCGGTTGTATTTCATCAATGTCATACTCCCTTCTATGTATTACAATATTGTTAGTCTTTTCTAATATAGTCCATAATGACCCCTGTAATTTGTCTTGTCAAGATAATCCTGTTATTACATTCAATCATAATATGCATAAACATAAATGTAACAGGATAACAAAAACATATAACTTTAATTAAGCAAGAAGAATGTCAATAATAGCATCCACATAAACATGCATCACCATATCCTTTATGACTTGCTCGCAAGCCACATTCTAAGAACATGTTTTTTGAATATTTTACACTATAAGGTTTTTGTCAATGGATCAGTAATCATCATAGTGGTGCTCAAGTTCTCAATTGACACATGTTGTTTCTGGACTCTTTCTCTAACTACCAAGTACATTATCTCAATGTGCTTGGAACCACTAGAGTACTTGTCATTCTTAGAGAAGAAAACTACTGCAGTATTATCATAAAATATCTTCAGCGGCCTAGCAATTAAGTCGATCACACCAAGTCCTGAGAAGAAATTTTGCAACCATAAAACTTGATTTGTGGCCTCAAAACATGTCACAAATTCAACTTCTATTGTTGATGATGCAATAAGTGATTGCTTTGCACTTTTCCAAGAAATTGCCCCACCAGCTAACATAAATACAAATCCTGAAGTGGGCTTCCTACTGTTGAGGAAATTTGTAAAATCAGCATCTGAATATCCTATCACTTCAAGCTGAACTGATTTCTTGTATATGAGCATATAATCTTTCGTCCCTTGTAGATATCTCATTACTTTCTTTGCAGCTTTCCAATGTTTCATTCTTGGGTTGCTTTGGTATCTTCCCAATATTGCAACTGCAAAATTGATATCTGGTCTCGTATAGGTTTGAGCATATAATAGACATCTAACTGCGCATCCATAAGGAATATTCTTCATTTGATTCTTTTATAAGTCATTTCTTGGGCACTGGTTTTGATTGAATTTTTCACCTCTAGTAATAGGTATATCATTGGCTAAGTAAAGCTGCATATTAAATCTTTCAAAGATATGATCAATATATCCTTTCTGAGACAATCTTAATAATCATTGAGATCTATCCCTGAATATCTCAATGCCAATAACATAGGTTGCCTCACTCATATCAACCATCTTAAAGTTCTTGTTGAGAAATATCTTGGTTTCGTGCAATAGACCAAGATTACTACTAGTAAGTAAAATATCATTCATATATAAGATCAATATAATAAACTTGCTTCCACATACCTTCAGGTATATACACTGATCAGTAGTGTTTTCCTTAAATTCGAAGGAAGTAATGGTATTATGAAATTTTATATATCATTGTTTGGAAGCTTGTTTAAAGCCATAAATGGATTTCTTCAGTTTACAAGCCCATTTTTTTTTTCCTTTTCAATGAATCCTTCAGGCTGTTCCATATAGATTTCCTCATCCAGATCCCCATTCAAAAATGTTGTTTTCACGTCCATCTGATGCAACTCAAGATCATAATGAGCTACTAATGCCATGACGATTCTTAATGAGTCCTTTTTTGAAACCGAAGAAAAAGTCTCATTATAGTCGTTGCCTTCCTTCTAAGAAAAACCTTTAGCCACAAGTCTGGTTTTATATCGTTCGACATTGCCCGTTGAGTCACGTTTTGTCTTAAAGACCCATTTACAACCAACTCTTTTACAATCATTGGACAATTCAATGAGATCCCAAACACCATTCTGGACCATTGATTTTAACTCTTCTTTCATTGCATCATACCATTTTTCAGAATCGTTACTTTCTATGGCTTATGAAAACGATAAGGGTCTCCTTTTATTCCTATATCATAATCTGATTCTTGTAGATATATCACATAATCATCAGAAATGGCATGTTTCCTTTTCCTTTGAGATCTTCTCAAATCTACCAATTGTGATTATTCTACAAGATCATCAACGGCGACATCAACATCATATGAGAGTTCTTCGATGTTATTTTGTTGTTCACCCTCATCAATACTCTTATTGATTTGAGGAACAACAATCTCTCGAATAGGAGATGATATGGGAGAATTAACCTGAATCTCCTCGATATCAAAATTAATCCTTCGAGATTTTTCACTCCCACTGATTTCACCATTTTCTAGTAATTTTACATTACCAGATTCTACTATTTTCATACAATGATTAGGGCAATAAAATCTATATCCCTTGGATTTTTCTGGATAACCAATAAAATATCCTGAAATAGTCCTTGGATCAAATTTCTTTTCATATGGATTGAATACTCTTATCTCTACAGGACACCCCTAAATATGTAAATGTCTTAGACTGGGCTTCCTACCAGTCCATAACTCAAATGGAGTCGATGAAACTGATTTACTAGGAACCCTGTTCAAGATATACATAGCTGTCATAAGAGCTTCACCCCACATCGACTCAGGTATAGAGGAATAACTCATCATGCTCCTAACCATGTTCATCAGAGTACAATTTCGTCTTTCAGCAACACCATTCTTTCGTGGCACACCTGGTAATGCATATTGAGCATAAATACCTCGTTGTTCTAGGAATCTAGCAAAAGGGCCAATATTCTGACCAGATCCATCATATATGTCATAAAATTAACCACCTCTGTCAGATCTGACAATTTTAACTTTTCTATCTAATTATCTCTCAACCTCATTTATGTATACTTCAAGAGTATCAACGGTTTGAGACTTTTCATGTATTAGATAAATATAGTCATATATGAACAGATCATCTATAAATGTGATGAAATATTTTTCTCTACTAAAATAATGAATATGGAGTGGTCCGCAGATATCAGTATGAATAATCTCAAGGAGTTCTTTACTTCTTGTGGCATTTTTTCTTTATATGTTTAGTTTACTTTCCCTTAATGCAATCTATACAAATATCAAAATCAGTGAAGTCTAAATGTTCCAAAATATTATCCTTCACTAATCTTTCAATTCTTTCCTTGAAGATATGCCCCAATCATCTATGCCACAATATAGAAGATCTTTCATTGTTGAAACTATGTTTCAATCCAACACTTGATTGCAAGGTCATTAATGTCTTTGCAAACTCAAGTTCCAAATTAATTCTGTATAAACCATCACATAGAATTCTAGAACCAACTTTTATTGAATCATAAAACATACTGAGTTTGCCACTACCAAAAGAAAGATAATATCCTAACTCATCAATTCTAGAAAGAGAAACTAAATTTCTAGAAATTGTAGGGACATAACATGTGTCAACAAGATCCATCAAGTGACCCGTCTCTAAGCGTAGACAATAAGTTCCCATTGATATCACTTTTGCTTTAAGATGATTTTCTATAATGATGAATCTTTCATGTCTTTTGGTTTCTGAATTGAAAGAAATCCCTGCATGTTATTTGTAACATGAGTTGAAGCACCAGAATCAATCCACCAAGTGTTAGAAGGAACTTCTGTAATATTTAATTCGAAACATATAAAGGTCGAGTTAATACTTTTCTTTTCGAACCAAGTCTTGCGTTTAATGTAATCCTTCTTCATGTGTTCTTTCTTGCCACAAAAGAAGCACTTTACAATAAAGGCTTTCTTTTCATTAGTCCATTTAACATTTCCAGACCCGACAAGTGTCTTTGATTGATAATGCTTCAATTTTCTTTTCTTATTACCAGCTCCTTGAGTAGTAGCCATGACATTATATGAACTTTCCTGCCTTAATCTCAATTCTTCTTGAACACACATGCTAGTCAACTCATTCAAGTCCCACTTATCCTTATTTGTATTGTAGTGAATTTTGAATGGGCCAAACTGAGAAGAAAGAGAATTGAGAATAAATTACACGAGGAAAGACTCATCAACATTCATGCCTAATGTTTTAAGTTTTGCAGTTTTGTCAGCCATATTGAGGATGTGATTATGAATTCCTCAAATACCATCATACTGAGTCGTAGTCATTTCTTTCATTAATGTGATAGCCAATGACTTATCAGTAGATTTAAATCTGTCTTTAATAACCTTTAAATATTTCTTTGCGCTAGTTGCAATCAGTAATGAAGTCTTTATGTTATTTGCAAGTGTCATTCTTATAAACATTAAACTAAGTCTATCAGATCTTTCCCAAGCCTTCATTTCATTAACTTGTTCTACAGTACTTTCATCAGTCAAGTCTGTATGCTTTTCAACAAGTAATGCTAAATCAAGATCTAATACACCTAATGTGAATTGCACATGCTCTAACCATTCTGAATAATTTGATCCAGATAGTACAGGGACACTAGATGCATAAGAATATACATGAGGAAGTACCATTGCAAAAAAATATAGAACAACATTAATGCTTTGAGTTTATCAAAAATTGATGAACTATTGATATTATCTATATTACACCTTTGGATAAAATATTGACATATCTAGTGTTTAATCAAGAATATTTATGGATGACTGATACCATCCTTATGGAATAGTATTGTTACTGTTAGGATCGAGAGCACTAAGAGGGGGGTGTGAATTAGTGCAGCGGAAAACTTTCTGCGATTAAAATCGAAAGCTGCGTTCAAACGATAAAAACAACTTCTGTATGAAAGTTGATACTAAGCAAGGTTAAAGTCAATCTATGCAGGCAGTTTGCAGCTATGATGAAAACCAGAATATCGGCGCAAACTGAAATCCGACGTTCGTACGAAGAAACTGATTTACGTCTAAATGCTGATTCGTAAATCACTTGATTAGATAAGACGCAGTTTAAGCAGGAGTATAAAGGCAGTGTGCAGTTATGGTAAAGCTCAAAACGTAAACGCAATCTGCAATATGATGATCATACGAAAAAGCAGATTTACGTCTAAACGCAGATTTACGTCTGAACCTTGAAACTCATTCGTAAAATCGCAAAGGGCAGTAAGCTATTGAGAAGTTTGTAGTGAAGGTAAAATACTCAAAGGAAATGCAAACCGAGATTTAGAGTGGTTTGGTCAATCTTGACCTACTCCACTTTCGGCTTCCTCCACCGACGAGGTCACCGACGTCAACTAGAGGCCTTCCTTCAATAGGCGAAGGCCAACTACCCTCTTACAGATTCACTCCTTTTGACGGGCTTAGGAGACAGCCCTTACAGCAGTTTTCTCTCCTCTCTTTACAACTCAAACTTTGAAGAACAGAAAGAGGAGAACTAGTAGTTTTGAGCTCTAAGAACCACAGAAAGATAGCAAGATTTCAAGTGTGTGTTCTGTGCTTTCAGTGCTGAATGAGTGGGGTATTTATAGGCCCCAACCCAGTTCAAATTTGGAGCTCAAATCTATCAATTCCCGGAATTCTGGGATCAGGCGGTTGCACCTCCTGACTGGGGCGGTTGCACCGCCTGGCAGAGCTCGAAGACTGAGCCTCTGGGCAGTGCTACCTCTGTCAGGGGCGGTTGCACCTCTCTGCTAGAGCTCGAAGACCGAGCTCAGGCGGTTGCACCGCCTGACTGGGGAGGTTGCACCGCTTGGCAGAGCTCAAAACTTGAGCTCTAGCGATGCTACCTCTTGACAGAAGAGGTTGCACCGCCCAGTCTCGCTCGGAGACTGAGCCCGGGGCGGTGCCACCTCTTGGCTGGGGCGGTTGCACCGCCCAGTCTCGCTGGGAGACATAGCCTGGGCGGTGCTACCTCCTGGTTTGGGCGGTTGCACCTCCCACAGCAATCAGGGTCTGAATGGGTTAATCCATTTGGCCCAATTTGATTCTTTCAGGGGCCCAATTGCCCCAAGATTAAGCTAATGGGATCACCTCCCATTTCTAACTTAATCAATGTGCTAACTACGATTATTTCCTAAGACATATTCTGCAGCTTGCTCCGGTGCGTCAATCGCTTCTTCCGGCGAGTTTCCGGCGAACTTCCGTCGATCATCCGATGAACCCTCAGTGATCCTCCTGCGGACTTCCGGCAAACTCCTGGACTTGCGACGATCCACTTGGCAAGTTCTGACGAGCTCCTTTGGCAAGCTTCTGGACTTCTCGGATTTGTTCCCGCAGAACCTCCGATGACTGTCCGAACTTCCGCCGAGCTCTCGAACTCCCAACGTGATCATTGTCATGACTCCGGCGCAACTCCTGCTGCATGTCTTACTTTCATCGTAGTTAATCCTGCACATGTAAAACAAAAACTTCGATCGAGACAATTAATCCTAAGCAATTAACCAAGTTGTCCGGCATGTCATTGGTCCCTCGACGCTTCGTCCGATTCTTCGGCGCATCGTCCTTTCCTGCAGCCTATTGCCCAATCGGCCAGTTGACTCCGCAACTCTGATATCCTTAGCACAATACCCGCTCTTCTTGGCCCGATGCCCGAGTCCACGGCCCGAAGCCTTCTGTCGATACGTCGACCGATCCACCGGCCCGACGTCCAATCTTCTAACATGTTCCTCCGGCACAACATGATTTTCCTGCTTTAATTGTCTCATCCTGATCGAAGCATCCTGCGTCACTCAAAACGCATATTAAATCATAAACATATATCAAGTAGTTTCATCATCAAAATACGAGATTCAACAGTTACCTTTGGGTATATAACCCTAAACTGCAAGGATATCCAAAAACAGTATCATCCTACCCTATCACATAATTATTTAAATTAGATTCTTTTTTGGGATTATCTAAATATTCTAATTATATGTGTCATTATGAATATTATTTTTTTAATATCATTTAGGACTAATTCCTAAATATTATTTTATAAGTCATTAGTCCAAGTCACTTTGGTGGCTACAAGACTAATGCAATAATATAAAATAAAATATAAAATATTCTATAAATGATAAAACTTTTATTGTAATTCATATCACAAAAGTCTATCATCCTAGGCCACTTTGGTAGCTACTAGTTAGATAAAACTTAGGGAGATAAATTACAAATAATATTCATCAATTTCTTTAATTTTTTGCTAAGTAGTTCAATAATAAAATAACCATAATAATTATTGAATATTAATGCTAATAAAATAATAATAATAATTATTGAACATTAATGTTAAGTAGTTCAATAATAAATAACAATAATAATTATTAAACATTAATGCTAAATAATTTAATAATAAATAACAATAATAATTATTAAACATTAATGCTAAGTAATTCAATAATAAATAACAATAATAATTATTGAACATTAATACTAAGTAATTCAATAATAAATAATAATAATAATAATTATTGAATATTAATTAGTAAGAAAACTCATATGATAATCATGATGACATATAAATCATGCCTTCATATGAAAGATAAATATTATTTCATAATTTCATATATATACATGTGAATAAGTAAATAAAATTTTAAAAATAATAATTGATTTTTTTTAATTTTATTTACCACATGTATAATCAATAATTCATATGAGAAAACTATAAAGTGAACCATAATTTATATTTTTTTAACAAAATTAAATCCAATCAAATAATAAAAAATATAATCATGATTAAAATTAATCATAATTATAATAAATCATATTTATCAATTTTATAATTAAGAATATAAACTAAATTTCTTAATTTTGATAAAATCATAAATATTTGAAAGGATATAAATCGAAAATATGCGAATGGCAACTATAATTTGGCAGAAATTAAACCCGAGGGTAAAATCATAAATATGTTGACAGCACATAAACTAAAATTATAAAATTTATAAAGGGTAAAACTATAATTTTATAAAATCCTAGCCTCGAGGGCAAAACCATAATTATGCCAAAAACCCTAATCTACCTTTGCCGCCGTCGCCGCCGACGCGTGCGGCATTGCTGTTGCTACTTGCGGCGCGACTGCCTATGCGCGACTACAGGGCTGCCGCTTGTGCACGACTATAGGGCTGCCGCTTGTACGCGACTGTCGGGCTGTCGTTGGTGCGTGGCCACTGCTTGTGCGCAGTTGCCAACGGCAGTTCTAGCCTGTGCGCGGCCGCTGCCACCACAGCGCTACCGCCGTGGGGCTGCCACTACTCGCGCACGGCTGCCATCGTGGTTCTCTGCTTGTGTGCGGTTTGCCGTCGCATGGACTGGTTCTGTGATGCCCGTGTATGGGACAGGTTTTGTGATGCTCACGCAACCCGCTGTAGTCGCAGATTCGCAGCGAGGCCGACGATGACCATTGCTGCTTAGTAATTCTTGGAAGATAAAGGTAATTTTATGCATCGTAAACAAATTTACAAATCTAATGCATTTGATTTCAAAAACTTAGGCTCTGATACTAAAATGTAAGCATAAAATCTATAATTATACTATATCAAAAATGCAAAAATAACTTTTAAGCTAGGATCGAAATCAAATGCATAGATCTAATTATTATGATGCGTACCTTTTGATGCCATCTGTTCAGAGATCTCGTCTGATCTGCTAAACACTGTCTTTGATCCAAGATTACTATAGGCACCGATCCAAGATCACTGTAGGCATCGATCCAAGATTGCTGCAGGCACCGTCTGTAAGGAGTGCAAGGAGTAGATCCTTTATCCTCTCTTCCTTTCCTTTCATAGGATCAACTGAGATTGATGGATTTTAGGGGAGAGGGTTTTTGGGGAGAGAGTTGAGGAAAAAAACTGAAATCCCTCACTGGAGAGGTGCGTTATCTCCCGTGGAATCGTTCCGTAAGTGGATTTCTATTCTATTGGCTAAAGTATTTCAACGAACCCAATTAGTTATATATCTTATCTAATTATAAAAGGGCCACAAAATAAATCTAACATTCTCCTCTCTTATCCAATTTTATATCTTATCCAATTAATAGGCCAAGTGGGAAAATGTTAGATTTTGTAACCCTTTTATAATTGGATAAGATATATAACTAATTGGGTTCGTTGAAATATTTTAGCCAATATAATAGAAGTCCACTTGCGGATCTTATCGTAGACCCTCTACTCTCACCTATAAAAGGACAGGACCTCTAGGGGCTGAGAGAACGTTGACGTTAGCACGTACCGTTGAGGGATTTCAGTTTTTCAGTAATCTTGGATCAAAGACAATGCTTAGCAAATCAGATGAGATTTCTGAACAGATGACATCAAAAGTACTCATCGTAATAATTAGATATATACATTTGATTCCGATCCTAATATAAAAGTTATTTTCATATTTTTGATATGACATAATTATAGATTTTATGCTTACTAAGATGCTTATAATTTTAGATTGAATGAAAATAATTATATGATTATGTGCCTCTTTTCTTCTCTCTCCTTATAAATCAAATGTAATATATTAATCTTATAAATATAATACTCTTCGTCTTACATCATCCATTTAGTTAGTCAAAACGACCTACTTCTGAGATCTCCTGCCACGGAGACGGTGGCTCGGGAGCATCCAACACTAGCGAAAACGTATGCAGGTGCACAGAAGACACATTAACTGAGGAATCCATGCTTCTTTCAAGTGCTTGGGTGAACTCCGAAAGCCTCTCCCTTGGTGAAGCGTGGACCATCTCAGACTGCAAGTATTGCACTCCATGGACGAGATGTGAGGCCCGTAAGCTCTCTGCTGAGTGGAGATTCCCGGAGGAAAGAGGAGAAGGATAAAAGGCATGAAAACCTTGAATATGTAGCTGTGGTGTCATATGGGAATAGAAGGTTGACTAAGTTGACTGAATGAATTAGGCTTCTATTTCAGTATGTTTAATTAATAGTCTATCTATAAACTAATTAATTTTTTTTCTCTTTGTCCTCAAACAATTTTCCTCTAACACGCAATCACTAATTCAGGCAGGAAACAGTTTCAGAGACTTCATGAAGTTGCATAAATGTTCAGAACATCTGGCACTCACTTTGTCCCACAGATGAACAAGATAAGAATCAAACACCTAACTCATGACAGAGATAGCCATGCCCCATCTCTCCTGTCGCTACTCATTGCCATGCCCTTTCAAAGAACACATGGGCAAAGATAATGTTTACTAGTTGTGCATGGCATCACAAAGCAATTTCTTTTTTTTTTTTTCCAAAAAGAAAATTACTATTTAAATATAGTACAAGTATAAGGGTTGTCTTCAGCATAATTAGCTACTTAGTTAGCAATCCTATCTACATTTTCTATATACATAGACAAAATCAAGGCGTTTTGAATGATTTATGGAGATGATATATCAAGAAAGTATCTATATATGATGTTCCTAATTACATTTGTGATCTATCGAGAAAGGATTTTAGCTCACCTTCTCATTGTGGAGAAATTTGTGTAGATGATAACCAACTGTTTTCTTCTTCTTCTTCTTCTTCTTCTTCTTCTTCTTCTTCTTTTGGGTTCCTAACCATATGATATTTTACAATACAAGTTTGCAAGTATGGACACTAGATGAGTCTCCCCATATCTCTTAAACCTATAAATCATATCTTATCAGCTCTTGTATGTTTTTGCCGACATAAATCATCATGCTCGTAAACCATTTCTCAATGAATAGAATATTGTCTGAAGTGACTGTTTTCTACTTGCTTAGAGTTGAACCGGATACACTTATTGCTGCACATTACACTGTCTAAAAGAGAATCTGCTATATCTATTAACCAGGCATTACAAAATCTAGAGTACTGCTGTCAGCAGCTGCCCAAAAGACAAAAGAATTGCTCAATCTAACATTGTTAGCTATTCTATGAGCTCTAACATTGGCCTCACAAGGGGATATAAGCAAAATCGACCACAATAACACTTGTTGCTGCCACTTATGCTTGTTCGACACCTATGATTCCTTGATATATACTTGTCATATTGTTATCTGTGTTAGTTAAACCTAAATAATTATAGGAGAAAAGTGAAGAGGATTTATCAAATGAGAACCTTGCTGCAACTCATCTTGGACCAGAGTACAGAAGAGAAGGGGAATTGAAGGAGAAGTGTCACTTTAATTTGAGGTTTTGGACTAATTTATCACCCTTGGAATTAAAATTTTCTAAGATAAGTATTTTAATCCATCTTATAAAGAATTCCATCCTTGATTTTATTTTGTTTATGAGCAATTTATAGAGATTTATCTTTTCTAATAGCATCAACCCTATTTGAGCTACAAATTTACTAATATAAAAATTTTAAGAATTTTGACCTATCTACCTTGTTTTAACTATAAAATTATGATTTAATCAAAACCTAATTCTTTGAAAACTATACTCTTAGTTTTTTATTTTAGTACTTTACTTGAAATATTTGAAATGAAAATATCTACTCAAATGTTTGTTTTTTTTGGTCATTTGGATTCTTCAAAACAAAAAATATTTTTTGACCTCTTTATACTTAATTGCTTGTAACTCTCTATAGATAACTCCAATTAATACAAAATATATTTCAACTAAAAATAAACTTATATATCTTTCAAATGATATTTTTCTAAATATCTTGTGCAATATGCCTCATAGATTTTGTTGGAATAGATTTATTTTTAAATTTATCTATTCTTGTTTCTATATTTTTGGACTTGATTTCAATTGAAATTCTTTGCTCAATTGAGCCATAAGCTGCTTTAAAACTCTTATATTTCTTATCACTAGTTCTTGTCGTATCTAAATGAGATATGCAAAGATCATGCATGTCTCATATTGCTTCATATGTGCACGTGTGCTTTTGTTGTTTCACATGTGCTTCCTGCACATGCTAATTATCTTATTCACCATGTTCTTTTGTACTATGTTATTTATGAAATAATGTGAACCTTTATAAAAAATGAGAAAGGGTATTGTGAACCTTTGCTATATGTGAGAAAAAAAATTATTAACCTTTGCCAAAAATGGGAAAATGAGTTCCATGTAGAGCTTGTGAGAGATTAATATTAATGGTCATCCAAAAATAGATGAATCATGCTATGTTATGATCTCATTTCATCCTCTATGTTCTTTTGACTTGTTTATGTGTTCATATGTGTTCTTTCGATAGAAATAAAATGAACGAAATATCAAATGTGACATTTAAGTTTATGTTTTGTATTTATTTTTTATATGTTCTTAAATGTTCTTTACTTTATTGATACACTCTTGAATGAATTAACAGAAATATCAAATATGACTCTATTCTTGAGTTAGTAACTTGCATCTTGATATTGAGTAGCTTATATGTTGCTCTTTGCTCTCTTGTGTTGTATGCCTATAATAAAATGACATCTATATTTATTATATTTAGTGAAATGATATCTATGATTCTTATATTCATGCCGTACACCTTGATTTTTATATCATATGATATTTCATTTTTTTTGTCATGGATATCTTAGTCACTTGTTAAGCTTTATAGCTCACCCTAGTGCTATATAAAATTTTCAAGTTAACTTATCACTCACTATAATGTTAGGATTAGGATAAGAAAATGGAATGATAAGCTTAATGATTATAAACTGTATAGGTTTTATAGATATAAATAAAAATTTAATATTTTTAGTATCCTCAAATATTATTCTTGGATATTGATTTTGGATCGTGGATAAATCATAATTTTCTTAATTTAACATTTATTCACACATCTTGAATGTTATTTTGAGGGTGTGATAATATAAGATTTCATCACTCCCTTGTGTGCTAGTTGAATATGGCTGAGACCTTGGATTTAGAGGATCAGAAACTCTATCCAAGGACTTCGACAACTTAAGTATAGATGAATTAGAGGTGGAGTTCGGAGTGTTAGATGCAGGCATCAATGAAATATCCAAATTGACCACAATGATAACATAAAAAAGGAATATTTTCATATGAAACAACTTGAAAAAAATCTTCATTGGGTTCACCAATCCAAAAACCTTGTATTAAAGGTTTAGTGATATTAATTTCAATTCTGATATGTGCAAATTAGCCATGTTCATTTTAATAAGACAACTTAAGAGAGAAGTAATATGGAAGAGGTATTCCTCATTCTAGCACTCAATAAGAAGACTTAGTAAATGAATCTAGATTGAGGCAATGTCAATTTTGGTAATCATAGGTTAAAAATTAGAATAAATAAGTTATAGAATATCATCATGGAAGTGCTTAAGTTCTTCGGTGAGGACTTAAAGAACATCCAACTCATAATTGAAATGAAAGAGGCAAAAATCATATTCAAAATCTATAATAGTAGGAGAGACATCTAAGGACTATGATTTGAGGATGGAATTCTTAAGAATAGAAAGTGAAGGGGGTCATTGGAGAAACTTACCAATCAAACAAGAAAACAAGGGCTAACACCACATCAACAATTGTTCTTTCTTAAGCTTGCTAGAAATTGAAGGACAATTTAATCTTGTTAATTGACGAAAATTTGTAAAGAAGATTGTTGGTATCAACAGTGAGGAGAGCAATAGAGGTAGTGAGTACAGAAGCCCAAGAAGCATGACAAGAGATACTGGAGGAAACTTTGTCAAGGCCTTGGGGTTTGAGAGAAATAGCCTCTAAGGTAGGGAGAATTGAAGGGAAAAAGGGAGGAAGAGTCTCTTATCCCAAGCTTTGAAAATAAGAATATAAGTAATAGAATTAGAGGTAGGTTGTCTATCCCAATAAAGTTTCCATCATAATGTTTTTATCTTCGTAGTCACATAAAGTTTCTAAATTACCTTCTGCTAGTCATAGGTGCCCAGCAAGCTAATCACGTGAGTGATGGCACGTGTGACTTGATACAAAATCTTTTTGCTTATTATATTTTGACGTATATCACTTTATAACTATTGCATATATATATTGTGATGTCCTTGGATTTGTGCAATGGGAATCGGATCGTAATGAGATCACGATAATGAGATCGATTTACCTTTAAACACATATCCTAAATAATCCCAATCATAGGTTACTCGAGAGGGACATCTGTTGGGATATCATTGGGGGGCGACATCATATGCGCAGTGGAAGAACAAGAAAACAAAAATCCCCGATTCCCAAAAAGATGTTCGTCGTCGTGCGAAGATTGGTGTGCAAAAATCCGCAAAACACAAAACTGCGTATAGAGATTGTGTTACCTAGGGAGATCGTATATCCCTGTTTCCTTGCAGATCCTTAGGAGAGGGTGAAGGAGGTCAAGCGTCCTCCTCTCTAGCGGTGATCCACACAGCAGGGTTGCGACGACGCTCCTCAAAACTCCAGGCCTGCTCTGAGGTGGAGAGGAAGAGGAGAATAGGAAAGGCAAGCAAAGGCTCTAGCCTATGAGGCTGTGAATCCCTCCTATTTATAGAGATCCCGTGTCAAACCCTAATGGGTCCTTCCCTAGTGGGTATTGGATCTGCATCCAATAAGACAAGGGCTCCGTCGGATATCTCATATCCGAACCTCTACTCATCGCAATGCCTACCATATGTGTGTGACCCTCTAGGCCCAATATCGAGCTGGCCGTGAGTCATACCTGTCAGAACTCCTTCTAACTCAGTGAATTATTATCTCTGTAATAATTCACTCGACTCATCGACTACGGACGTACTAGGCCACTACGCCGTAGTCCCTAGACGATACAGGGGAATCCAATCCATTGGACATGTCTGTCCTCAGTTACCATGTACCTATAGTCCCTCATCCATCTAATATCCCAGAGACCGTATATCGAGCATGGTGCTGTCAGACCCATACGGTTTCTACTCGAGTCTCGCTCTAATCGGATTCTCCCGGAGAACTCTTTCTCTCTCAACCCGAATGACCCTGGCTAGGGATTTGTCTGAGCAAGAACACATAGGATATTCCTCTCATGACGCCGAGAGTGGATGATCCTCTATTGACACTCAATAGCCCTCGTAAGGTCGACTACCACTCCCAATGACCAGCTGTACTAGATCTGGGAACAGCCAAACCTATAAGTCTGGTATCAAAGAGTGGAGCACTCATACAAGACATCCTTGGTGTCTCAAGTCTAAGGACCAGATACACCACTAGGACTACGGAATCACTGTCTGACAATAAGGCATCATCAACCATCCAGCATTCCGTAAGCGGATCAATCAGTGAACCCATTCTCCAATGAGCACCTGTACTGTATCCCTAGTGTCCCTACATGAGTAGCTATGAGACCAGCTGCATCCATCATATGGACGGGTATACAGCACACCAGTCTATCCGGTTATCACGATGTCCCTCTCGAGTAACCTATGACCGGGATTATTTAGGATATGTGTTTAAAGGTGAATCGATCTCATTATCGTGATCTCATCACGATCCGATTCCCATTGCACAAATCCAAAGACATCACAATATATATATATATATATATATATATATATATATATATATATATATATATATATATATATATATATATATATATATATATATATATATATATATATATATATATATATATATATATATATATATATATATATATATATATATATATATATATATATATATATATATATATGCATTTATGCAATAGTTATAAAGTGATATACGCCAAAATATAATAAGCAAAAAGATTCTGTATCAAGTCACACGTGCCATCACTCACGTGATTGGCTTGCTGGGCACCTATGACTAGCAATCTCCCACTTGACCTAAAGCCAATCACCTATGTGTCTGATCCCCATCAGACTCCTGTGACGCTCATAGACAATCTAAGACAACGGCTTTGTCAGTGGATCTGCAATGTTATCTTCGGATGTAACTCTTTCCACTACTACATCTCCTCGGGTTATGATCTCTCTTATAAGCTGGAACCTCCTCAGAACACTTCTGATGAGACCCGGGTTCCCTTATTTGAGTAATCACCCCATAGTTGTCGCAATATAAGGAAGTCGAGTTGTCGCTATCTGTATCGACTCCCAAATCTGTGATGAACTTCTTCACCCAGACTCCCTCCTTTGCTGCATCTAATGCGGCAATGTACTCCGCCTCTGTGATCGAGTCAGTAGTGGTATCTTGCTTGGAACTCTTCCAGCACACTGCTCCTCCATTCAAGGTGTACACATACCCTGAATTCGACTTGCTATCATCGACATCAGACTGAAAACTTGAGTCAGTGTAGCCTTCAACCTTAAGGCTATTACCTACATATACTAGTAAAAGAACCTTAGTCCTTCTCAAGTACTTAAGGATACACTTTACTGCTTTCCAGTGCTCAAAGCCTGGATCCGCCTGATACTTGCTCGTGACACTCAGAGCATGCACTATATCAGGCCTAGTACATAGCATGGCATACATGATAGACCCTATTGCTGAGGCATAAGGTATCATATTCATGTTTGCCCTTTGGAATTTTCCATGCCAAACCTTTTGACAATGGTTTCTATGTACCTGGACTGGGACAAGCCAAGCATCCTCTTGGATCTATCTCTATAGATTCTAATCCCCAAGATATAGGATGCTTCCCCTAAGTCCTTTATGGAGAAGTGTCTAGATAACCAAGTCTTTATTGTGGATTGCATCTTACATCATTCCCAATGATGAGGATGTCATCCACATATAACACCAAAAAGGTGATAGCGCTCCCACTTACTTTCCTGTATACACAAGGCTCATCTTCGTTCTTAACGAAGTCATAAGATCTGATTGCCTCATCAAATCTTATGTTCCAACTTTGGGAAGCTTGCTTTAGTCCATAAATGGATCTAAGCAACCTACACACCTTATCTGGGCAGTTCTTGGACACGAATCCCTCAGGTTGCATCATATACACCTCCTCCTCGAGGTTCCCGTTGAGGAATGCGGTTTTCACATCCATCTGCCAGATCTCATAATCATAGTGTGCTGCAATAGCCAATAGAATTCTGATGGATTTTAGCATTGCTACGGGTGAGAAAGTTTCGTCGTAGTCAACACCTTGCCTTTGACGATACCCCTTAGCCACTAGCCTTGCTTTATAGGTCTCTACCTTTCTATCTACTCCGATCTTTTTCTTAAAGATCCATTTGCAACCGATGGGTACAATACATTCGGGCGCATCAACTAGGTTCCAAACCTTATTGGAGTACATAGAATCCATCTCAGAATTCATGGCTTCTTGCCACTTCCCGGAGTCTAAACTTATAATAGCCTCCTCGTAGGTCTGAGGATCAATATCCTCAGCATCCTCTCCTCTAATATGTCCCACATATCTCTCAGGAGGATGAGATACTCTATCAGACCTGCGTAAAGTTGAAACTTGTGTATTAGGTACCTGAACAGACTCGGGCTGTAGAGTGGTGCTTGAGCTTGGTTCTCTAACTTCGCTCAACTCTATCATTCTCCCACTGTCTCCGCCAAGAATGTGTTCCTTCTCAAGGAACACTGCTCTCTTAGCTACAAAGACCTTTTTGTCCTCGAGATGATAGAAATAATACCCACAAGTTTCCTTGGGGTATCCCACAAATATGCATCGCTCTATCCTTGATTCTAACTTATCGGGGTTGTGTCTTTTAACGTGGGCTGGGCAGCCCCAAATCTTAACAACCTTAAGATCAGGCTTCTTCCCTTTCCATATCTCATATGGTGTAGACACTACCGACTTAGTTGGAACTCTGTTCAGAAGGTAAGCTGCGGTTTCTAGGGCATATCCCTAGAATAAGATGGGTAGGTCAGCGAAACTCATCATGGACCGTACCATATCTAATAGCGTACGATTCCTCCTTCCAAAGACACCATTGAGCTGAGGTGTATAAGGAGGTGTCCATTGGGATAATATCCCATGGTTCTTGAGGAACTGAGTAAACTCTGTACTTAAGTACTCACCTCCTCGATCTGATCGAAGAGTTTTGATACTCTTTCCAGTCTGGTTCTCCACCTCATTCTTATACTTTCTAAATTTCTCAAAGGCCTCAGACTTGTACTTCATTAAGTACACATATCCATACCTTGAGAAATCATCATTAAATGTAATGAAGTAGGAGTAACCTCCAATGGCATGAGTTGACATGGGTCCACATACATCACTATGTATGAGTTCCAACAACTCAGTGGCTCTCTCTCCAGTTCCACTAAATGGAGATTTGGTCAGTTTTCCACGAATGCAAGGCTCACAAGTTGCATATGACACATAGTCGAATGGATCTAGATATCCATCATTTAGCAACTTTTGAATCCTTCTTTCATGGATGTGACCTAGCCTACAATGCCACAGGTATGCACTGTTCAACTCATCTCGTTTCCTTTTGGACACATTTACATTCATGATATGTGGAGTGGTGTCTAACATAAATAAACCATTATGCAATGTTCCTTTCGTGATGATCTTATCATCTAATAATATCGAACAACCATTGTTCTCAAAAATAAATTTATATCCACTAACTGTTAAACATGAAATGGAGATAATGTTTTTGATAGAAGGAACAAAATAACATGCATCTAATGCAATAAAAGCTCCACTAGGCAGATGTAGGGCGACCTCGCCAACAACTAATACAGTAACTTTTGCTCTATTACCCATCTTGAGGTCCATCTCGCCTCTCTCTAGTCTCCTAGGCCTTACCAGAACCTGCAACGAATTGCATATATGATAAGCACTACCGGTATCCAATACCCATGTGTTATCATAAGAGTCTGACAAATGGAGACTGATCATGAATGTACCTGAAGCTTCATCAAGCTTTTGTTTCGCCCTTTCTGCAAGGTACTCTTTGTAGTTTCTCTTCCAGTGCCCATCTTTACCACAGTGGAAGCATTGGCCTTTGTCATTTGTTGGGTCTTTCTTAGCAACCTTTGCTTTACCTTGTTTGCCTTTGCCCTTTCCCTTCTTAAGGGACCTTTCTGCTTTCCTTTTCTTTCTGGTCTCACCAGTGTAGAGAACTGGCTTCTCTTTCTTAATAGTACTCTCTGCCTCCCTCAACATATTGAGGAGCTCTGGGAGAGTCACCTTAAGCTTGTTCATATTAAAATTCATTATGAACTGTGAAAAGGAATCTGGTAGAGACTGAAGCACAATGTCCACACACAAGTTATCCTCTAGGACCATTCCTAGACCTGTAAGTTTCTCTATCCACTCAATCATCTTTAGGACATGGTTCTGAACCGGTGTCCCCTCAGTCATCCTAGCGCAGAAAAGGCTCTTGGATATCTCATATCGTTGAGTCCTTCCCTGTTCCTCAAACAATTTGCGGACATGTAGGAGAATGGATCTGGCATCCATCTTTTCATGTTGTCTCTGTAACTCTGGAGTCATAGAGCCCAACATATAGCACTGAGCAAGAGTGGAGTCATCAATGTACTTCACGTAGCGAGCGATCTCATCCTCGCTTGCCCCTTCTTCGGGCGTAGGCATCACTGTATCAAGGACGTACACGATTTTCTCCGCTGTGAGAACAATTCTCAAGTTACGGAGCCAATCCGTATAATTTGGACCAGTAAGGCGGTTGAAATCAAGTATGCCATGTAAGGGATTTGAAAGCGACATTTTCTGAAAATAAAAATATAGCAGAAATGAATAACATGCAGATTTTGTAAGAAATAAACTATCAAGATATGGACTTCTATTTTAATATGCTCCCACTATTTTACTAACGAGTCACGCAACACCCTCAGCACGTAAAACGAAAGTCTCTGGCAGACTTCTAGTGGGGATCAGGATCCAATCAGCGTCTTAGTGTAACCTCGAGGGACTCGACCAATCACACTAAGCCTAAAAGGTAGGCAACTCTTGCCGATCACAACTCCTTGTGATTCCCGTCCTGTTTGGCCTCCGAATCACCATGGCCTCGAGGGACTCGACCAACCATGATACTCGGTTAAGTCAACACCTTCGTTACAAGATGAGTCTGATTTGATGACATACCCTCGAGGGACTCGACCAAGCATACCATGCCCTCAGGTCACCGGTGACATCTCTATGTCGTAAGCAAGATAGCGAATCGCGATATAGGTGAGTCTCGAGGGACTCGACCAACTCAACCTACACCGGGAATCGGTTCCTACTCAGAACGATGGAAGGCCACGTGGGTCAATCTAATTGCCTCACGTTTACCGACTTAATATTATCGAGAGATGTTTCTATGATTTGGTCTCCTAATATGACATGTCACACATATACATATTTAATATATATCTACATCGCATGCAAATATATATACATATCTAGTATGTGTATAAGCAATCACATCAGATGATCATGGACCACAACCTAATATGATTAGGCTCGAGCCAGTAGGCCTAATCACTCACATCAAGATCTATGTGTGCAACGGTGCATCTCCATGCCCTGTGATCGTCCATCTCGTCCTCGTCAGTTTCGTCGACATCTTGATGCATCTCCATGCATCACGATCGTCCGTCTCGTGGGTCCCGCTATCGCATCCACGCTCCCGCTACGCCTCCTCATGTGATTACAACTTAATCATAGGCACGCAGGCCCGACAATAAACGAGAAATATAATGGAGGTTCGCAGACCTCAATAATAATAATCACAAGTACACACATCACACGGTCCTTGATCATCCGTCCACACATCATACATCACATGTATAAATAATCATCATCATGTAGGACTACTAGATAATAATAAAAATAATAATCAACTAAACCTTTTAATTAATTAATATTTTTTGAAATCAGGGACATGTAGGGAATTTCTCAATTCCTAAGGGTATTTTCATAATTTGGACAAAAGATAGAAACTGGAATTTCTCAAATTCCGAGGGGCAAAACTATCTTTTTCCCAGAAAACCCTAATGCCCTCTTACTACTGCCGCTGCCGCCGCCGCCACCCTACTGGCGGTGGCCTGTGCGGCGGGGCGAGGGCGCTGCCCTCGCCTGCAGGCGGCACGCTCGCTGGCGGCGCTGCCGCTGCAGGTGGACTCCCCCTTCGGGCGTCGTTGCCTCCGCAGGCGGTGCTGTCCTGCCAGGAGGCCGCCCCTGTGGGGGGGGGGGTTTCGCCCGCGGGAGCAGCGGAGGTAGGCGCCGCTGCCCTACGGCGCCTCTGCCCGTGGGCTGCCAGCCCCGCCGGCAGCAAGCCTGCTGCAAGCAGACCGCCAGCCGGCTGCTGCAGGCACAGTGCTTGCGCATGCGCCGGCGCTGTGCTGCCTGGCTGCGGCTGCGGCTGCCGCTGCAGGTGGCTGCAGGCATGCAGATCGAGGGCAGCAACTGTTGCTGCCCTTCCTCGCTTTTGCGTCAACGATTTTGACGTCAAAATTCTTCCTAAACACAATACACGCAGTTCAAAACCAATCTCGCACGAACAACCTGGCTCTGATACCACTGTTGGGAAATCATGGGGGCGACATCATATGCGCAGCGGAAGAACAAGAAAAATAAAATCCCCGATTCCCAAAAAGATGTTCGTCATCGTGCGAAGATTGGTGCGTAAAAATCCGCAAAACACAAAACTGCGTATAGAGATTGTGTTACCTAGGGAGATCGTATATCCCTGTTTCCTTGCAGATCCTTAGGAGAGGGTGAAGGAGGTCAAGCGTCCTCCTCTCTAGCGGTGATCCACACAGCAGGGTTGCGACGACGCTCCTCAAAACTCCAGGCCTATTCTGAGGTGGAGAGGGAGAGGAGAATAGGAAAGGCAAGCAAAGACTCTAGCCTATGAGGCTGTGAATCCCTCCTATTTATAGAGATCCCGTGTCAAACCCTAATGGGTCCTTCCCAAGTGGGTATTGGATCTGCATCCAATAAGACAAGGGCTCCGTCGTATATCTCATATCCGAACCTCTACTCATCGCAATGCCTACCATATGTGTGTGACCCTCTAGGCCCAATATCGAGCTGGCCGTGAGTCATACCTGTCAGAACTCCTTCTAACTCAGTGAATTATTATCTCTGTAATAATTCACTCGACTCATCGACTACGGACGTACTAGGCCACTACGCCGTAGTCCCCAGACGATACAGGGGAATCCAATCCATTGGACCTGTCTGTCCTCAGTTACCATGTACCTATAGTCCCTCATCCATCTAATATCCTAGAGACCGTATATCGAGCATGGTGTTGTCAGACCCATACGGTTTCTACTCGAGTCTCGCTCTCGGAGAACTCTTTCTCTCTAAACCCGAATGACCCTGGCCAGGGATTTGTCTGAGCAAGAACACATAGGATATTCCTCTCATGACGCCGAGAGTGGATGATCCTCTATTGACACTCAATAGACCTCGTAAGGTCGACTACCACTTCCAATGACCAGCTGTACTAGATCTGGGGACAGCCAAACCTATAAGTCTGGTATCAAAGAGTGGAGCACTCATACAGGACATCCTTGATGTCTCAAGTCTAAAGACCAGATACACCACTAGGACTACGGAATCGCTGTCTGACAATAAGGCATCATCAACCATCTAGCATTCCGTAAGCGGATCAATCAGTGAACTCATTCTCCAATGAGCACCTGTACTGTATCCCTAGTGTCCCTACACGAGCAGCTATGAGACCAGCTGCATCCATCATATGGACGGGTATACAGCACACCAGTCTATCCGGTTATCACGATGTCCTTCTCGAGCAACCTATGACCGGGATTATTTAGGATATGTGTTTAAAGGTGAATCGATCTCATTATCGTGATCTCATCACGATCCGATTCCCATTGCACAAATCCAAGGACATCACAATATATATATGCACATATGTAATTATTATAAAGTGATATACGCCAAAATATAATAAGCAAAAAGATTATGTATCAAGTCACACGTGCCATCACTCACGTGATTGGCTTGCTGGGCACCTATGACTAGCACCAACTAAGTCGGTAGTGTCTACACTATATGAGATATGGAAAGGGAAGAAGCATGATCTTAAGGTTGTTAAGATTTGGGGCTGCCCTACCCACGTTAAAAGACACAACCCCGATAAGTTAGAATCAAGGATAGAGCGATGCAAATTTGTGGGATACCCCAAGGAAACTTGTGGGTATTATTTCTATCATCTCGAGGACCAAAAGGTCTTTGTAGCTAAGAGAGTAGTGTTCCTTGTGAAGGAACACATTCTTGGCGGTGATAGTGGGAGAATGATATAGTTGAGCGAGGTTGGAGAACCAAGCTCTAGCACCACTCTATAGCCCGAGTCTGTTCAGGTACCTAATACACAAGTTTCAACTTTACGCAGGTCTGATAGAGTATTGTTAGGATCAAGAGCACTAAGAGGGGGGGGGGGGGTGAATTAGTGCAGCGAAAAACCTTCTGCGATTAAAATCGAAACCTGCGTTCGTTCGATAGAAGTGATTTTGGTAAGAAAGCCGATTCGTAAATCACTTCAACTTTTGACTAGGAGAGATGCAACAAAGATATGAAGGCAGTTTGCAGTTATGATGGAAATCAGAATATAAATGCAAACTGAAATACGACGTTCATACGATAAAAGCGATTTCGGTATAAAAGCTGATTCGTAAACCACTTTAACTTGAGATAAGGCGAGATGCAGTTAAAGCAAAGAAATAAAGGCAGTTTGCAGTTATAATGGAAATCAGAATGTAAGCGCAAATTGAAATACGACGTTCGTACAATAAAACTTATTTGCGTCTTAAACCCCGATTCGGAAAGCACTGAATTTTGAAACATGTTCGTAAAAACACAGAAGGCAGTAAGCTATTGAGGAGGTTTGCAGTAAAGATAAGATGCTTAAAGTAAATGCAAACCGAGATTTAGAGTGGTTCGGTCAATCTTAACCAACTCCACTTTTGGCTTCCTCCACCGACGAGGTCACCGACGTCAACTAGAGGCCTTCCTTCAATAGGCGACGGCCAACCACCCTTTTACAGTTTCACTCCTTTTGACGGGCTTAGGAGACAACCCTTACAGAATTTTCTCTCCTCTCTTTACAACTCAGAACTTGGAAGAAAAGAGGGAGAAGAACTTTTGGCCTTTACAACAATTTTGAGCTCTAAGAATCACAGAAAAATATCAAGATTTCGGTGTTAGTTCTTGCCCTTTCAGTGCTGAATGGGTGGGGTATTTATAGGCCCCAACCGAGTTCAAATTTGGAGCTCAAAACTGTCAATTCCCGGAATTCCGGTATCAGGCGGTTGCACCTCCTGACTGGAGCGGTTACACCGCTTGGTAGAGCTCGAAGACTGAGCCTCTGGGCGGTGCCACCTCCTGTCAGCGACAGTTGCACCTCCTGCCAGAGCTCGAAGACTGAGCTTAGGCGGTTGCACCTCCTGACTGAGGCGGTTGCACCGCTCAGCCAGTGCTCGGAGACCGAGCCCAAGCGGTGCCACCTCCTGTCAGGGGAGGTTGCACCGCCCAGTCTCGCTCGGAGACTAAGCCCAGGCGATGCCACCTCCTGGCTAGGGCGGTTGCACCGCCCAATCTTGCTCAGAGACTTAGCCCAGGCGGTGCTACCTCCTGGCTTGGGCGGTTGCACCTCCCGCCAGAAATCAGGGTCCGAATGGGTTGATCCATTCGGCCCAATTTGAGTTTTTCAGGGGCCCGATTGCCCCAAGATTAAGTTAATGGGATCACCTCCCATTTCCAACTTAATCATTGTGCTAACTATGATTTTTCCTAAGACATTTACTGCAACTTGCTCCGGTGCGTCAATCACTTCTTCCGACGAGCTTCCGGCGAACTTCCGTCGATCATCCGATGAACCCTCGGTGATGCTCCTACGGACTTTCGGCAAACTCCTGGACTTGCGACGATCCACTTGGCGAGTTCCGACGAGCTTCTTTGGCAAGCTTATGGACTTCTCGGATTTGTTCCCGCAGAACCTCCGACGGCTGTCCGAACTTCCGTCAAACTCTCGAACTCCCAACGCGATCATTGTCTTGACTCCGGCGCAACTCCTGCTGCATGTCTTACTTTCATCGTAGTTAATTCTGCACACTTAAAACAAAACTTTGATCGAGATAATTAATCCTAAGCAATTAACCAAGTTGTCCAGCATGTCATTGGTCCCTCGACTCTTCGTCCGATTCTTCGGCGCATTATCCTCTCCTGTATGCTGTGCTATGTACTAGGCCGGATATAGCACATTCTCTGAGTGTCACGAGCAAGTATCAAGCGGATCCAGGCTTCGAGCAATGAAAAGCAGTAAAGTGTATCCTTAAGTACTTGAGAAGGACTAAGGATCTTTTTCTAGTATATGAAGTAAATAGCCTTAAGGTTGAAGGCTACACTGACTCAAGTTTTCAGTCTGATGTCAATAATAGCAAGTCGAATTCAGGGTATGTGTACACCTTGAATGGAGGAGCAGTGTGCTGGAAGAGTTCCAAGCAAGATACCATTGCTGACTCGACCACAGAGGCGGAGTACATCGCTGCATCAGATGCAGCAAAGGAGGGAGTCTTGGTGAAGAAGTTCATCACAGATTTGGGAGTCGTGCTTAGTAGCGAGGAGCAGACTTCCTTATATTGCGACAACTATGGGGCGATTACTCAAATAAGGGATCCCGGGTCTCATCAGAAGTGTTCTGAGGAGGTTCCAATTTATCAGAGAGATCGTAAACCGAGGAGATGTAGCAGTGGAAAGAGTTCCATCCGAAGATAACATTGTAGATCCATTGACAAAGTCGTTGTCTCATTTTTGTTAGGATCAAGAGCACTAAGAGGGGCGGGGGGTGGGGGGTGAATTAGTGCAGCGAAAAACCTTCTGCGATTAAAATCGAAAACTGCGTTCGTTCGATAGAAGTGATTTTGGTAAGAAAGCCGATTCGTAAATCACTTCAACTTTTGACTAGGAGAGATGTAGCAAAGATATGAACGCAGTTTGCAGTTATGATGGAAATCAGAATATAAGTGCAAACTGAAATATGACGTTCATACGATAAAAGCAATTTCGATATAAAAGCTGATTCGTAAACCACTTTAACTTGAGATAAGGCGAGATGCAGTTAAAGCAAAGATATAAAGGCAGTTTGCAGTTATAATGGAAATCAGAACGTAAGCGCAAACTGAAATACGACGTTCGTACGATAAAACTTATTTTCGTCTTAAACCCCGATTCGGAAAGCACTGAACTTTGAAACACGTTCATAAAAACACAGAAGGCAGTAAGCTATTGAGGAGGTTTGCAGTAAAGATAAGATGCTCAAAGTAAATGCAAACCGAGATTTAGAGTGGTTCGGTCAATCTTGACCTACTCCACTTTTGGCTTCCTCCATCGACGAGGTCACCGACGTCAACTAGAGGCCTTCCTTCAATAGGCGAAGGCCAACCACCCTTTTACAGTTTCACTCCTTTTGACAGGCTTAGGAGACAACCCTTACAGAATTTTCTCTCCTCTCTTTACAACTCAGATTTTGGAAGAAAAGAGGGAGAAGAACTTTTGGCCTTTACAATAATTTTGAGCTCTAAGAATCACAGAAAAAGATCAAGATTTCGGTGTTAGTTCTTGCCCTTTTAGTGCTGAATGGGTGGGGTATTTATAGGCCGCAACCGAGTTCAAATTTGGAGCTCAAAACTGTCAATTCCCGGAATTCCGGTATCAACCGGTTGCACCTCCTGACTGGAGCGGTTGCACCGCTTGGCAGAGCTCGAAGACTGAGCCTCTGGGCGGTGCCACCTCCTATCAGCGGCGGTTGCACCTCCTGCCAGAGCTCGAAGACCGAGCTCAAGCGGTTGCACCTCCTGACTGAGGCGGTTGCACCACTCAGCTAGTGCTCGGAGACCGAGCCCAAGCGGTGCCACCTCCTGTCAGGGGAGGTTGAACCGCCCAGTCTCGCTCGGAGACTAAGCCCAGGCGGTGCCACCTCCTAGCTGGGGCGGTTGCACCTCCCGCCAGAAATCAGGGTCCGAATGGGTTGATCCATTCGGCCCAATTTGAGTTTTTCAGGGGCCCGATTGCCCCAAGATTAAGTTAATGGGATCACCTCCCATTTCCAACTTAATCATTGTGCTAACTACGATTTTTCCTAAGACATTTATTGCAACTTGCTCCAGTGCGTCAATCGCTTCTTCCGGCGAGCTTCCGGTGAACTTCCGTCGATCATCCGATGAACCCTCGGTGATGCTCCTACGGACTTTCGGCAAACTCCTGGACTTGCGACGATCCACTTGGCGAGTTCCGACGAGCTTCTTTGGCAAGCTCATGGACTTCTCGGATTTGTTCCCGCAGAACCTCCGATGACTGTCCGAACTTCCGTCGAACTCTCGAACTCCCAACGTAATCATTGTCTTGACTCCGGCGCAACTCCTGCTGCATGTCTTTCTTCCATCGTAGTTAATGCTGCACACTTAAAATAAAACTTTGATCGAGACATTTAATCCTAAGCAATTAACCAAGTTGTCCGGCATATCATTGGTCCCTCGACGCTTCGTCCGATTCTTCGGCGCATCGTCCTCTCCTACAGCCTATTGCCCAATCGGCTAGTTGACTCCACAACTCTGATATCCTTGGCACAATACCTGCTCTTCTTGGCCCGATGCCCGAGTCCACAGCCCGAAGCCTTCTGTCGATACGTCGACCGATCCATCGGCCCGACGTCCAATCTTCTAACATGTTCCTCCGGCACAATATGATTTTCCTGCTTTAATTGTCTCATCCTGATCGAAGCATCCTGCGTCACTCAAAACACAGATTAAATCATAAACATATATCAAGTAGTTTCATCATCAAAATACGAGATTGAACAATTTTGTCTTTGAGCGTCACAGGGGTCTGATGGGGATCAGACACATAGGTGATTGACTTTAGGTCAAGAGGGAGATTGCTAGTCATAGGTGCCCAGCAAGCCAATCACGTGAGTGATGGCACGTGTGACTTGATACAGAATCTTTTTGCTTATTATAATTTGACGTATATCACTTTATAACTATTGCATAAATGCATATATATATATATATATATATATATATATATATATATATATATATATATATATATATATATATATATATATATATATATATATATATATATATATATATATATATATATATATATATATATATATATATATATATATATATATATTGTGATGTCCTTGAATTTGTGCAATGGGAATCGGATCGTGATGAGATCATGATAATTAGATCGATTCACCTTTAAACACATATCCTAAATAATCCCAATCATAGGTTACTCGAGAGGGACATCGTGA
Source organism: Musa acuminata AAA Group (assembly GCF_036884655.1). Taxonomy (NCBI): domain Eukaryota; kingdom Viridiplantae; phylum Streptophyta; class Magnoliopsida; order Zingiberales; family Musaceae; genus Musa; species Musa acuminata. The sequence continues at coordinate 30,139,254 of NC_088334.1, read as the reverse complement.
TAACCGGACAGACTGGTGTGCTGTATACCCGTCCATATGATGGATGCAGTTGGTCTCATAGCTGCTCATGTAGGGATACTAGGGATACAGTACATGTGCTTATTGGAGAATGAGTTCACTGATTGATCCGCTTACGGAATGCTGGATGGTTGATGATGCCTTATTGTCAGACAGCAATTCCGTAGTCCTAGTGGTATATCCGGTCCTTAGACTTGAGACACCAAGGATGTCCAATATGAGTGCTCCACTCTTTGATACCAGATTTATAGGTTTGGCTGTCCCAGATCTAGTACAACTGGTCATTGGCAGTGGTAGTCGACCTTACGAGGGCTATTGAGTGTCGATAGAGGATCATCCACTCTCGGCGTCATGAGAGGAATATCCCATGTGTTCTTGCTCAGACAAATCCCTGGCCAGGGTCATTCGGGTTGAGAGAGAAAGAGTTCTCTGGGAGAATTCGATTAGAGCGAGACTCTAGTAGAAACCATATGGGTTTGATAGTACCATACTCGATATACGGTCTCTGGGATATTAGATGGATGAGGGACTATAGGTACACGGTAATTGAGGACAGACAGGTCCAATGGATTGGATTCCCCTGTATTGTCTGGGGACTACGGCGTAGTGGCCTAGTACGTCCATAGTCGATGAGTCGAGTGAATTATTACAGAGATAATAATTCACTGAGTTAGAAGGAGTTCTGACAGGTATGACTCACGGCCAGCTCGATATTGGGCCTAGAGTGTCACACATATATGGTAGGCATTGCGATGAGTAGAGGTTCGGATATGAGATATCCGACGGAGCCCTTGTCTTATTGGATGCAGATCCAATACCCACTAGGGGAGGACCCATTAGGGTTTGACAGGGGGCCTCTATAAATAGGAGGGATTCAGAGCCTCATAGGCTAGAGCCTTTGCTTGCCTTTCCTATTCTCCTCTCCCTCTCCACCTTAGAGTAGGCCTGGAGTTTTGAGGAGCGTCGTCGCAACCCTGCTGTGTAGATCACCGCTAGAGAGGAGGACGCTTGACCTCCTTCACCCTCTCCTAAGGATCTGCAAGGAAATAGGGATATACGATCTCCCTAGGTAACACAATCTACTCTATACGCAGTTTTAAGTTTCGCGGATTTTGCGCACCAATCTTCGCACGACGACGAACATCTCTTTGGGAATCGGGGATTTTTCTTGTTCTTCCGTTGCGCATATGATGTCGCCCCCAAGATTTCCCAATAACTGAGACCTTAGATTTAGAGAATCGGAGACTCTATCCAAGGACTTCGACAACATAAGTGTGGATGAATTAGAGGTGGTGTTCAAAGTGTTGATGCAAGCATCAATGGAATATCCAAATCGACATGATAACAGAAAGAAGGAATATTTTTATATTAAATAACCTAAAAAAAATCTTCATTGGGTTTGCCAATCCAAAAACCTTGTATTAAAGGTTTAGGGATATCAATTTCAATGTAGAGATCTTGGGTCAATTTTAATAAGATGACCTAGGAGAGAAGTAATATGGAAGAGGTATTCCTCCTTCTAATACTCAATAAAAAGATTTATTAAATAAATCTAGATTGAGGTAGCATCAATTTTGGCAATAATAAGTTAAAAATTAGAATGTCATAGAATAAGTGTCATCACGAAAGTGCAAAGGTCCTTTGGTGAGGACTTGAATAGCATCCACCTCATAATTAAAATGAAAGAGGTAAAAATCATATTTAAAATCCATAATAATAGGAGGGACATCTAAGGACCATGATTTCCGTTAAGCTTGGAAAGTGAAGGGGGTTATTAGAGAAACTTACCAATCAAACAAGAAAACAAGGGCTGATGCTAGATCAACAATTATTTCTCATTAAGCTTACTATAAATTGAAAGATAATTTCATCTCATTAATTGACGGGAATTTGTAAAGAAGATTATTGATATCAACAGTGAGAAGAACAATAGAGGCAATGAGTATATAAGCCCAAGGAGAATGACGAGAGATAATGGAGGAAACCTTATCAAGGCCTTGGGGTTTGAGGGAAATAACATCCAAGGTAGGGAGAATTGAAGGGAAAAAGGGAGGAAGAGTCTCTTATCTCAAGCTTTAAAAATAAGAATATGAGTAATAGAATTAGAGGTTGGTTGTCTATCTCAACAAAGCTTCCATAATAATGGTTTTATCTTCATAGTCACATAAAGTTTCTAAATTACCTTTCACATGGACGAGTCCACAACATCTTCATAAGAATTTCTTTACTTTAAAAAAACATAAGCATTGTTTTGAGATACACTCCCAATTGAGTAAGGTTCAAAAATTAAGAATCATCATGGGTTCCAAGGAAGATGGATCTTCATAGTCTTCTTTAAAATGAAAGGATGAAAAAGATCTAAAATAAATTCAACATTCAATTGATTTTGTAAGCATAGACTCTACCAAGGATCCTCTCAAATCATAATGATATTATCTCTATAGATAAGTTTTCTAAATCTCTCATTGATATAATCTAATCAGTTTAATTATAATTATAAAATGTTAGGATGGTTTACTTGAACTTCTATCATTCTAATGGTAAATTCTCACATATTTGGATTTAACAATCTTAACCTAAAGCACGTTATTGTTATTCAATAGGGGAATGTCTCTTTTAGCATATATAAACTTCTTTTGACTATAAGAAGATCTCTAATGCCTAAACCCTCATCCTCTTAATATTATCTCATATACATCTTCCTTTTAGTTAAAAGAAACGCACCTAAATATTTGATAGGCCAATACCTCTCCTTGATGCCAAATTGATCATAGATAGAGCAATTGATAAAAGGATAAATGTTTTGAGAAAAATAGATATTAGATTATTTAGATTTACTTTCAAATTAACAAGTCTACCATAGTGTGTAAAATGTTAATATATGATTTCCTATTGGCATGAAAAATTAAAAAAAAATAATAACTATACATCAGTTAAAAAAAACTTAACATCTCTTGATTAAAGGAAGTAAGCTTTTTGGAGGAAACTAACTTAGAGAAGATAGAGATAAAATTTGTTGGATCAAAACAAAGAAATAAAGGGAGAGGGATGTCACTATTGTACTTCTATATAATTAAGATTTTTATCTATTAATTGAATAAGCCAAGAAAAGAGATGTGACATAAGCTGATCCAATCCACAAATCTAGTAGGGAAGTTTATAAAGGTGATATTATCTCACCACTTAGGTTTCTAAGATGGTATCACATATTTCTACAATTTTGAGTGACTATAAAGAAGTTGTATATATCTATCAGGTACAAAACATGTTGCTCTTGCATAACGAGATGATCAAGATTATCTTTAATTATATTAAATAATACTTTATATATTAGTTTATAAATCATGTTATATAAAACAATCGGTCTAAAATCAACAATCATATTAGGGTTATCCTTTTGGGATGAGACCTAAATGGGTTTGCCCCAATGGGATGGAAGAGGAGGGTAGGAATGCAAACAAGAAAAGGCTCAAAAGATTCCATCCTTACCAATATCCCGCATACCTATATAACTCATTTGATTGAACGTAGCAAAAACCTCATGGATTAACTTTGGATTTCTGAACACAGATAAGAAGTCACATAAAGATTTATACGTAGATCACTTACACGGATGCTTGCTGTTATTAGAATGAATGTGGACAATCTTAGTTTCTTCTTATTCCTAGTCTCATGGAAATGTTCCAAATCACTCACAGCCACCCACCAAATTAGGAAGACAAGACGTTGTTTTCCTTTAGACAAAAAAAAAAGCCGGTTCGTGAAGTTTAATTTTTTTTGTATTTCACATATAGAATTGAAGCTCAATTCAAAATAAATAATAAACATAAACTGAGAAAATAATGAAGGTAAGATTTGCATTATTTAATCTTATCTATGTTCAATAATTAAATTCTTTATCATACGAGAAAGCATCATAAAATTTCTTGAGTTAATCTGAACCCATATAGCAAGCCTCAAACCCTGAATAGATCCCTTTACTCTCTCTATAACTAACTCTAGAAGTACTCAAATTATTTTTCTTACATTCTCTGCTCTCGAAAACCTTGAGATATATAACATGTATATGAAATTATCAAACACTAATTTTTAAGATTTTTTATTATTATAAAACTTCTTTTCTACATGAATTTATTATCTTCAAGCAAACTAATTTCAGGAATCTAAATATACTTATAACCTCAATAATCTCTTCATTGATCAGTATTTTTACTTCCTTTTTAGTTTTTTTTAGAAAAAAACAGTGTCTCACGTTACTTTCATATTTTTAAATATTTATCTGTTTGTCTCTTCAAAGTTCTTATTAAGAATCTTATGACAAGAATATCTTATCAATAGCTTCTACGTGGATCTTATGCATGTCTTCTATATTTCTTTTTCATCGCAAAAATTCTTAAAGTTTTTTCCTAACTTTTCATACTTTTGGGTATTCTCCCAATGAATATTTGTGTTCACTTGTAAGTGGAAAAGCAACGTGTTTCGTGTGATCGTTGCTTGATGTGTGTGTTAATGGCTAACGGCATCTCGCTAAGTGACAACTGTAAGCTGTTGGGTGCACCTCATATATGAGTTTCGACTAGATAATTGGATTTTTAAGAGAGCAACACGGAAAGAGAGAAAAGAAATTATAGAGAGAGAAAATAAGGTTTATGAGTTTTTTGCTTGACGATCGAGGGTTAAACTTTGTCAATTTTAACCTAAATTTTTATATGGAGAATCCTTGTAGCAAGCTTTACAATTCTAACGGTGTTGATATACAGTTTACTATCTCTGAGGTACTTTCCTATGATATCTATTTTGTGAGACCTAAAATTCTCTTATGATGAGATCCATCTATGTGATGAAGATATGCTATTCTTGAGCCAAGATATATGATCTTAATGTTATTATGATCCTCTTATTATTTTAGAGAAGACTTATTATAAACATGTTATCATTACTATTGATAGTGAAAGTTTAAGGAGGACTACAGTCCCGTGGTTTTTCTCGCATTGGGTTTTCCACGTTAAAAATTTGGTCTCACTGTGTGATTGATTTATTGCTCTATTATTTATGTTATTCTGATTAATATTAGCATTTTGATATCAAGTTAGTATTTTGATGAGGAACTCATTTTACACAAAGAGCGAAAAAAATTATTTTACTTTAATAGGTTTTTTCCCAACAAGTGGTATCAGAGCAACATGTTATTTGGTGCTAGTTTTTTTCTTATGTGATTGAAATGGAATAGTCAGATGGTATGATTAAATTGAACTCATCAAATTATTTCACTTGGAGACGTATGATGGAAGATTTATTTTATTGTAAAGATTTGTATAAGTCTATCCAGGTTAAAGATAAACTTTCTATTATAAACGATGAGGAATGAGAAGTTCAACATAGAAAAGCTATTACCTATATTAGAAGATGGATGGATATAAATTTGCATAAGTATATTTCTGATGAAAGCAAAGCTGATGTTGTTTGGCAAATGTTAGAAAATCTCTTTGCGAAAAAGACAATGGGAAATAGAATTTGTCTCCTCAGAAAGCTTGTAAATACAATAACTGGGTAATTGACTATGGTGCTTCATTTTATGTTACTTCTTGTGGTGATTTCTTTAGATCTTATATTGTTGGTGATTTTGGTAATGTTAAAACAGGAAGCAGTAGTACATCGAAGTTTGTTGGTATTAGAGATATTTGCTTGGAGACCAGTATTGGGAGCAAATTGATACTAAAAAATGTTAGGCATATTCCAGATATTCGTCTTAACTTGATATCTATAGACAAACTTGATGATGAGGGATTTACACATTATTTTGGTGAAAGCAAATGGAAACTCACTAAAGGTTCTCTAATTGTGGCAAGAGGAAAGAAGCTTAACTCTTTCTACGTCATGGAAGCTAAGTTACACAAAGGAGAGATTAATGCAATTCAGAAAGGTAAAAGTGTGGATCTTTTACATAAGAGGCTTGGTCATATCAGCGAGAAGGGACTTCAAACTCTTGTTAGAAGGCAGTTCTTACCAGAGTTACAAGGTATATCTCTTAAATCTTGTGATCATTGCTTAGTTGGAAAAACACATAGAGTTGCATTTCATACATATCTATCATCTAGAAGATCAGATGTTATTGATTTAATTCATACTGATGTCTATACTATGCAAACTAGAACTCTTGGAGGTACTCTTTATTTTGTATTTTTATTGATGACCATTCTAGAAAAGTTTAGGCTTTTGCTTTGAAATCTAAAGACCAAGTACTCGATGTTTTCAAAGAGTTTCATATCAATGTCGAAAGAGAAACTGGCAGAAAGTTAAAGTGTGTTTGAGCAGATAATGGTGGTGAGTACAGGGGTCCTTTTGAGAATTATTACAGGTTCCATGGTATCAGGCTTGAGAAAATAGTTCCTAAAACTCCTCAGTAGAATGGTGTGGCAGAAAGGATGAACAGAACCATTGAAGAAATGATTAGGTGTATGATTTCCTATGCCAAGTTACCTAAGTCATTTTGGGGGGAGGCTATGAGAACTACAATTGACTTGATAAATCTTTCTCCATCAGTTCCTCTGAAAGGTGATGTTCTAGAGAGAGTATGGAAACGAAAATATATATCTTATAATCACTCGAGAGTCTTTGCGTGTAAAGCATTTGTTCATATTCCCAAAGATGAAAGGTCCAAGCTTGATAATAAGACAAAAGCATATATCTTCTTGAGATATGGTCATGAAGAGTTTGGGTACAGATTATAGGATCCAATGAACAAGAAGATTATTAGAAGCAAAGATGTTATGTTTCTTGAAGACCAATTGTTTGATGATAGTGATAATGTTGAGAAGCCAAAAATCTCTGTTTATATTCCTTAGAGTTTGGGTCCAGTTCCTTCACTTATAGTTCATGATGATCATGGGGGATAAGAAGATTGTGGTGAGAATGCAAGTGATGATACTCCTACAGTTGATGATGTTGAACCAACTGAACAAGCACATCCACCACCAGTTGAGATTCCATTGAGAAGATCCATTAGAAAGCGACAACTATCTACCGATATCCTCCACATGAGTATGTTATACTTACTAATGGGAGAGAGCTAGAAACTTATCAAAAAACTATTTTACATGAGCATAAGAATGAGTGGGTTAAAGCTATACAAGAAGAGATTAGATCCTTACTTGAGAACCACATCTATGACTTGGTAAAGTTGCCTAAAGAGAAAAAAGATCTCAAGAATAAGTGGGTTTACAAATTGAAGACTGAAAATAATAGCTCACAACAAAGATACAAGGCACAACTAGTTGTAAAAGGATTCAATCAGAAAAAAGCTATTGACTTTGAAAAAATATTTTCTCCTATAGTGAAAATGTCCTCTATCTGAGTTGTTCTTGGTTTGGCTACCTGTTTGAATTTAGAAGTTGAGCAACTTGATATGAAAACAGTATTTCTTCATGGTGACTTAGAAGAAAAAATTTACATGGAACAACCAGAAAGTTTCAAAGTCAATGGTATAATAGAACTACATTTGATTATTGTGTGTTTATGAAGAAATTTTCAGATGATAATTTTATTTTTCTCCTACTATATGTTGATGATATGCTGATTGTTGGCCATGATGCTAGTAAAATTGAAAAGCTTAAAAGAGAGCTAAGTAAGTCTTTTGCCATGAAGGACTTGGGATCGGTGAAACAAATACTTGGCATGAAGATTCTTTGTGATAGGAAGAAAATGAAGATTTGGCTATCTTAGGAGACTTACTTTGAAAAAGTTCTTGAAAGATTCAATATAAGTAAAGCCAAAGCAGTTTGTTTTCCACTTGCAGGTCATTTCAAGCTTAGTTTGAAACAATGTCCTACAAGTAAGAAAGAAAAAGAAGAAATGTCTAGAGTGCCTTACTCCTCTGCAGTAGGTAGTTTGATGTATGTTATGGTTTGTACTAGGCCAGATATAGCTCATGCAGTTAGAGTTGTCAATCAATTTCTCTCTAATCCTGGAAAGAAATATTGGGCAGTAGTAAAATGGATATTAAGATATCTAAGAGATATTTTCAGGTTATGTTTATGTTTTGGTAGTGATGAACCTATGTTAGAAGGGTACATAGATGCAGACATGGTAAATGATACTAATTCCAAGAAGTCCACTTCGGGGTTCTTCATGACATTTGCAAGGGGAGCAATCTCTTAGCAATCTAAATTACATAATTGTATTGCTCTATCAACCATAGAAGCAGAATACATAGCAATTACTGAAGCCTGTAAGGAAACTTTATGGATGAAAAAGTTTTTACAAGAATTAGGGTTGAAACAAGAAGCATATACTATTTACTGTGATAGTCAAAGCGTCATTCACCTATCCAAGAATTCAATATACCATTCTAGATCCAAGCATATTGATGTGAGATATTATTGGATTCGTGATGTGTTTGAGATGAAAGAATGACAGTTGGAAAATGTGCATACCAATGAGAATGGATCAGATATGTTGACAAAGTCTTTGCCTAAGGAGAAGCTTGAAGCATGTAGGCAAAGAGCTGGCTTTGTATAGCCCACCATATGAGCTAGAGGGAAAGAATTGTTGAGTTCAGCCCATATATGGGCTTGGATCGAACAATTGGGCTTTTTGAGCCCAAATCAATAATTAAAAGGAAAAAAAGGCGTGCAGTTTAGGGCAGCAAAAGAAAAGGGTTTTGTGCAGCGATGTGCATTAGTGCAGCATGAGAACAGTGACGAATAGAGAGAGAGGAAATAACAAAGAGAGAAAAAGGAGAGAGAAAATTTCTGAGTTTTCTGCTTGACGATCGGGGGTTAAACTTTGTCAGTTTTTACCCAAATTTTTATATAGAGAATCCTTTAAGCTCTACAATCCTAACGGTGTTGATCTGTAGTTTACCCTCTCTGAGGTACTTTCCTGTGATATGCACTTTATAAGATCTAAAATTCTCTTATGATGAGATCCATCTATGTGATGAAGATATACTATTCTTAAGCCAAGATATATGATCTTGATATTATTGTGATCCTCTTGTTATTTTAGGGAAGACTTATTGTAAACTTGTTATCATTACTATTGATAATGGAAGTTTAAGGTGGATTACGGTCCCGTAGTTTTTCCCGCATTGGGTTTTTCACGTTAAAAATTTAATCTCACTGTATGATTGATTTATTACTCTACTGTTTATGTTGTTCTGGTTGATATTAGCATTTTGATATCAAGTTGGTATTTTGATGAGAAACCCATTTTGATACACAAAGAGGGAAAAAATTATTCCGCTTTAACATATTTTTTCCCAACAGGTTGTAACCTGCAATAACTTAATTACGTCTCCTACATCTTATTATTTTTCTTTCTGTTTTTGAAGCGTCCTTTCAAGCAATCATAGATTTCATTCGGTGGAAAACCAGGTGAAATCATTTAAAATGAACTCAAAAATATTCACACAACCCTGAACTTGTAATATAAGGATAAGTCCATTAACCACATGAGTCAACTTGCATTAGTCAGGCCACTCAAGAAGGATTGGAAAAAAGCCAACAATGTGAAGCACCTTAAAGATTCCAATGGCTAAATGCTTTAATAGTAGATGAGATTTCTCAAACTGTTTGAGGAAATCTCTCTACTCTGTTGAGGGAAATCCTCTCCCCTAACCTATATAAATAGGAGAGGGACATGTTAATGCAAATAAGCTTCTTATGTAATTTCTTTCTCTATCCCTTTTCTAAGTATTAGAGCAATAGTCCCAGTAATCTGAGGGCTCTATCTTGCCTCAGAACCATGGTAACCAAGCATTCCACCACAGCCGGTGCGTCCTTCTTCAAGGAGAACCTTGGTAACAGCAGTGCGCTCGAGGAGGGCAAGTTCGAGAAGCCCATCCATATGTACACCTACGCTGCTACCTGTGTACACTTGCACCACTATTCTTCTCCTTTGGTTGTAAAAGGTAGCGCCGCTGTGCTACTGCACTGCTGCTTCTCCCCTTCTAGCCTTACTAGAGGCCGATGGGACTCCTCCAACTCCTCTACCACACTACAGCTTCCTCTGCTGCATAATCACAAGGAAGCTGCAACTACGTTCTCAGCCGTATATCAAGTACAAGGTTCGCCTCCTTCCCTGATCTCTCTCCTATCTCGCCGCTTCGATCTTTCATTTTCAGCTTGCCTCGTGAAGCCCGCTGTGCACCCTCCTGGGGAACCGCCGCAGTCTTCTGTCTCGCCGCCAAGTACATCTTAAATCGCAGTGGAAGCAACGTAGATCTACCTAAGATCTGCCTCTCAATCCACAGCCTCTATAATCTCCGAGACGCTATGACATCTCCGCGGCCATTTCCCGGCCCATAGTAGCTTCCTCTACTATGGTCACTTCCAAGCTCCTTTCAGCAAACTGTAGCAGCAGCAAACTACAGTAGCAATCTGCAATAGCAGTGCGTAATCTGTAACAGCACACTACAGTGGCACTCTGCAGCAGTAGTGCACAATCTACAGCAGCAAACAGCAGCTGCTACAGTAGCCTCATTCTCTAACTTTTGTGACATGAGCATCCAAGACTTTGCTACATCGGTTTGCAGGCAAAAAAAAAAAAAAACCAAAAGGATGTCTTAGTTCTCTTCTTTTGATATTCCAGTTGCTGTAGGGACTCCCACTTCTTCTTTTACAAGACTTATCTCCATCAATGCCGCCATGCTAATTCCTTTTAAGTTATCAAAGGGTGGCAACTATGCATCTTAGCGGGCTGTTAGAACCCTTGCAGATTCTAAACTTGGGGTTGATCTCTTTAGGGGATCGGCCTCCTTGGAACTCTATAGGGGTTCCTCCCTCCAAGTTGCTGCTCAAAGGCTGCAGAAAAGATTCATCTATTGCTTATGAAAAGAGAAGGAATACATGGTTATTTATAGGGCTTCTAAACCCTAACTCCTAATAGGACTCCTACTTAAGACTCTTACTTCTAACCAACTCCTAATAAGACTCCTATTCCCTTACAACTCCTAATTCTTCTCTAAGAAAAAACCTCCTACATGAATGCCCTTCTCAATTAGGACTCTCCTAGCTAGAGTCCTAACAGAATGTCCCTCTCAATTAGGACTCTCCTAGCTAGAGTCCTAATATTTTTACATGAATGTCCCTCTCAATTAGGAGTCTCTAAGCTAGAGTCCTAACAGACCCGCCCTCTTCAAATCAGCCTTGTTCTCGAGGCTGATGATTCGTGAATTCTGGGAATTTGATCATCAAGTCATCATAGTTCTCCCAAGTGGCATCTTCTATTGGTAGGTTCGCCCACTGTATTAGCACTTCATTAGTGGGTCGTCATCGTCGAGTCACGATCCGTCGATCAATAATGGCACTTGGCTGGGTCTGGAGTTCTCTTTGGGTAGTCATATTTGGTGGGTGGCTTTGGGCTGTCTCCAAGCACCTGTTTAAAACTTCTGGCTGGCTGTTGGTTTGTGGGTGATATGTCGTACTCCTTTGCAATTTAGTACCCTGCATATGGAATAACTTTGTCTAAAATCTGCTCTTGAAGATGCAAGTAGAATTTGTCACAAGCACAATACGTCCCTTATAGTGTAATTCTTTTGAGTCCCAATTGTAATGAGTCATGTGGCTTGGTGCTTCCACCAATTTTTTTATAATCTTATTAGTATCTGAATCTTCCTGTCATTCTATCTTAATATCCTCAAGGAAGTCACTGGTCGGAAGTGAAACGGCCGAAACTTCAACTTGTTCGGGTAGCTGCGAAAGCGCATCTGCAAGAACATTCTCTTTCCCCTTTTTGTAAGTTATTTCAAAATCAAATCTAAGAAGTTTTGTTACCCATTTTTGCTGCTCAGGGGATGGTATCTTTCGCTCCAAAAAGTACTTGAGGCTTTTATGGTCGGTTTTATTTTGAAATTGTCGACCAATCAAGTAGGGTCTCCACCTCGTTGCTACGCGCACAATGGCGAGCATCTCCTTATCATATGTTGACTTATTTTGATGGGAGGGAGATAATGCCTTGCTAGTGTATGCGAGTGGTCGACCATCTTGCATGAGAATGGCTCCAATTCTGACTCCAGATGTGTCGGCCTCAATAATGAAGGGTCAGTTAAAATCTGGTAGTGTTAGCACCGACATCGTCGTCATGGCTGCCTTAAGTTTGTCGAAGGCAGCGGAGGCTCTGTCCGACCATTGGAAGACATCTTTTTTCAGTAAGGAAGTAAGTGGTGCACTGATCTCGCCATAGTTTTTCACGAACTTGTAGTAGTAGCCTGTTAAACCCAAAAAGCCATGTAGCAATTTTACGTTCCTCGGGATAGGCCAGTTTTGCATTACTTCAATTTTGAAGGGGTCCACTGTCACACCTTCCTCTGATATGATATGCCCAAGATATTCCACCTTCTGTTGAAGAAAGCAAAAATTTGTAATGGTTGTTGTGTGTTCAAAAGGTGGTTTTCGGTATGTCTTCTTCGCACACTCATATTTGATGATACCCGGATCAAAGGTCCAGCTTTGTGAAGATTTATGCTCCCTTTCATCTAGTAATTCATCTGCTATTGGAATAAGGTATTTGTCCTTGATGGTTATGCCATTGAGAGCTCGGTAATCAACACATATTCGCCATGTTCTGTCCTTCTTGCGTACAAGTAGCACCGATGAAGAATAGAGGTTGCAACTTGGCCGAATAACTCATGTTTTGAGCATTTCTTTTACAATCCTTTCTATTTCATCCTTCTGGAGATATAGATATTGATATGGCCGAGTATTTGCTAGAGGTTTTCCTGAAAGAATCATTATATAATGATCATGCCGACAGATAAGAGGTAGGTTGTACGGTTCGTCAAATATATCTGAAAATTCAGCAAGCAAAGGAAGTAGGTTTGGATCTTCAAATTGTATTGGCTCTCCCTTAGTTTGCTGCTCAAGTTGTATAAAAAATCTGTTGCATGCTTTATGCAAAACCTTCTCCATTTGTTGTGTGCAAATCGTCGTTATGTCGCCCCCACGTTTCCCGTTCAGTATCACCTGTTTCTCCTTACTGTAAAATTTCATAATTAGTTGCATAAAATTCCAAGAAATATCACCTAATGTCATCAACCATTTAATTATGAACATGGCCTTATGATCATCAGGAGGGAGAAGGAAGAAATCTACGATTATCTCTTGGTCCTGCAGCAATAGTTTCTCCTGCGGGCGCCTATGATCATAATTCAAAATCCGTCCGTCGATGAACTTAACGTCAAACCTGTTGCAATTCTCCATAGATAAGGCCATTTGGATAGTAACCTTACTGTTTATAAATTTATTAGAACTGCCCGTGTCGATGAGAACAGTGATCGGTTGTTGTTTGAGAAGGCCTCCAACTTTCATCGTTTCCAGGTTTGAGTAGCCGGCTAGTGCATGTACCGTAACTTCAGTCGGTTGTGGCTCTTCTTTTGCATCTTCTTCTTCATATTTAAGGCTCTCTTCTGGATGTTCAATGACCTCTTCTTCTATTGGTTCAATCATAAGAAGTCTCCCTTTACTACAGCGATGCTCACGGCTCCACGGCTGGTCACAATGCCAACATAACCCCTTCGCATATCGCTCCCGAAGCTCTTCTCTTGTTAACCTCTTTGGTGTAGGGACTTGGTCAATAGTAGGGGGGGATGAGGGCTTCAATATTATTGGTTGAGGAGCAACCCTAGTCTTCCGAGCTTCATGGTTCAATTGCTCCTCTTGATGTCGTGCGAAAGAGATAGCTGCCATAAGCGTATACGGTTGTCGCGCTTTAACTTCTCTTCGGATCTCCGACTTCACGCCCTCAATGAAGGTCCTCAATAGCTATTTTTGAGACCAATCATGAGTTTGATTAGATAACCTTTCAAACCTGGTTTAGTACTCCTGAATGGTGGAAGTTTGTCGGATCTTTGCTAGTTGTCCATTAATATTCTCGTAATCAGTTGGTCTGAAGCGGATCAGCAGTCCTTCTTTGAATTGTTGCCATGAAAGGACTCCATAAGTATGTTCAAACTAGTCAAACCACTGTATAGCATCCCCTTCAAGATGTATAGCTGTAATTTTCACCATAGATACATCCGCGGTTTTGTGGTACTGAAAATATCGCTCCGCGCGCGAGATCCAACCAATCGGGTCTCCTTCTTCCCATCTAGGGAAGTCCACTCTCATGCATGGATAGTTGGGTTCAGTCATAGAGCCTCCCCTCCCTTGGAACTCATCTCTTCAAGCCTAGTGCGATTGGGCAAAGCTCTCTCCGTGATATGATTTTTTCGGGCTTAGTGGTCGGCCCAATCTGAGTTCGGTAAAGAGCATCCGAATCTTATCCTCCATTCACGCCTCCAAGGCTTCGAATTTAGCATTGATTGCCTCCTTAGATGCCATAGTAGATGCCTCCAAATCTATGACATTAAGATCTCTCTTTTGTTGTCAGGTTAAAGGCATGTATAGTTGAGAGAAGTGATGGTCGAAAGGATTGGTGGATCGATGGATGTAGGCTACGATTTAGGCTTGTTTTGTGACTGTTTTGGGTGTAGTTTGAGGATGTGGTTTAGTGGAGTTTTAGGGCTATAGATGAATATTTTGGATCTGTGGTAGATGGTAGCAAAGGTTTGATAGAAATCAGTGGAAGTTGCAGCAAGTATGTGCTGTCGTGTAAGAGTAGAATTATCGTCGAAGAAACAACGGTTTCTCGATGTAATTTCCACCAAAAACTTGAGATAATTGAGGAGGGAATTGATAGCAAAATCACAGTTTATATGACAGCAAGGATACCTAATTTAATCAAGAAAATTTCGGTAAGTATAACAGTAAGGAAATTGGTGCAAGTTGAGATTGCAGAATTCTCGTAAAAAAATTTCAGCAGGTTACGATGAAAATTTGCAGCAACATAAAATCATTTTTAGAGATGAATTTCTTAATAGATTAATCTTAGATGGAAGCTAAGATAATCTATGAAGTGTATAAGAATTTCATTCAAAAAATATTGCAAATAGATGGGTTAAGGCAACAATATGCGGCAGGCAGTGTCAGTGTCAGACTAACACTAGCAGTGGTACCACCAAGCGTAGGCGGTGGTACTGCCCGTGCCCGGGAAACCTAGGATGAGATATTTTTAGGCTCTAAGTTTGAATCAACTTGAAGCCTATAGATACCCCTCTCATCCCTGGTTAAAAGATACAAGCACATAGTATTCAAAAGTGACAAAATGCTGTTGCAATCTCTTTAGAAATTCCCTCCTCCACTTTAAGTTTAGAATTCTATAAGAGGAGTGTGAGTGCTTGTAAGGGTTGTCTCCTAAACCCGTGAAAAGGAGAAGAGGGATGTAAAAGGTCATTGGTCTTTGCCTATTGAAGGAAGACTGATAGTGGATGCCGGTGGCCTTGACGGAAGAGGAATTGGTGAAGTGGATGTAGGTCACGACGACCGAACCACTCTAAAATCTGGTTTGCATTTACTTCTTGCCATTTACATACTACAAACTGAATCTTTACTTGCCTACTGCATTCACTTCATAAACGTGTGCTTTCATGTTAAGTTTCTGAAATCGTTTTCAACATAAACATATTTTATCATATGAAAGTTTTTAAAGATGTGATTTTACCATTGCATTAATTCACCCCCTCTCTTAGTGCCGACTTAGTCATCGCTCATCCCTTATTTAGCAGAAATTATTTTCTCATTACTCTTTTCTTATTTTTAAATCCACTAATTGATGCATTGTGATGCATGTCTTAGTAATAAGAGTCATCGGCAGCCTTTTGGCTCATCTTCCATTTCCTCCTCTAAACCATTTGAAATTATTTATACCGATGTTTGGGGTCCTACTTCAATTCTATCTTTTGATAAGTTCAGATTTTATGTCATTTTTGTAGATCACTTCACTAAGTATACATGGATATATCCTCTTCACCATAAATTTGATGTTTCTATCATCTTTCCTACCTTCCGGAAGTTGGTCGAAAATCATTTTCAATCTACCATCAAAATAGTCTACTCTAATGGTGACGGTGAATATCAAGCCCTGGCATTCTATCTTGGAATCCAACATCTCAAGTCTCCTATGCATACTCCTCAACTAGTTGGCTTTGCCGAACACAAACATCGGCATATAGTAGAAACTGGGCTCATACTTCTACATCAGACTTTCATACCTTTAACATTTTGAATAACAACCTTTCAAACTGCTATCTACCTTATTAATCGAATGTCTACATCATCAATTAATTTTTTCTGTAATTTTTTTCTCTATCCCTTTTCTAACATGCTTCTCAGACTCACTGCCTTGAACAAACAAACTAAAACTTCAAAAAAGAAGACGATGCTATCATTTTATATGTTCTTTAAACAATTAGCGTGGTCTTTCTGGAAGGGAATCTCAACATGTTTAACACGTCAATGCTTGACCAACTATTTCACTGAGTGGGTGTGATAAAAAATATATTTATCTCTCTTTTTTTCTTTTTTGTTGTTGTGAAGAGTGTGATATACGAAACTTCCTTTTATTAATTGTTTGATAAAAGTTGAATGCATCTTTATCCATTGATCATGATGATCTCTCTTTGAGGTTACACCTTCTTTAATGGAAGATGGAAAGAGTCCTCCCATTCAGCCTGTGTCATTTTATACTGATTTCAGAGGTTTTAAATGCTTTGCCTAGCAATTATTCCTTCTTGTGGTTCTCATCAGCATAAGACATAACTGCAATTTAACATCTGATGCTCTTCATTCTCCCTTTTGCGGTCTGATTTCTTCATTCTATATGTATTGAGTTTCTAAAGTGGGCATAATGAAACATGACATGGGCATATTCCTAATGTGCCATATATGTTTTATTCATTTTTTCTTTCTTTTATGTTACAAAAGGCAAGAGACACCATATTTTTTTAGGGTGATATAATCACATGATAACTTTATCGAAAGGAAAAAAAATATTATGACAGGATCCAAACCATTAGGATGGAGTTAGCATCTGTAAGAACAGTTAATCTGAATCACCATGCCTGGTTAAATTAACTTCTTTTAAGATTTCATCAACCTACCTACCTAGTCCTTATAAAACCTGTAGAGTTTTGTTGACTTCCTATATAAACACTGCTTTTCTGCACTGTAATCTTCCACCAAAAATATTTGGTAAAAAAAGAAAACAAAGAAGAGACAAATTAAAAGGAAAAGAAATGGAAATGAGTGATGCCATTGTGAAGTCAATCCTAATCTATGCAATGTCCTAATTATTTGAGATCGGATAAATGAATCGTTTACGGATATTGAGCCAAGTAGAAATTCATACTCTTAGTTAATTTAATAGTAGTTATATTTTTATTTGTAATTTCTAATAAACTCATTTTAGATCTCCAACTACCCATTCTCATGCTTATTTTGCATTTTACTATAATATTTATGGGTCTCATAAGCATATGTTCATACTATTTTAAATAGTTATTTATTATTTTATCTATTATCGAAATATTTATTTGCTTAAAGTGAAAGTACTCATTTTGTATCCACTCAATAATGAAAGTATTTATTTTCCTATACTTTCTATTAATTTTACAAAGCTATCTCAATATTATTATTCAAATAACATAAAGTATCATGGGTTGGACTTATAGAATTAATTATTTATTTTGCATCCTTGGAATTTCATTTTACAATTGTGATGGTACGAGTATAACACAGCTCTAAATTATTCTTACCGCAAAGTATAACACAAAAAGACGTTTTTTACGATGGAGACTCAGCCCATAGGCAAATCTAATTACTCTTATGTGTGATGTTTTGTTGGAAGCACATATCTGAAACAACTCTTCCCTCGCAACATCTTCCGCAAAGAACAATAATAAAATAACAAAGAGACAATCAAGTAGAGAGGACAAGAAAAGTTAAAAAAACAAAAGGAGAGAAGAAGAAGCAAAATGGACAATTGAAGCACTAAAACATATAAAAGGAAACCCCAATAAGTCATGTCTTATGAAGGTCAATCTTTAAACTTATCCTTTGTTGAGATTATAGTTGTGTATAATCTCATGACACAAAGTAATATTTTAATAAATTAATCATCCTTTCAAGAAAGTATACTGATTTACATTGATATCATGAAGTATTCGTAACAGTCTATTTAAGATAATCTTAGACATGAAATAATAGAAGAGTTTCCAATTTGGAAGAGACCTGAAACCAGGATTCTTTTTCTTAGTGATAAAAATAAGAGGGGTAATATTTACCTCTCCGTATAGCTTTCCCGAGATAAATAAATTTTTAATTAAAGCAATAACATCATGCTCAATAATATACCAATAAGATACATAGAAATGAGTCTTAAAATCACCTTATCCGAATTAGATTAGAAGATAATCTCCTCAATAACCTTAGCAGAGATGAGTTGCATAAGGGTCAATTTAAAGTTATTTGATAGCCTCTTCACAAATTTGATCTCCTATAAGATGTTATCACTGGAGTCCACCAAGGAGAGCATGGAGTTGCGACTTCTACGAGTACAAAGATTGAAAAATGTAAATGGAATTTACATCACTCAATTTCAACCGAAGATATCTGTGCATAGATTTTTCAGTTGCAAGGAGTTTATGTTACTCAGAGTTCAAGGTCATGTCTATATAAGCTTTCACCGAGGGGAGAAGAATTAATATCTTTTTAAAAAGATGTAGTTGATCTTCAATAAATTATAATTATTGAATATTAGATTTTTTGAAGATGAAATCGAAGTTATGATTTAATGTACGTTTGAGTGACGTAAGACTAACTTCGATAATGAAAGATAATTTGATTAAAGTAGAAAGAATCAAACGTTGGGCCACAAGGACTTTGTGTCATTGTTAGGAATGGGGTCGGTACTAAGAGGGGGGGGTGAATTAGTGTAGCGGTAAAAATCACGTCGGTACTGAAATTTTCTCGTTCGTTCAAAACCAATCTCGAAAATATGCTTGACTTGAAAATGAGTTCGTAAAAGTATTGAAAGCAGTAAGCAAGTAAAATGGTTTACAGTTTAAAGTAAATTGCTCAAAGAAAACCAGATTTTAGAGTAGTTCGGTCGTCGTGACCTACATTCTCTTCGTCGATTCCTCTTCCATCAAGGGCACCGACATCCACTATCGGTCTTCTTTCAATGGATGAAGACCAACTACCCTTTTACATCCCTCTTCTCATTTTTACAGGTTTAGGAGATAACCTTTTATAACCCTTTTTTACAAGATATCCCTCTCACACCTCCCTTAGAACTCTCTCTAAGCTTTGGGAGGAGGGAACTCAACTTTCTAAGGTTTACAACTTTAGAATCACAGGATTTTATTCAATATTTCTTATTAATCTATACAAGAATAGCTAGGGTATTTATAGGCCCCAAATGGATTCAAATTTGGAGCCCAAAATTCAAACCCCCGAAATTATAGGGTACGGGCGGTACCACCGCCTGTAGTCTGACACTGGATGGTACCACCACCTAGTCTGGTTGTACCACTGCCTAGAAGACTGCGTTAGGTAGGATCACCGCCCAGACTGGCAGTACCACTGCCTGACACTATCTCGGAGATTGTGCCACGATGGTTTCACTTGTTTGGTCATTGTTTAGACCTTTCTCTTGGCCCAACCAGCCCAAAATTGGGCCCAACTGTCCTCTAATTGGGTTTGTCCAATTTTAATCTCAATTATATGATAACTATGAATTTTAAGATATTTACTAAGCTAAACAGAGTCAGTAAGTCAAGTTTTCTTCCAACGAGCTTCTAGCGATCTTTCGGCGAACTTCCGACGATCTCTCAGCAATGTTCCAGCGAACTCCCGACAAGTTCTTGGACTTTGTGATGATCTTCTTGGCGAGTTCCGATGAGCTTCTATGGCAAGCCTCTGGACTTCCCGATTGGTTCCCGCTAAACTTCTAACGAACTCTCAAACTCCTAACGAAATCGCGTTCTTGACTTTGGGACTTCATTTTGCTTTATGCCTTGCTATCATAGTTAATCCTACACATGTAAAAACACACTTCGATCTAGACAATTAATACTAAGCATTAATCATGTTGTCCGATATGTCATTGGTCCCTCGACACTTCGTCTGATTCTTCGACGCATCGTCTTCTCTTGTGGCCTATTGCCCAATCGGCCAGTTGACTCCGCAATTCTGATATCCTTAGTGTAATATCCGCTCTTCTTGGCCCAATGCCCGAATCCATGGCCCAAAGCCTTCTGTTAATACGTCAACCGATCCTCCGGCTCGACATCTAATCTTCTGATATGTTTTCCTCCAACACAATATGATTCTTCCTGCTTTAATTATCTTATCCTGATCAAAGCATCCTACGTCACTCAAAATGCAGATTAAAATATAAACACTTATCAATTGGTTTTATCATCAAAATATGAGATTCAACAATTTCTCCTTTTTTGATAATGACAACCAATTGATGACGAAGTTAAAGCAAACTCCCGGAGTTTAAACAAACTCCCCTTATCAATATGGCATATTGATAGAATTTTGAATTCAAGCTGAATTCAAGTCATTGCAAATTTCATCATGAATATTTGCAATACGTCATCATGCATAACATGATCATACTTCTCCCCCTTTGTCATCAACAAAAAGGAGAAGTATAATTATCATGTGTTTGAGACATAATTTCAACACATTGCATAATTAATATAATCTCTAGTTTTATCATCATGCAATTTGTAAGCTAGAAAATTTAGCAAGTATTACATCATACAAGCTATCAAGTTTTAGATATGCAAGGTAATAAGATAGCAAGTTTACAACATAAAAGCTAGCAAAAATTTCAAAAACAAATGCAAAACACTATGTTCAAGATAGCAAGCTCTTTCTTCTCTTTTAAGAAGTGTCGTTTTTGCTTCCTTTGTAATGTTTGAGCTAGCAGATTTGCTTTCTTTGCAAAATGCAAGTTTCTAAATTTTGCAAGATGAGCTAGCGACATTTCTCCCCCTTTATCAATGTCAAAAAGAAGGAAAAAATATAATTTTATAATTCTTTTTCCCTTTACGTCAATTTCTAAATCATAACAAAGGTAAGTAATCATTCTTATTTCAAAATGTCATAATTGAGATAAACCTTGAATTCAAATCAAGATAATCATGATTCACATCATATGCAATACATCACATTCATCATCATAATTAAAAAGCATAAGTATTTTATGTATAGTACCAAATCATCATGTATATTTTCAAAATATATAATCATCATTACATGATTCCAAATCATCATTCATAATTACATCAATATTAGCAACAAATCATAGTATTTCAAATCATGATGGTATTAATTTATCAAATTGCATCCTATCATGTATTATCATAACTTTTCCCTCTTTTATCATTGTAAACAAGAAAGAATAAGGGAAGAATATAATAGTGTAAAATATTTCAATCATTTCAAGGTATACAAGCCATAAATGCAAAGAAATCATGTCATGAAAGATAAGACCAATTAAATACCAAAAGACTTGATTCCTTTTGAAAAAACCTCCTCTTAACTAATCAAAAGAAAATCTTAGGAGATTAAATAATAAAAGATATTCAAAAAAAAAATTTAAGTCATGAATTTCTAAAAAGATATTCTCTTTAGTAAATCGTACAAGAAACTTAGGAGAAAAAGATTTCAATTCATGCATATAAAATCTTGACTTAAGCATAAGAAATTTTAATTTATAAATCTCAAAAAATCAAGATAAAACTCATTCATATTCAAATCATCAAATCAAAATCACTTTCAAGAGATTCATAAAAATATAGATAGATTCATTAATCTCTCCTTTTTGAAAAATCGATAAAGTAGAGAAATTTTTATAAGAGAAAGCTTTCCTCTTTTTAGTTTGTTTCATACAAGCATGTCTTTATCCTTTTTATGCCAAAAAATATATATATCATCAATCGTTTAGGATCGAAAAATAAATTTCATCATAAAAACCATCAAGATCAATAAATCATAAATTACTTAAAAATTATCATGCATAATTTCAAAATTTATTAAGCATGATCATTATGCATAACATCAAAACATGGTTTCAAAATATTTAATATTTTCATTACATAATTATATCATTATGCATCATCGAAATTGATTTTATAAAGCATTTTCCATCAAGATCATTTTGTTTGCTGTAGTCATACATTTTTTTTTTAGATGAATGAACTTTTCATGCTTAGTTTTCCATACAAAAGCCATGCATCCTTATTAAGCATGATATCAAACTTCTTAATATTTTCATTAAGACATCAAGCATGGTTTCACTCAAATTCGAAAATCATCAAGATACACATTATTTATTCTTGAAAAAACATACATATGATCATTAAATTTAAATCTAAAATTTTATTCCATTAACATAAAACATGTAATTTTCATTATCATTTTTAAAATTACGAGCATGATCATATATTTTTTTTTGTATTTTCATTTTTAAACATAAAATTTTCATGAAAATAATTATTCTAAACTAAATTAAAAATAACTCGTGAAAAGCATCATGTAATTTTGAAATAAATTAAAGGAGTTTCATTTGAGTTGTTTACCTCATTATAGAAAGCTGTTAAGGCGTAGTTTGCCACCTCGCCTTTGTTGATTTTCTCCTCGTCTTCAGAGGAGCTCGATTCATCCCAATTTGTGTTCTTCTTCTTGTATTCATAGTAAGTAGTTGCGTTCTTTTTGTTCTTTAATTTTCGTTTCATAAACTTTTTAAATTTTATGAGTAGTTCAAGTTCACCATCACTTGAGCTTATGCTCGAGTGGTCTTCAATTGTTCTAAGTTCAAAATCCTTCCTGTTCTTTGGAAGGTGGTTATCATATTCATGAAGCACCACATTAGTCATTTCGTAGGTTATTAAAGACCCAATTAGTTCTTCAATTGGAAAGTAGTTCAAATTTTTTGATTCTTGTATTGCCATTACTTTCGAATTTTAATTTTTAGAAAGACATCCTAAAATCTTGTTAACGAGTTCAAAATTCGAAAAGCTTTTACCAAGAGCTTTTAAACCATTGACGACATCCGTAAAATGGGTGTACATGTCAACAACGGTTTCGCTTGGTTTCATATGAAACAATTTAAAATCATGCATTAAAAGATTAATCTTCAAAACTTTTAATCTACTAGTGCCTTCGTGTGTGGTTTCAAGAATGTTCTAAATATCGAAAGCCGTTTCGCACTAAGAAACCCGATTGAATTCATTTTTGTCTAAGCCGCAAAACAAGGCATTCATAGCCTTTGCATTTAGAGAAAAAATCTTCTTCTCCAAATCATTCTAATGGTTTATTGGAAGAGAAGACATTTGAAAACCAAATTCGACTATGTGCCATAAATCGAGATTCAATGAAAGCAAGAAAACTCTAATTCGAGTTTTCTAATAAGTGTAGTCCGTCCCATTAAAAAAGGGAGGACGAATGAGAGAGTGACCCTCTTGAAAGCCAAAAAGAGTTATTTCTATTTGGATATTAAACTAAATTAGAAAACAAGACTCTGATACCAATTGTTAGGAATGGGGTCAGCACGAAGAGAGGGCGGGGGGGGGGGGTGGGGGGGTGGGCGTGAATTAGTGCAGCGGTAAAAATCACGTCGGTTTTAAAATTTTCTCGTTCATTGAAAATCGATCTCGAAAATATGCTTGACTTGAAAGCGAGTTCGTAAAAGTATTGAAAGTAGTAAGCAAGTAAAATGGTTTGCAGTTTAAAGTAAATTGCTCAAAGGAAAAGCAAACCAGATTTTAGAGTGGTTCGGTCGTCGTGACCTACATTCACTTCATCGATTCCTCTTTCGTCGAGGCCATCGACATCCACTATCAGTCTTCTTTCAATAGGCGAAGACCAACTATCCTTTTACACCACTCATCGCCTTTTCATAGGTTTAGGAGACAACCTTTTACAACCCTCTTTTACAAGGTATCCCTCTCATACCTCCCTTAGAATTCTCTCTAAGCTTTGGGAGGAGAGAACTCAACTTTCTAAGATCTACAACTTTAGAATCATAGGTTTCTGCTCAATATTTCTTGCTAATCCATGCAGGAATAGGTGGGATATTTATAGGTCCCAAATGGATTCAAATTTGGAGCCCAAAATTCAAACCCCCGAAATTTTAGGGTACGGGCAGTACCACTGCTTGTTCTGGATGGTACCACCGCCTGTTCTGGGTGGTACCACCGCCTGCAGTCTGACACTGGGTGGTACCACCACCCAGTCTGGTGGTACCACCACCTAGAAGACTGTGCTGGGTGGTACCACTACCCAGATTGGCGGTACCACCGCTTGACATAGTCTCGGAGACTGTGCCACGATGGTTTTACCTGT